>NW_027361754.1:47895000-48235000 GCF_039654945.1 Dendrobates tinctorius
ATCTCAACCTTTCATGGCTACGGCAGGAATAACTATTAGGTGCCAGCCATCAGAGGCAGTCTATTCAAACAACAAAGCACAGCTGTACTATTTTGCTTATGTAACTCCCAAATAAATTGCTTGGCTGTTTTCAAAGCTCCATCTCTGGTGCCTGGCAACTAGAAGCAGATATCTTGGCCATAAAAAGCTGATATGAGAATAAGGGAATAAAATCAAGTGAAAATGAGCAATCGTTAAAAGTATGTCAGATATTTAGGTTGTAGGTAACTTTCACACCAGAAGTGTACAACCAGAATCCACACCAGGCAATTGATACCATTTCTGTGCATTTCCCAACATCTGATCACACACATGCTTGTCTGTGTCTTGTGGCTTCTCGCATGACGAGATTCAAATCTCGGCAACGAGATCTGAACCTGCGCATGCGCAGTCCCCGGACCGGCGGCCCTCTTCCCGGCATCCATGTTCCCGGAGGCCACCGCAACATGGCAGCAGCCAGCAATGGATGTGCGGGGGCCTCCGGGCTTAGAGGAAATGCCAGCAGAGCTGCCGCCCCTGCACCGGAGAACAGCCCGCCGTCACCCTCACCCCACAGAGCCCACCTGCCCCAGCTGCCCCAGCCCAGCACAGCTGCCCCAGGCCAGCACAGCCCACCTGCCCCAACACAGCCCACCTGCCCCAGCCCAGCACAGCTGCCCCAGCACAGCCACCTGCCCAAGCACAGCTGCCCCAGCACAGCCCACCTGCCCCAGCCCAGCACAGCTGCCCCAGCCCAGCAAAGCCCACCTGCCCCAGCCCAGCACAGCTGCCCCAGCCCAGCTGTCCCAGCACAGCCCACCTGCCAAAGCCCAGCACAGCTGCCACAGCCCAGCTGCCCAAGCACAGCCCACCTGCCCCAGCACAGAGCCGCCACCACCGCACCAGCCTGGACCACTGAATGACCCCTGTGACCACTCCTCCACCTGTGCCGGATCCCTTCCCAGGTAAGCTGAATTCGGACTGTAAGACGGACCCCCATTTGACACATTATTATTTTTTTCCCTATTTTCCTTCTGAAAATTGGGGTGCGTCTTATGGTCCGGTGCGTCTTATAGTTCGAAAAATACGGTAACTATAACCTAATGTCATGTGGACGCAAACACACACATGCACACGACATACATACTGCACACAAAATATACAACAACATCAACATTTGCAGGGCGAAGCCCTTGGCCTCCTTACAAATATAAAAGTATTATATTTATCTACAAAAACAGCACAACGAGCGCTCTATACCTGCCATCAAAAACGTGAAAATAATGATCGATCTCATTAAAGTCATCAGGGTCCATCATTGTCAGTTTAGATCTATTGGAAAACAGATCTGTCATAGTGTCTTGGTTGACTATATTGTATTTTTTTTATTAATCTGTAATAAATATTTTATTTTTTAGAATTCTAGAATAAATGTTTCTGTCAGCCAAAAAATGGCTGGCAACTTAGAATTGGTGGAAAGTATTAAAAAAAAAATGTTCAATTCCCAAAAGGGCCACATTGCTACCAAATGATTTTGTCCAATGTAGATTACAGAAAAAGAATGATTTTGCGTAGCTATAGTCAGCAAACATTCATCTAGAACAGAGGAATAGCGATAGAATAGGAGAAATGGAGAAATATAAGGATTCAGTAAACACGACGTCCCCAGAGTGTAAATGAAGCTGTATCAAGTAATGGAGTGTCTCCCCTAACAATGAGGATTGCATTCTGCCTGCTCCAGCGCTAGATCCTCGTGGCTCAGAACACCCCTCCAGCGGTGTTCATATCCTGCAGCTACCTCCAGGTTGTGCCCATCAATATCTCACACACATCAGCGAAGCCAGCAGACTTGGGGGGATTAACCCCTGACAGGTGAGACAGAGCAGAATTTATTAGAATTTCAAATATTCCTTATGTGCCATGCTGGTTTCTACAGTAAACCTTAAGCTCACAATGCTCTGGCGCTACCAATACAAACAAGTGGCAGTGACGTAAAACCAGTTTCAGACTGCCATCCTTCACTTGCTACAGGCCTGTATAAATTCTATTAACACTCTAGAAAAAGGGATAGTCTTACTCCTGTGCATACCTATTTGGTATCCGCAAACAAAATAAAGGAAAACCTTTTCTAAATCATTATTTTTCACAATTTCCTTTTCCAAGATCTCTTTTGTCATAATATATAAGTGGTGAATATGCAAATGCAGCAAACCCATAAATACAGCAAGCACACCTATAACTGCAGGAATGGCTGTCTCCGTGCCATAACACTGTTCATCCTGATCTTACTGGTCTATGTTCATAGATGGTTAGAATTGCAAGGTGATTATAAAAATAAGCAACTTTGTGATATCTTATTAAATATCTTCTCTGTTCTCAAGAGCATAGAGATTTTTAGAATTTAAAGCTTGTTGCCTAGGTTACTGGCCACCTCTGCAGTGGCAGATTTCTTAGGCAACTAATGCACTGGCAAGCTGTTTGCTATACAGCTTGCAAGTGATGCACTTAAGCTGGTAGTATCACTGGATTCGGCCAGCTTAAGTGCCCCTGTACTTCTCCGATGCTGCAGATTTTGGGTGGTGCAGTTCAGCGATGCCGCCAACCTAAACTATCAATTTTCCTGATCCTACTGCCTCCTGGCAAACAGGAATTCTGGAGGCAGGGGAAGAACAAACATATAATTGGGACAATCTGTGCACAGGAGGTTAGAGCACCAACTTTCACCTCCAAAGCGGGTGGAATTGTGCATTAGGCGTTTTTGGACTACAAAGGGCCCATGTACTGGTCCTGCACAGGGGTCGTCTTCTGTCTGTGTCCCCTTTAATAGGATGTCACAAACAGGACATTATTGCCATTTAGGGTAGGGGAGTTACAATCTGATCAAATGTAATGACTGTCGTTATTGGTTAAATAACAGATCTAGGCATTTGTGATGAGCGATCGTGCTCGGATAAGGTTTTATCCATGCATGCTCGTGTGCTAACAGAGTGTCTTCGGCATCCTCGAAAAATATGTTCGAGTCCCTGCGGCTGCATGTGTCGCAGCATATAACAAAAATAATGGAAGAACTAAGATGGCCTTTGGAGGGAGAAATATACAGGTGCTTCTCACAAAATTAGAGTATCATCAAAAAGTTAATTTACTTCAGTTCTTCAATACAAACAGTGAAACTCGTATATATTATATAGAGTCATTAGAGTGATCTATTTCAAGTTTTTATTTCTGTTAATGTTGATTATTATGGCTTACAGCTAGTGATGAGCGAGCACTAAAATGCAAAGGTGCTCGTTGCTCGGGTCGAGCAAATTGGAAGGCTCAGGTGCTCTACCCGAGCAATGAGCCCAATGTAAGTCTATGGGACAATGGAGCATTTTTGCCACGATCCCTCCCAGGGGTCCTTTTAGGGTCTAAAAACGCCTGAAATAGATGGGAACAGTGCTCAAATTACACGGGAACTTCATGGGGAAGATCCCTGGAAGCATTTCATACAAACACGAAACCAAAATTGATTTTCCTGGGAAATATGTTAAGGAACATCCTTTCCAGGGTAATGATTTGTATGCAAGGCAAAATAAATAATTCCCCCCCCAAAAAAAAAAAAGTACCTCCCCCACTTGGGCTATGTTCACACGTAGCGTTTTTGATGCTTTTTTCAACTGTAGCATTGCTGTCAACCAATACAAATGCATTCACTGGGAAATGTCATTTTAACACTTAACCTTAGCTGGCCATGTGGTGTGTGACACATAATCAGACACAACCTGTTAAATTTATGAAGGATGTACTCTGAAAGTCACAAAGCCTATTTTTATAGGGGCATCAGGCAGCATTAATCATCTTAAAGGGCCATCAGCCGGCTTTGTTGTTCCCATTATTAAACAGTGGGTCTCCTATACTGTTATTGCCTATGCAGTAAGTGGCTGGGCTGCCAAAAATCAGGACGCACCCCAATACCTTTTTGACGAGACCTACAGGAGGGCCTCATGAAAAAATGTTCCCTTTATTAGAAAACAGGTCTGCCATAGTGTTTGCCTATGCATTGAATGCAAGGCCTGCCTTGCCCCAAAGTTACACGCACCCAAATATTGTAACAGATGTCCTGGATGGCCACATGAAACCAAAGTTCCCATTATTATGATTTTCGTACTCCCATAACGTTTGCCCATGAAGTGAATGCAAGGCCTGCCCTGCCCCAAAGTTACACGCACCTCAATAAGTCTTAGAACAGACATCCTGGATAGCCACATGAAACCAAAGTTCCCATTATTTTTCATTTGGTACTGCCATACTGTAAGTCTATGCATTGAATGCAAGGCCTACCTTGTCCCAAAGTTACGCACACCCCAATAACACTTGTAATAGACGTCCTGGATGGCCACATGAAACCAAAGTACCCATTATTTTTCATTTGGTACTGCCATACTGTTTGCTTAGCATTGAATGCAAAGCCTGCCGTGCACCAAAGTTACATGCATCCCAATAAGCCTTTGAACGCACGTACTGGATGGCCACATGAAACTAAAGTTCCCATTATTATGATTTTTTGAAGTCACCTAAAGTTTACCCATGAGCTGAATACAAGGCCTGCCCAAAATTTGCATGCACTCCAATCCCCCAAGGAAGAAATGTGGATGATGGCCTCTGAAAAAAGATTTCCCAGTTTAAAGGAGCCGGTCTCCTATACTTTTAATGCCAATACCCTAAGTGTATGGGATGAAAACCATTTTCCCCTGGAGGGTTACACCTCAACATACTGTGTAAATATTTTTTTAAAGGGTATCAAAAACACCCTTGACAAAAATTACTTGGCTGTTTCATCACGAAACACGTTCACCCTGGTGATCTAGTGGTGGTGTCAGAAGAGATGGGGAGGATGGCCTTCTCAAAATGTTTTTCCAGTTTAAAGGAGCGGGTCTCCTATACTTGTAATGCCCATACACTAAGTGTACAGGCTGAAAAACATTTTCCCCTGGGGGTACACATCAACCTACTGTGTAAATATTTTTTTAAAGGGTATCAAAAACACAATAAGTTGGCTGTTGCATCATGGACCACGGTCACCATGGTGATCTAGTAGTGGTGGATGATGAGGATGAAGAGAAGGAGGAGGATAACACCAAATAGCCAAAATCAGGAAGTGTATACCCATGTATGAGTGTGAAGAAGTAAATGCTAATACACTTCCCAAAAAAATACACTATATTGGAGGTTATGTTTTGCTGTTATCATTCGGTGGTGTAGAGAAGTCTGCCTCAATCAAGCCCTTGTTCATTTTTATAAGAGTCAGCCTGTCAGCATTTTCAGTTGACAGGTGGATGCGCTTATCAGTTTTAATTCCACCAGCGGCACTAAAAACCCGCTCTGACAAAATGCTAGTGGCAGTGCAGGCCAGGGCCTCCAAGGCGTAGAGAGCCAGTTCATGCCACATGTCCAGCTTGGATACCCAATAATTAAAAGGCACAGAGGAATGACTGAGGACGTTGGTATGGTCAGCAAGGTACTCCCTCAGCATCTTCCCAAACTTTGCACTCCTTGTGAGAGTACCCCATGCCTCTGGGCCAGGGCGATGGGAGGGTCTAAGAAAACTCTCCCAGAACTTTGCCAGTGTTCCTCTGTCTCTGCTGGATTGCAGTTGTGTCTCTCGCCTCTAGTCCTTGGTTGTCCAACGAACTATGACCTCTGCTGTCAGCGTTTTCAGATGGGAATTTTTTTAATAATTCCGCAACAATGGCCCTCTAGTACTGCAACATTTTAATACACCTATCTGCCTCTGGAAGAAGAGATTGAAAGTTCTCCTTGTAGCGTGGGTCTAGAAGTGTCACCAACCAGTAATGAGTGTCACTGAAAATTTTGATAATGCGAGGGTCACGGAAAGACAGCACAACATAAGGTCTGCCATGCGTTCCAGACTGCTAACAGGCAAGACTTCCGTGTCCTCACCAACAGGACGACTGACCATGCTGTCCTCCTCCGCCTCCTCCCTGTCCTCAGGCCATCCACGCTGTACAGATGGTATGACAGTTGCACTTGTAGTACCGTCTATAGCGCATGAAAGTAGCTCCTGTTCTTCCTCTTCCTCCTCTTTCTCATTGTCTACCAATCCACATTGGTATGACATGAGGCTGGGCTGTGTGTAATCACCGTTTGGTTCCTTGCTCCATCTCATTGTGCTTCGCCTGCAATGCATCTTCTTTCATTGTGAGCAGAGAGCTTTTCATAATGCAGAGAAGCGGGATGGTGACACAAATTATGGCGTCATCACCGCTCACCATATTGGTGGAGTACTCAAAGTTTTGTAGGATGGTACATATGTCTGACATCCATGTCCACTCCTGAGGTCTTATGTGTGGAGTCTGAACTGAATACTGACGGCCTTGTTTATGCTGGTAGTCATCAACTGCCCTCTTCTGCTCTCAAATCCATTCCAACATATCCAGTGTTGAGTTCCAACGCGTGGTGATATCGCACACCAGTCGGGCGGCTGAAGCTGTAGCCGACTTTCTAAAATGGGCACATAGGTGGCGTACTTTGACAAGCAGATCTGGCAACTCCAGGTAGGTTTTGAGAAACCGCTGAAGCACGAGGTTAAGCACATGGGCCAGGCATGGTACGTGTGTGAGCTCGCCTCAGAGCAGCCACCAGGTTCCGGTCATTGTCGCACATGACCAGGCCTGGCTGTAAGTTCAGCGGTGTCAGCCACAGATCTGCCTGCTCTTTCAGAGCTGTCCACAACTCTTCAGCATTGTGCGTTTTGTCACCTAAGCATAATAGCTTCAGCACAGCCTGTTGCCGCTTGGGTGAGGCAGTGCTGCAGTGCTTCCAGCTTGTGAATCATGTCCTCATTTTGGAGAGAGGCTGAAGAGGAGGAGGTGCAGGAGCTGTAGACTGTGGGGGCAACCCTGATTGACGTTGGGAGGACGTGTTTCATCCCAAGATCCGACTGGGTCCCAGCTTCCACTATGTTAACCCAGTGTGCCGTCAGCGAGATGTACCATCTCTGCCCACAAGCACTCGTCCACGTGTCCATGGTTAGGTGGACTTTCCCAGTAACAACATTGTTGAGGGCATGGGTAATGTTATGGGGACACATGCTTGTGTAATGCCAGGACGGCACACTGGGAGAATTAGTGGCGGCTGGGGACTGAGTATCTTGGGACGTCCGCCGCCATCAGGCTGCATAAAGCTTCCGTCTCCATGAGCCTAAAAGGCAACATTTCAAGTGCAAACAGATGAGAAATGTGTGAATTTAGTACTGTGGCCTGTGGGGCGTTGGCGGCATATTTCCGCTGACATTCCAATGACTGGGGTATGGACAGCTGAAGGCTGCTCTGAGACAAGGACATAGATGTGCTTGATGATTGTGATAATTGAGTGTGTGCAACAACAGATTGTTAGGCGTCAGGTTTCTGTGTCTGCTCTGCAGGAATCCAGAGCCTCACATTCTGGGGTCTCCTGCTGTCTTTCTACTGCAGAGGAGATTACTTTGCAGCAGACCGCTCCAGAGACTAAGTCCCTCTGTGCTCCTACTGGTCATGCTCATGAGACGATCTCCCATTGGAGATCGGGAGTCATGTGCCCAGGTCCTGTTCCACATCTCATTGGTCCATCTCGGAGATCTGGAAGGTCCCGCACGGCTATAAAAAGCGCGCATGGCCATTCCGCCATGCGCTAGTATAGACTATACTGCTATGTGTGAATGGTGACGGATGTATGATTCTGGTGACTAACTTATTATGACACCCCTTCCCTCTGATATTACGCTTGTGGTTAGGGAATTAGTTCAGTAGTCTGCGCCAGTCTGTGGCAAGCCTTAGGCCACTGTGCACACCGCACCTCTGCGCTAGCGTCGGACATAGCGCCTGCTTTGTAGCTGTGTCGTCCAGCGGCAGTGTCCTACGCCTCGCTGCAGTTGCAGCCCTTCTTGGTGTTCACAGTAGTGACGCTGCACACACGGTAGGTCTAGACAGACGCAGCCCCTCTGTCTTAGTTCCTGCTTCTGTGACCTTATACCGTGTGTGCATTTTCCTGAGGCCTGTGACTCTAACAGGCTCAGCCTTTTGTATGTTTTTGTTGTGGCGCCTCTGTGTGTGAACAGAGCCCGCTCTGCGCACTTCAGATGAAGTTGAACCCATGCACATTATATCGCCATATTGCTTGTCTGCCATTACTCAGCAGCGGTTGTAACACCTACTGCATGGTGGACCCCGAGCGGCGAACGCACTTTATTATTATTTTTATTTAGTGCGTTCCGCCGTTCCTAACATTATACTAGCGCCAGGGTCTGGCTAGTAATGGCAGATCAGCAGCAACTCCTACAGTGCATTCGCCAGCTAGAGGGCCGATTGGCTACTCTTGAGAGCGTTATCTCAGCGGCAAAGTCTTCGGAGGCTGCTGTACAGGCGATCGCAGAGGCGGATTCCCATATGTCCACGTCCTCCCACGCACTGACAATTACCCGCCTCCCGTTGTGCGATAAATTTTCTGGCGATGGCGCCTCCTGTAGGGGTTTCGTCAGCCAGTGCTCTATCCAGCTGGAGTTACTGGCTGCGCGATTCCCTACGGAACGGGCCAAGGTGGGGTTTATTGTTTCCCTTCTGTCGGGCAAGGCGATGAAGTGGGCTACGCCACTATGGGAGCGTTGTGACCCAGAGGTTCGGACCGCTGCTCAGTTTTTAACAGCTATTAAGCAGGTCTTCCTCGGGTCACGCACGACACCTCTCTACAGCTACTTGCTTTTACTCAGAGATCCCTCTCGGTTAGTCAGTATGCCGATCGTTTTCGGACACTGGCTTCCGAGTTGGAGTGGTCTGACAAAGCCCTCATCCCTGTGTTTTGGAGAGGTTTGGCTGAGCATATTAAGGATGCTCTTTCTACCAGAGAGGTTCCTGCAAGTCTGGAAGAGCTGATTGCCATTGCCACCCGTATTGATCTCCGTTTTTCGGAGCGCGGGCTGGAGCGTGCTCAATTCAGACGGAGGGTTACCCCGGCTCCCAACCTCTTTGAACCTCTGGAATCACCCGAGCCAGAGTCTTCACTCCCGGAGCCCATGGAGGTGTCTCGCGCCAGTTTCGAGGCGCGTCCGGCACTAAGCTCCACTTGCGACTGCCACTGTCAGCACTCTGTTCACCAGGATAACGGGGCCCCACAATGGTCAAACTCTGCCGCCGGGCAAGACCTTTGTCCCCCCTCGCCTTCGGCTGAAGGTTCTCGCGTGGGCACACGCGTCCAGGGCGGGTGGTCACTGTGGCTACATGCAGACCACAAAACTCCTGGCAGGGTCATATGGGTGGCTGCACAGGGCTCAGGACATTAAAAAATATATTTAGGCATGCGCCTCGTGTGCTCGGGTAAGCTTCCTTAAACAGAGAGTTGAGATGTCCGCCGACACACTGCGGCGTCCCACTTCAACTTATGCTCCGGGCGGTTTTGCCGCTCCCATTGTCTCCCACGTGTCCCTTCTTAAACCTAGCGATCTTGCCGCCTCTGATACCTTCCACGTGTCCCGGTTTTCCGTGTCACCTACCGGGACATCAGACCTGCCTTCGGACGAGTCTGAGGCCTATGCCTCTGATGGGCACAGGGTGGTGGATTGGAAGGCTCAGAGAGGAGGGGGCCCTAGGAGGGGGGGTAATGTTAGGCATCAGGTTCCTGCGTCTGCTCTGCAGGAATCCAGAGCCTCACATTCTGCGGTCTCCTGCTGTCTTTCTACTGCAGAGGAGATTACTTTGCAGCAGACCACTCCAGAGACTAAGTTCCTCTGTGCTCCTACTGGGCATGCTCATGAGACGATCTCCCATTGTAGATTGGGAGTCATGTGCCCAGGTCCTGTTCCAGATCTCAATGGTCCATCTCGGAGATCTGGAAGGTCCCGCATGGCTTTAAAAAGCGCACATAGGCGTTCCGCCATGCACTAGTATAGACTATACTGCTATGTGTGAATGGTGACGGATGTATGATTCTGGTGACTGACTTATTATGAAACCCCTTCCCTCTGATATTATGTTTGTGGTTAGGGAATTAGTTCAGTAGTCTGCGCCAGTCTGTGGCAGGCCTTAGGCCACTGTGCACACCGCACCTTTGCGCTAGCGTCCGACATAGCGCCTGGTTTGTAGCTGTGTCATCCAGCGGCAGTGTCCTACGCCGCGCTGCAGTTGCAGCCCTTCTTGGCGTTCGCAGTAGCGACACTGCACACACGGTAGGTCTAGACGGACGCAGCCCCTCTGTCTTAGTTCCTGCTCCTGTGACCTTATACCGTGTGTGCATTTTCCTGAGGCCTGTGACTCTAACAGGCTCAGCCTTTTGTATGTTTTTGTTGCGGCACCTCTGTATGTGAACAGAGCCCGCTCTGCGCACTTCAGATGAAGTTGAACCCATGCGCATTATATCGCCATATTGCTCATCTGCCATTACTCAGCAGCGGTTGTAACACCTACTGCACAGTGGACCCCGAGCGGCGTACGCACTTTATTATTATTTTTATTTAGTGCGTTCTGCCGTTCCTAACATTGGTGCAGGGCAGGAGGCATCTTCGCAGGCACCATGGACAGGGGATTGGCTTCCATGCACATCAGCGGAAGAAGTAGTGGTGTCATCCGCAGACAGTGTTCCTGGACCCTGGGGTCAGCCAACAAAGTCGGGTGCTTTGCTGCCATGTGCCTGATCATGCTGGTAGTGGTCAGGTTTGTAGTTTTGCTACCCTTGCTGATGCGGGCATGGCAGGTGGTGCAAATGGCCTGTTTGAGGTTATCGACAGAGTGTTTAAAAAACTAGACTCGGGAAGACCTAACAGTTTTACTGCCAACTTCCGTAGTGTTGGTGTTATGAGGAACGGTTGCCTGCCTTCTGTCTGCGGCCACCACACTGCTTCTTTCTGCCTGTTGGGGTGCTATGCCTCCCTCTCCCTGTGTGCTGCTGTCCTCGCTCTGCATGTTCTCCTGCCAGGTTGGGTCAGTTACTATATCATCCACCACCTCGTCTTCCACTTCTGCACCCTGGTCCTCCTCCTGACTTTCTGGCAATTGTTATCTTCGTCCACCTCTAGTAACATGTTCCCACCGTCGCATTCGTGTGACACTGGCTGCTCAAATATTTGGGCATCGCTACATGCGATCTCATGTTGCCCCTCTTCAAGAGGACTAGGCGAGAGGCCCGAATTTATAAATGTAAAAGTGAACAGCTCTTCGGAGTGTCTAACTGTGAGATCAGTTGTCTCCGGGCAATCAGCATGGCGGGAGGAAGAAAGATCAGGGTGAGGTCCAGACTCACGGCTACTCCGACTTGACCATGTAAAAGACAGGGTGCTGGTAGCAGTGGCAAAGTGTCTGGAAGCCTTTTCCGCTATCCAACCAATAACCTTTTGACACTGCTCTGGGTTCAATAGTGGTGTTCTGCGGTCCCCTAGTAATTCAGACAGGACCAATTTCAGCTTGCTCACGGCCTCAGCCTCTGCATGCACCATCATGTTCACTTCCCCGTCCCTTGCCATGCCCCTTGCCCATTTTAACCCCTTCACCCCCAAGGGTGGTTTGCACGTTCATGACCGGGCCAATTTTTACAATTCTGACCACTGTCCCTTTATGAGGTCATAACTCTGGAACGCTTCTATGGATCCCGGTGATTCTGACCCTGTTTTCTCGTGACATATTGTACTTCATGATAGTGGTAAAATTTCATTCAAATAACTTGCGTTTATTTGTGAAAAAAATGGAAATTTGGCGAAAATTTTGAAAATTTCACAATTTTCCAACTTTTAATTTTTATGCCCTTAAATCACAGAGATACGGTACACAAAAAACTTGATACGTAACATTTCCCACATGTTTACTTTACATCAGCACAATTTTGGAACCAAAATTTTTTTTGTTAGGAAATTATAAGGGTTAAAAATTGACCAGCGATTTCTCATTTTTGCAACACCATTTTATTTTTACGGACCACATCACATTTGAAGTCACTTTGAGGGGTCTATATGATAGAAAATACCCAAAAGTGACACCATTCTAAAAACTGCACCCCTTAAGGTGCTCAAAACCACATTCAAGAAGTTTATTAACCCTTTAGGTGCGTCACAGGAATTTTTTGAATATTTAAAAAAAAAAATGAATATCTAACTTTTTTTCACAAAAAAAATACTTCAGGTTCAATTTTTTTATTTTACCAAGGGTAACAGGACAAATTGGACTGCAAAAGTTATTTTGCAATTTGTCCTGAGTACGCTGATACCTGATATGTTGGGGGGAACCACTGTTTCGGCGCATGGCAGAGCTCAGAAGGGAAGGAGCGCTGTTTGACTTTTTCAATGCAAAATTGGCTGGAATTCAGATCAGACGCCATGTCACGTTTGGAGAGCCCCTGATGTACCTAAACAGTGGAAACCCCCCACAAGTGACCCCATTTTGGAAACTAGACCCCCCAAGGAACTTATCTAGATATGTGGTGAGAACTTTGAACCCACAAGGGCTTCACAGAAGTTTATAACGTACAGCGGTACAATTAAAAAATCATATTTTTTCCACAAAAATGATCTTTTCACCCCCAATTTTTATTTTCCAAAGGGTAACAGGACCCTAAAAGTTATTGTGCCATTTGTCCTGAGTACGCTGACACCCCACATGTGGGGGTAAACCACTATTTGGGCGCATGGCAGAGCTCGGAAGGGAAGCAGCGCCATTTGACGTTTTTGGCTGGAATTGAGATCGGACACCATGTCGCGTTTGGAAAGCCCCTGATGTACCAAAACAGAGGAAACCCCTGACAAATGACACCATTTTGGAAACTAGACCCCCAAGGAACTTATCTAGATGTGTGGTGAGCACTTTGAACCCCCAAGTGCTTCACAGAAGCTTATAATGCCCGGGCATGAAAATAAAAAAATCATATTTTTTCCACAAACATGATCAATTAGTCCCCAATTTTTTTATTTTCCCAAGGGTAACAGGAGAAATTGAACCCCAAAAGTTGTTGTCCAATTTGTCGTGAGTACGCTGACACCCCATTTGTGGGAGAAAACTACTGTATGGGCACACGTCGGGGTTCGGAAGGGAAGTAGTGACGTTTTGGAATGCAGACTTTGATGGAATGGTCTGCGGGGGTCATGTTGCCTTTGGAGAGCCCCTAATGTACCTAAACAGTGGAAACCCCCAACAAATGACCCCATTTTGGAAACTAGACCCCCTAAGGAACTTATCTAGATGTGTGGTGAGCACTTTGAACCCCCAAGTGCTTTACAGAAGTTTATAATGCCCGGACATGAAAATAAAAAAATCATATTTTTTCCACAAACATGATCAATTAGTCCCCATTTTTTTTATTTTCCCAAGGGTAACAGGAGAAATTGGACCCCAAAAGTTGTTGTCCAATTTGTCCTGAGTACGCTGACACCCCATTTGTGGGAGAAAACTACTGTATGGGCACACGTTGGGGCTTGGAAGGGAAGTAGTGACGTTTTGGAATGCAGACTTTGATGGAATGGTCTGCGGGTGTCATGTGCGTTTGGAGAGCCCCTGATCTACCTAAACTATTGAAACTCCCCACAAGTGACCCCATTTTGGGCACTAGACCCCCCACGGAACTCATCTAGATGTGTGGTGAGCACTTTGAACCCCCAAGTGCTTCACAGAAGTTTATAATGCCCGGGCATGAAAATAAAAAAATCATATTTTTTTCCACAAACATGATCAATTAGTCCCCAATTATTTTATTTTTCCAAGGGTAACAGGAGAAATTGAACCCCAAAAGTTGTTTTGCAATTTGTCCTGAGTACGCTGACATCCCATTTGTGGGATAAAACTACTCTATGGGCACACGTCGGGGCTCGGAATGAAAGTAGTGACGTTTTGGAATGCAGACTTTGATGGAATGGTCTGCGGGTGTCATGTGCGTTTGGAGAGCCCCTAATCTACCTAAACTATTGAAGCTCCCCACAAGTGACCCCATTTTGGACACTAGACCCCCTAAGGAACTTATCTAGATGTGTGGTGAGCACTTTGAACCCCCAAGTGCTTCACAGAAGTTTATAACGCCCAGGCGTGAAAATAAAAAAAATCATGATCAATTAGTCCCCAATTATTTTATTTTTCCAAGGGTAACAGGAGAAATTGAACCTCAAAAGTTGTTTTGCAATTTGTCCTGAGTAGGCTGATACCCTACATGTGGGGGTAAAACACTGTTTGGGCGCATGGCAGAGCTTGGAAGGGAAGGAGCACCATTTGACTTTTTCAACTCAGAATTGGCTGGAATTGAGATCAGACGCCATGTTGCATTTGGAGAGCACCTGATGTGCCCAAACAGTGGGAACCCCCAATTCTAACTCCAACCCTAACGCCAACACACCCCTAACCCTAATCTCAGCCCTAACCCTAACCCTAACCCTAGCCCTATCCCTAACCCTAACCCTAACACTAGCCCTAACCCTAACCCTGGCCCTAACCCTAGACCTAGCCCTAACCCTAATGGGAAAATGGAAATAAATACATTTTCTTTTAATTTTATTATTTTTCCCTTACTAAGGGGGTGATAACGGGGGGTTTGATTTACTATTTATGGCGGTATTTATTTTTGGTGGCTGTCGCACGCTAAAAGACGCTTTTTATTGTAAAAATAGTTTTTGCATCACCACATATTGAGAGCTATAATTTTTCAATATTTTGACCCACTGAGTCATGTGAGGTCTTATTTTTTGCAGGACGAGTTGACGTTTTTATTGGTACCATTTTCGGGCACGTGACATTTTTTGATCGCTTTTTATTCCGATTTTTGGGACGCAGAATGAACAAAAACCAGCGTTTCATGAATATCTTTTCGGGGGGTGCGTTTACACCGTTCCGCGTGCGGTAAAATTGATAAAGCGGTTTTATTCTTCGAGTCAGTACGGTTACAGCGATACCTCATTTAGGTCTTTTTTTATGTTTTGTCGGTTTTATGCAATGAAAACTATTTTATATAAAAAATAATTATTTTTGTATTGCTTTATTCTGCAAGCTATAACTTTTTTATTTTTTCGCTGACGATGCTGTATGGCAGCTCGTCTTTTGCGGGACAAGATGACGTTTTCAGCGGTACCATGGCTATTTATATGCGTCTTTTTGATCGCGCGTTATTGCACTTTTTGTTTGGCGGTATGATAATAAATCATTATTTTTTGCTTCGTTTTTTATTTTTATTTTTTAAGGGGTTCACTAAAGGGGTTAACTAATGGGATAGTTTTATAGGGCAGGTCGTTACGGACGCGGCGATACCTAATATGTGTGCTTTTATTGTTTTTGGTTTTTTTTTATTTAAAAAAATGGATTTATTGGGGGAATATTTTTTTTTTTTTTCTAATTTATTTGGCGATTTTTTTAAAATTATTTTAACACTTTTTTTTTAACTTTATTACATAGTCCCAGGTGGGACATCACTGTCCTGTGACAGATCGCTGATCTGACACATCACAGATCACTGTGACAGATCAGCAATCTGTCACAGGCAGTTCTGCAGACTTCCTCATGCCTGCGCTTTGCAGGCACTGAGGAAGTCAGCTCCCTACAGGCCCCTGAAGTCCCCCGTCGCCATCTTGGATTCGGGGGCCTGTAGGGAAAGAGACCCCCGCAGCAGCACTGCACATTGCGCTGCCGTGGGGGGCTCAGGGAAGCACGGAGGGAGCCCCCTCCCTGCCGATGCTTCCCTTTAACCCCCGGTACACCGCGATGATGTTTGATCGCGGTGTGCAAGGGGTTAACGTGTCGGGGGCGGTCCGTGACTGCCCCTGACACATAGTGCCGGGTGTCAGCTGTGATAATCAGCTGACACCCGGCCGCGATCAGCGGCGCTCACCACGTGGGCGCCGCTGATCGCGGTAGACGTACTATCCCGTCCATGGGCATAGGGGCCCGGGTCCCATGGACGGGATAGTACGTCTGATGTCAGGAAGGGGTTAAATGGACTACAATATTTTCCACGTTCACGGCTGAATTGGGATTGAACTTATCAAATCAAATCAAATTTATTATCGCCAAGTACATATTACATATATACAAGGAATTCTTTGTGGCAAAGAGGCAACATAATATATAACAACAGATACAACAAGTAACATCTAACAAGACAGATACAGTATATAGTCTACACATGACGATTTAATTGTTGAACAGAGAGTGGATAGAAGCTGTTCATATGGCGGTTGGTGCTGCATTTGGGGACTCTGAAGCGACGTCCTGAAGGGAGTAGTTGGAATGAGGAGTGTCCCGGGTGAGAGGGATCGGATGAAATTTTCAATGCGTGGGATCGAATACTCTTATCATAAAGATCCTGGATTTTAGGCAGGGGGGAACCTATAATTCTCTCTGCTGTTCTGAAAGTCCTTTGTAAGCGGAGTTTGTCATGCGCAGTGGCTCCCCCATACCAGACTATCAGAGAGGAACAAATCACAGATCTGATGACAGCATTAAAGAATAAGATCAGCAGATTATTAGACAAACCATATCTTTTCAGCTGACGCAGGAAGAACATCCTCTGTTGTGCTTTTCTTATAACAGCATCCACGTTTTTCCCCCATTTAAGATCATGAGAGATGATAACACCAAGGAATTTGGTCTCTGTGACCCTAAGAACCACTTCGTCATGGATGTAGATTGGAAGTAGCTCATGTTGATCTTTCCTAAAATCCACAACCATCTCAGCAGTTTTTTTAGTGTTGAGTACAAGATTATTGGCTTTACACCAGTCACATATTCTTTCCACCTCACTCCGATACAAGTCTTCAGCATTTCCCCTGATGAGACCAATCAGTGTCATATCATCGGCAAATTTCAAGATTTTTACTGAGTCTGCTGAAGAGATGCAATCATTCGTATAGAGAGAAAACAGTAACGAGGACAAAACACACCCCTGAGGTGCCCCGATGTTTGTGACCAAGGTGTCCGAAGTGAATGGTCCAACTTTTACACTCTGTATCCTGGCTGTCAGGAAGTTATAAATCCACAAGCATAAGTTGAGAGGGACTCCAAGAGCTACCATTTTCTTATGAAGTAAATTCGGATCAATGGTATTGAACGCTGAGCTAAAGTCCATGAAAAGAATCCGGACATATGAGTGCAGTTCATCTGTATGATCCAAAATGTACTTCAGTGCCAGATTGACAGTGTCGTTTGCCGAACGATTCTCCTTATAGGCAAACTGAAGCGGGTCCCATAGCTTCTGCGTGAATTTTATCAGGTGGGACATCATAATTCTTTCGAAGACTTTCATAGCTACAGATGTGAGTGCTACTGGTCTATAGTCGTTCAACTCAGAGGATCCCACTTTCTTGGGGACAGGGATAATTGTGGAATTTTTCCAACACTGAGGTACAACGCACTCTTTCAGTGACACATTGTATATATTTGTCAGTATAGGGGCAATTCGTGTGCGGGAAAACAACAGTTTAAAATATCTGGTCTGTAACAATTTTTTTTTAGCAAACTGGTGTCAATAACTAGGGTAAGACACAGCCAAAACAGCTGAATGGAGGTCTCAAATGCCACAATGTGTAGCCCACAGATAGATGAGGCATCTGACGGAGAAACCATACTGTTCAATATGTGGCCTGTATTCTTGTTTTTTTTAACACAAAATAATTTATAGAACTAGGGTCACAGACAGCCAAAACAGTTGAATGGAGGTCTCAAATGCCACAATTTGTAGCCCACAGATAGATGAGGCATCTGACGGAGATAGCCCACTTTCAAATATCTGGCCTGTATTTTTTTTTTTTGCCCAGCTAAATTGTGTCAATAAGTAGTCTAAGGCACTACAAAAAAATGCTATGGAGGCTTAAAATGACACAATTTTGAGTGCAATGATATGCGATCCGTGTGGCGGACAAAACCCAATGTAAAATATCTGCCCTGTAGCTAAATACTTTTTTGGCAGCTAAATATTTTTTGGGGAGCAAAATGGTTTCAAGAAATTATATAAGACACTCCAAAAAATTTTTATAGTACACAAAAGTGGCAGAATTTTCTACACACTCAGATGTGATTGCTTGGACGGGCAAATCCGTTTAAAATAGCTAGATTTTCACGCTGTACTATGAAAAGGATCTGGCTGTATTCTGCAGTGTCAACAAGCAAAAAGGGGGCTCTGGATTGCTTTGGAATAAAGTAATCAAGATTAAGATGCAAAAAAAATATTCTGCCCACTGATACCTGGGGCTATGTATATACAGTCAATATATGTAATAGGCACCAGCAGACAGTAATGGAATGGACACTCTTGATGTATACAATGAAGTATGCCACATACAATGCCTGTCTGCTACTGATATCTATATACCCACAGATAATCCCTGCCTACCTAGCACTGCAATCTATATACCCCGTAATTATCCCCTAGATGGACTGTTGATTAAGCTGGACTTGTGTATTCTGTTATGGTATACCCACACTAACTTATAAACCCCCAAATCTGACCCTATCTCAGCAGCAACTCTCCCTACACTGTCTGATTCCAGAGGTGACTGTGACGAGCAGGGCACCGGCAGGTCTCATATACACCTGATGACGCTGTGTGGCCAGCCAATCACTGTAATGCCACAACCAACATGGCTGTGGCATTACAGTGCATGGTAGACAATCCCTGCATATTGATTGGCACTCCAAAGAGCACGAAATATGCAGGGCGGGGACCCGAACTCCCGCCGAGCAAACCAGGAAATGCTTGGCACTCAACGAGTACTGCGAGTACAGCGATGCTCGGGCGAGTACCGAGCATTACTGAGTATGCTCGCTCATCACTACTTACAGCCAATGAAAACCCAAAAGTCATTATCTCAGTAAATTAGAGTACTTTATAACACCAGCTTGATGATTTTAAAAACTGAAGTGTTGGCCTCCTGAAATGTATGTTCAGTAAATGCACTCTACTTTGTCGAGGCTTCTTTGGCATCAATTACTGCATCAATGCGACGTGGCATGGAGGCGATCAGCCTGTGGCACTGCTAAGGTGTTATGGAAGACCATGTTGCTTTGATATCAGCCTCTAGCTTGTTTGCATTGTTGGGTCTGGTGTCTCTGATCTTCTTCTTGACAATACCCCATATGGGGTTAAAGTCAGGCGAGTTTGCTGGCCAATCAAGCACAGCGATACTGTTGGTTTTACACCAGGTATTGGTACTTTGGCAGTGTGGACAGGGGCCAAGTCCTGCTGGAGAATCAAATTTCCATCCCCAAAAAGCTTGTGGCAGAGGGAGGCACGAAGTTCTGTAAAATTTCCTGGTAGACAGCTGCCCTGACTTTGGTCTTGGTAAAGCACAGTGGACTTACACCAGCAGATGACATGGCTCCACAAACCATCACTGATTGTGGAAATTTCACACTAGACCTCAAGCAACTTGGATTCTGTGCCTCTCCTCTCTTCCTCCAGACTCTTGGACCTTGATTTCCAAATGAAATGCAAAATTTACTTTCATCTGAAAACAACACCTTGGAACTAGAGTTGAGCGAAACAGGTCGAAAAAATTCAAAAGTCTCCGACATTCGCCAAAGTCGGGTTTCATGAAACGAAACCCGACCTTAGCGTGAGGTCGGCCACGAGGTCGGCGACTTTAGCGCCAAAGTCGCGTTTCAAAAGATGCTTTAGCGCCCTTTTTCAGGCAATCAGGAAGAACGGACACTGTGGGCAACGTGATGACATAGGCAGCGGTCACCACCATCTTGGAGAAGGGCATGCAAGTGATTGGCTTGCTTTGTGTGGCGTCACAGTGGGTATAAAAGGGCGGGGACGCCAACCGCCATGCTACTCATGCTGATCTCAGAATAGGGAGAGCTGCTGCTGCTGCTGATTCTGTTGGGAGAGCGTTAGGAAGGCAAAAAGAAAAAAAAAACTGCTTCTGCTGCTAGCGCTTTTCACTGTAGTTACTGTGCAGTGAAAGGTGAAGATTTTTGCTTTTGTGCAGCAGCGCTGGTGGTGATTAGCCTGCCTTTTAAGGCTAGCTGCATTGCTGTGTGCACACTGGTGTTCAAACTGCTTTTTTAAAAGCAATCCAAATTGTATTGTTTTGTCCTGGTGAGGTAGTGAGCATTCATTTTTTCACACACCGTACAGCGGTGTACGCTCCTCACACAGTACCGTGTAACGGCTGTTATCATGGCCAAATTGAAGCTATCTACGTGTGTGACTCTGTAAGGAAAAGTCGAGGAGTTTGTCCGTTCTTACAGACCTACACCTTATAGTTTTGTCCATTTTTCAAACAGTTTAGTATATTTGCTGTTGATTAAATTCAAAACTAGAGAGAGACAGCGTGTGTCAGTCCGTATACAAAAACACGGAGCTTGACAATTTTACATACACTGTACAGCGGTGTATGTGCACGCTCCTCTCTCAGTACCGTGTAACGGCTGTTATCACGGCCAAATTGAAGCTATCTAAGTGTGTGACTCTGAAAGGAAAAGTCGAGGAGTTTGTCCATTCTTACAGACCTACACTCTAGGGAGATTCCAGTTCTGCCCAATTCTATATACACCTTGTAGTTTGTCATACACTAGGCAATTTCTGCTGGTCACATTGCGGTGTTATAGACACAGGTCCTGACAGAATCCAACTGTGTCCTGAAGTGTAGAGAGATTCCAATTCTCCACAGTCCTCTATCCACCTTTCTTACAACATCCAGAATCTGCCTGTCACATTGCGGTGTAAAATAAACAGGGCCTGACAGAATTCAACTGTGTCCTGAAGTCTACAGAGATTCCAATTCTCCACAGTCCTCTATTCACCTTTATTACACCATCCAGAATCTGCCTGTCACATTGCGGTGTAAAATAAACAGGGCCTGACAGAATCCAACTGTGTCCTGAAGTCTACAGAAATTCCAATTCTCCCCACTACTATATACACCTTGTACCTTGTTTTACAGTACCATACAATTAGTGGTTTTTTGGGTACATTTTCCCCAAAAATGAGGAAGTGTGGTGGAAGAGTCCGTGGAAGTGGGCGGGGGTTGGCAGCTGGTAATGATGGTGTTGGTGGTGGATATGCTGGTAGTGGCAAAAGCAAAATAGCACCTAATGCAGGAGGTGTTGAGCCTGTGTCATCGTCTGGCTCCACAAGGCCTCGAAGGCTCCCTTTTCTGGGAGTAGGTAAACCGCTTTTAAAGCCGGAGCTTCAAGAACAAGTTTTGGCTTACATTGCTGACTCAGCCTCCAGCTCTATCGCCTCCTTCTCTATCGGAGAAACCAGGGGAAGAGTCTTGAGGAGATCATTTGCATATTCCCAGTGCCTTCTGGGATAAGTGAAGAGTCTCCGCGAGCTCAACGATCACTGGGTTTTGGCCGTTGCAGCTGAAAAGAGGAAATCGGAGAAACCAGGGGAAGAGTCTTGAGGAGATCATTTGCATATTCCCAGTGCCTTCTGGGATAAGTGAAGAGTCTCCGCGAGCTCAACGATCACTGGGTTTTGGCCGTTGCAGCTGAAAAGAGGAAATCGGAGAAACCAGGGGAAGAGTCTTGAGGAGATCATTTGCATATTCCCAGTGCCTTCTGGGATAAGTGAAGAGTCTCCGCGAGCTCAACGATCGAATTTTGGCTCATCTTTCATCTTTTTAAGAAATCTCAAGATGGAAGAGGCCAGGAGCCATTTGGTGAGCTGCATTTCTTGCTACATGTTCACAGATTTACCAGTGGAAAAGCCAAACTTCACATGCCACAAATGCAAGCTTGTGACCCTGTTGGAGGAAAAGTTGCAAAATCTCGAAGAGAGGTTAGCTACGTTGAAGATCATTAAGGAAGGTGAAGAGTTCTTGGACAGAGCAGAATTATCTCTTCATGTTACAGAAAGAGAAGAAATTCAAAGTGCACCTGAAGAAACAGAGGAATGGAGACATGTGACCCAGAGAAGCAGGAGGATCAGGAGGCAGTCAGCACCCATACTGCTCAGAAACCAGTACCAGGCTCTCACGCAGGAAAACGATGAAGAAATACATCAGGATAAGACTTTGCCAACAAACAGCAACCTTGTACGCCTTCAGAGTCCTCCTGGATGGAGAAAGAAAAATGTTGTGAAGAAGAAACGGAGAGTGGTGGTCATGGGGGATTCCCTGTTGAGAGGAACAGAGGCCGCTATCTGCAGACCGGATATAACTTCAAGAGAAATGTGCTGTCTTCCAGGTGCAAAAATTAAAGATGTGTCTGACAGGATATCAGGACTCTTCAGACCTACAGATGACTACCCATTCCTGCTACTACATGTGGGGACAAATGACACCGCAAGAAATGACCTGGAAACCATCTGCAGAGACTTTGAAGACTTAGGCAAGAAAGTGAAAGAACTGGGAGCGCAGGTGGTCTTCTCTTCCATCCTCCCAGTGGATGGCCATGGAACAAGGAGGTGGAATAAGATTCTGCAGGTGAACAACTGGCTACGTCGATGGTGCCGTCAGCAACGATTTGGATTTCTGGATCACGGAGTGAACTACTTATACGATGGACTACTTGCTAGAGATGGGGTGCACCTTACGAAGACTGGAAAGCAGGTATTTAGAAGTCGCCTTGCTACACTTGTAAGGAGAGCTTTAAACTAGAACAACATGGGAAGGGAAGCAAAAGACCAGAAAAAGCCATACACCTGACAAATGCTACTGAGAACTCTGCTATTAGAAGTGGAAAGGAAGAACAAAGACGAAAGAATCTAATTAAAAAAAATATTGGAGAAAGAGAAACCAATCACAAACTAAAATGTTTCTATACTAATGCACAAAGCATGGGCAACAAACAAGGAGAATTGGAACTACTAACACAGGAAAAGAAATATGATGTCATTGGAATCACTGAAACTTGGTGGGACAATACACATGATTGGAATACAAGACTAGAAGGATACAACTTATTTGCAAGAAACAGACTTGATAAACGAGGAGGGGGTGTCGCATTGTATGTTAGAAACGCGTATATCTGCACAGAGATTGAAGCTTCAGAGACTGGGAGTTCTGTGGAAACTGTTTGGGTAAGAATACAAGGACAGAACAATGGAAAGGACACCATTGTAGGCATTTACTACAGGCCGCCTGTGCAAGCTGAAGATATGGATGAACTCTTTATGCATCAAATGGCCAAGTTCTCCAAAAAATATGACATAGTTGTCATGGGAGATTTCAACTATCCAGACATTTGTTGGGAATCTCTCTCAGGCAAAACTAACAGGTCAAGGAAATTCTTATCCTCTCTTGCTGACAACTTTATCTTCCAAAAGGTAAAGGAGAAAACAAGGGGAACTGCTACCTTGGATCTAATCCTTATAAACAGGGAGGAAATGGTTGAGGAGGTAAAAGTGGCTGGGACCCTAGGAGATAGCGACCATGCTATTTTAGAATTTTGGATAACTAGAGGCGGAAGACCTGTGAAGACTCAGACGTCAAGGTTAGATTTCAGAAAGGCAGATTTTAAGGGATTCAGAAAGAGAATTGGAGGGATCCAATGGCTGGATATCCTTAAAGACAAAAATGTCCAGGAAGGATGGGAAATCTTGAAAAATGAAATTCTCAAAGCACAGTTGTTAACAATTCCGAAAAGAGGGAAGAATAGGAAGCATTTAAGGAAACCAGGATGGATGAACACAGAACTTAAGCACATGCTAAAAAGGAAGCAAAAAATGTTTATAAAATGGAAAGAAGGAGGCATATCTAAAGAAGAATATAATGCTGTCTGCAGAACCTGCAAGGCACAAATCAGATTAGCTAAAGCTGAAAATGAATTGAGGCTTGCAAGAGATGTCAAAAGCAATAATAAAGGATTTTGGGGATATGTCAAAAGTAAAAGAAAAGTCAAAGATGCTATAGGATTTTTACAGGATGAAAATGATGAAATGGTAAGACAGGATGTTGAGAAGGCTGAACTTTTAAATTCCTATTTTGCATCTGTTTTCTCTCAGAAAGGAAATGTAACATCAACTGCTATTCACTGTCCTATTAAGGGAATAGAAGAATCCAGGATATCTATAAACAGAAAGATAGTGAGGAAACACTTAGCTAACCTAAATGTATTCAAGTCTCCAGGTCCAGATGAATTACACCCCAGAGTACTGAAGGAGATAGCAGAAGAAATTTTTGAACCCCTCTCCATAATCTTTGAAAATTCTTGGAGAACAGGAGAAGTGCCAGAAGACTGGAGAAGAGCAAATGTTGTTCCTATCTTCAAAAAGGGGAAGAAGGTGGACCCAGGCAACTATAGGCCGGTGAGTCTGACTTCTATACCAGGAAAGATCTTTGAACAAATTATTAAACAACATGTATGTCAATACCTGGATAAGAATGAAGTGATTAAACAGAGTCAGCATGGGTTTGTAACTAATAAGTCATGTCAGACTAATTTAATTTCCTTCTATGATGGTATTACTGATTGGGTGGATCAAGGAAATGCTGTAGATATAGTATATCTTGACTTCAGCAAAGCATTTGACAAAGTCTCTCATACAATCCTTATTGAAAAAATGACTAAGTATGGAATGGACAAGGCAACTGTTAGGTGGATTCATAACTGGCTTAGTGATCGGACCCAAAGAGTGGTCGTAAATGGCTGCACATCCAGTTGGAAGAATGTCTCAAGTGGGGTACCACAGGGCTCTGTCCTGGGCCCTGTATTGTTCAACATCTTTATCAACGATTTAGATGAAGGAATTGAGGGTAAACTGATTAAATTTGCTGATGACACAAAGCTAGGAGGGATAGCTAATACTAGAGAAGAGAGAGAGAGGATTCAAAAAGATTTAAATAAACTGGAGAAGTGGGCAGCAACTAACAGAATGGTTTTTAACAGGGAGAAATGCAAAGTACTACATCTGGGCAATAAAAATGAAAAAAGTATATATAGAATGGGAGGAATAGGGCTAAGTGACAGCACATGTGAAAAAGACTTGGGTATACTAATAGATCACAGACTGAATATGAGTCAACAGTGTGATGCAGCAGCAAAAAAGGCAAATGCAATTCTAGGATGTATTAACAGAAGCATACAGTCTAGATCACGTGAAGTAATTATTTCCCTCTACTCCTCTTTGGTCAGACCTCATCTGGAATATTGTGTCCAATTTTGGGCACCACATTTTAAAAAAGACATCAACAAACTGGAGCAAGTTCAGAAAAGAGCGACCAGAATGGTGACCGGTCTGCAAACCCTGTCTTATGAGGAAAGGTTGCAGGATTTGGGAATGTTTAGTTTGCAAAAGAGAAGACTGAGAGGAGACTTAATAGCTGTCTACAAATATCTAAAGGGCTGTCACATTGTAGAAGGATCAACTTTATTCTCATTTGCACAAGGAAAGACTAGAAGCAATGGGATGAAGCTGAATGGGAGGAGACACAGATTAGATATTAGAAAAAACTTTTTGACAGTTAGAGTGATCAATGAGTGGAACAGGCTGCCACGAGAAGTGGTGAGTTCTCCTTCAATGGAAGTCTTCAAACAGAGGCTGGACAGACATCTAACTGGGATGATTTAGCGAATCCTGCTTTGAGCAGGGGGTTGGACCAGATGGCCCAGGAGGTCCCTTCCAACTCTACGATTCTATGATTCCTCTTCTAAAGTTTTAAAAAATAAAAGCACTGAGTCATCATTGGAGGCTCATGTTCATGAACCACACCTTTCCTTGTGTCCTTCACCCCAACCAAAATTGAAAGATGCGGCAGGCCACACTACAGATTACTCTATGGAGCTGGTTTCACATGCCATGCCTGGGTTATCAAGTCAAATCGTGAATTACCCAGGCATAGATGAATCTGACATGGAGTGTACTGATGCACAGCCACTGATAGATGATTCTGCTGGTACATTCACTCAGAGCACTACATTGTCCTCGCAGTGTACTGAGCCAGAATCTGATCCAGATGAAAGTCAGGGGCCCCTTCCCGCATACTCTACCACCATACACGGTGACACAGAGGAAGGTGCATATGACATTGAAGAGGAGGTGATGGATGACCCAGTTGTTGACCCAGATTGGCATCCATTGGGGGTAGAGGGTGCCGCTGCCAATAGCTCAGAAGAGGAGGAGCTTCCGCAGCGGGCATCGACATCACAACAGCTGTTATCTGGCAGGCCCGGAGCAGTCCAAAAACGGGTTACAAAAACCAAAAGAGTTGCAGGACAGCTTGGCCAGATGGTCAAAATAGCACAGCGTGCAAGGCCTCAAAATGTCTTCCATAGTAGGAAGAGTGCAGTGTGGCACTTTTTTGAACAAAATCCTAATGATCAGGCAAAGGTTATCTGTAAGAAGTGCGCAAAGACCTTTAGCCGAGGGAAAGATCTGAGAAATTTGAATACCAGTTGCATGCTAAGATATTTAACCACCATGCACTTGCAAGCGTGGAAGGACTACCAAAACTCACGTACCACATGTGCTACTGCTCCCAAAGAAGGTAGTCAGCAACGCTACATTGTTTCCCCCACTGTAAGTCCACCGGTTAGCACACCACTAGCAGCAAATGTTGAGTTGTCGTCGCAAGGGCAAATCAGTCAGGGAATCACACTGTTATTGCAACGAAAGACTGAATCTAGGCCATCAGAAAGAACACCAACTCCATCACCATAATCAACCCTCTCTCAGTCCGCCTTGTCCACCGCTAGTTCCACCATATGCAGCTCTCAAGTCCAGCTCACCCTACCAGAGACTATGAGTAGGACAAGAAAGTACTCATCCTCTCATCCGTGTACACTGGGTTTGAACGCCCACATTGCCAAACTAATCTCGTTAGAGATGATGCCCTATCGGTTGGTTGAAAGCGCAGCTTTCCGCGAACTCATGGCCTACGCAGTACCACGCTATGACCTACCCAGTCGCCACTTCTTTTCTCGCAAAGCCATCCCAGCCCTCCACCTTCATGTGAAAGACCGCATTGTCCATGCACTCAAGCAATTAGTGAGTGGAAAGGTGCACCTCACAACTGATGCATGGTCCAGTAGGCATGGCCAGGGCCGTTACGTGTCCATCACTGCGCACTGGGTTAATGTGGTGGATGCAGGGTCCACAGGGGACAGCTGTGATGGCATAGTGCTGCCTAGCCCACGGTATAGGAAACAGTTGGCATCCGCAGCTGACAGTGGTGCACACGATGTGTCCCACTATCGATCAGCTAGTGGAAAGCATCAGCAGGCTGTGTTGCAGATGATGTGTTTGGGCGACAGACACACGGCGGAGGTACTGGCCGACTACTTTCAGCGACAAACTGAGTCATGGCTGGGCAGTCTACATATTGAGGCAGGCAAGGTAGTTAGTGATAACGGCCGGAATTTTGTGGCAGCCATAGCCCTTTCAAAACTCAGACCCATACCTTGCTTGGTTCACACCTTGAACCTGGTGGTGCAGTGCTTCCTCACTAATTATCCTGAGTTAACAGGCCTGCTCCATAAGGTTCGAAGACTGTGCTCGCACATCCGCCGGTCGCCGCTACACTCCAGTCGTATTCAGAAGCTGCAGCGATTGCTCCACCTTCCCAAGCACCGCCTAATTATCGACGTTGCAACAAGATGGAACTCCACCCTGCACATGGTTGAGTGGCTGTGCGAACAGAGGCAGGCCGTAATGCATTTGTGGGAGGATACACGGGCTGGCACTTTGAAGGCAGACATGGAGTTGACAAGTGTGCAGTGGTGGAAGCTGAAAGACCATTGTAAGGTCCTTCAATGTTTTGAGGAATGCACACGGCTGGTAAGCGCAGACGACACCATCATAAGCATGAGCATCCCACTTATGCGTCCGCTCATGTAAACTTTGACGCACATCAAGGGACAGGCGTCTGCAGCTGAGGATGATGAGGAAGAGGAGGAGGGAAGCCTTGATGACAGTCAGCCATTGTCTGTTCAGGGAACTGTCGTGGACGAGGTGGAGGAAGAAGAGGAGGAGGAGGATGATGATGGGGATGATTACTGTATTTAGGGGAGGAGGATGCTTCTCATGGGGCAAGAGAAAATGTTGGCGTGGCAAGGTCTGGTACTGGGTTTGTGCGTGACTGGAGGGATGTGGATTTGCCTGAAAGTGCTCCTCCACCCAGCACTCGCAGTGCATACCGGGAACATTGGCCAACATGTCAGATTATGCCTTGCAGATCCTAAAAAGGGACCCCCGCATTGCCAAAATGATGAACGATGATGACTACTGGTTGGCCAGCATCCTGGATCCATGCTATAAAGGCAAATTCCAAAACATCATGCCACAGGAGAACCTTGACCTAATATTGGCTAACAAACAAGCAACTCTGGTAAATCGGTTGGTTGAGGCATTCCCAGCACACAGCAGCGGTGATGGATGTCACATGAGCCGTAGGGGCTGGGGGCAACTTGGAAGAGGTGTTGGTGGTGCACACATCAGAAGTGGCGTTGGAGACAGGGGTTTCATGACCATGCTGTGGACTGATTTTTCAAGTCCCGCTCACACGACTGGTAATACTGCATCAATTGAAAGTGACAGGAGACAGCACTTGTCAACTATGGTTACAAACTACTTTTCCTCCCATATCGATGTTCTCCCTCACAGGTCATTCCCATTTGACTACTGGGCAGCTAAACTGGACACCTGGCCAGAATTGGCACAATATGCCTTACAGGAGCTCGCTTGCCCAGCTGCAAGTGTGCTATCAGAAAGAGTCTTCAGTGCTGCTGGATCAATCCTGACAGAAAAAAGGACCCGTCTGTCGACCCAAAATGTGGATGATCTAACCTTCATTAAAATGAACCATGCATGGGTTTCCAAGGATTTTGTCACACCTTACCCTGATGACACATAGGTTGACAGAAAAATGGCTTTCTTTGGTCTGCCTCTTCCTGGGACTTGACCAATTTCGCCTTTAGCAGCAGGTGAATGTCCCACATCAACATATGCCATTTTGTAAACCTCCCTAACTGGGCTGCCTCCTCCCCCATGGCCGGGGTCACCACCTAGCGCACGCAACCGTGCGAGTGCCGTTGCCCTGGACAGGTGGGTGGGCTGACTCTTGGGCGCGGGCACTGGCACAGGGTCCCTCATAGTGCAATCAAGTGTCTCTGACGGTGGGGGTGCACACCCGCCATCAGACACACCGCCGTACTATGAGGGGCCCAGTGCCAGTACCGACGCCCACTAGTGGGCCCCCCTTGCTTGGGCAGGGCCCCAGCATTTGCAATGTTTACGTCTCCCTGCTCCTCTGCTGTGTAGACTGGGCTGTCAAATCCTTCACTGGGACTGCCACTACAAATTTGGTGAACTGATAGAAGATGATGGTTAAGACATAGCTATGCCCTGTCCCGCTGGCCGGGATCTAGCTTCAGATGATCAATGGCTTCCATTTCTTATGGACGTCGACTCACAATGAGATGCAGTGGTGGTTTCTCATCAGCTTTCACAGTTTTCCTACCCACAGACGTGTGACATTCCAGCGCACATTTTTAAATGTGCCCTCTCATGCCAATGCAAATGAATCGCCTACGGCCTGTGGCTTGTCTTTTGCACTCCAAAGTTACGTGACAGAGCATGATAGGCAGTGAGCACCATGTTTACATCTCTCCCTGTGATCAAAATTATATGGATATGAGTAATGGCGATGGGATCAACTGTACTGCGATACAGCAACACTTTCTTCACAAAGAAAGGTTTTCGCTGTCTCCACACACTAATTAATTGAGGGTCTGCATCGCCTCTGAGAATTGTGACGGAAGTTTACCCGTGAATAGGAATTCCTAGATTTCTGCAATCACTAGAATTTATGTCAGTAATTTTATGCATCTCATTTCCTATTGCGGAGAGTCTGGACTGTCTTACTGAGACAGAAATATATATGAAGATTTAAAAATACCACCAAAAGTGTATACTGGTGTACGCTTCAAATACATTTCCTTTTTTCTACTTTTTAGATTGTTGTCTAATCTATACTGAGAACATGGAGATTTTAAATATTTAAACTATGCTATATATACCTGCTATCCTGTGATAATGTACCCTTTCTCAACTTTGTACAAGCTGGTCAAATCCATACTGGGCCTGAAACCGTCTGAGCCTGCCTCCTGATCTATAGACATAGGTTTTTAATGTGTAAACTATGCTATACATACCTGTAATCCGGTGATACGTTACCCTTTCTCACCTTTGTCCAATCACGTCTAATCCATACTGGGCCTGAGACGGTCTGAGCCTGCCTCCTGATATATAGACCTACGTTTTTAATGTGTAAACTATGCTATACATACCTGTTATCCTGTGACACTGCACCCTTTCTCACCTTTGTCCAATCGCATCTAATCCATACAGGGCCTGAGACCGTCTGAGCCTGCCTCCTGATATATAGACATAGGTTTTTAATGTGTAAACTATGCTACATATATACATGTTACCCGGTGAAACTGTACCCTTTATCAACTTTCTAGAATCTTGTCGAATCCATACTGGGCCTGAGAACGGCTGCCGAGCTGTTAAGCAAGCTACAGCAACTGTGGTTTGGACACGTAATTTTTTGCATTTTTTCAGGAATGCCGGTTAGGCCTAATTCAGGAATTGCGGTTGAGCTTCACTTACTGGGTAATCATCGTTCGCGGGGAATAATTGGAATCACAGATCCCCATCACTAACGGTGTTCTGCTGGTTATCTGCACCTGTAAGCGACAAAAGCTGGTCCTTTCAGTGTAGCGCGCATGCAGCCCCGGACATGTAACATCATGATAGACCATGATAGTGCCAGAGCCTCGCGTATCCCTCTAGTAAGCTTGACGCATACCGTGGGGGCATGCCGGAGTCTCGTTCGTTAAAGGAATAAAGCTGACAAATTGCTAGCACAACTACAAACGGACATACCACACCACACACACAATCGACAAAGCTTTCAATATGTGCATCTTTTCTTGAGGTGGCATGGTTGTGGTTTCCCGGGTGGAGTCCAATTAAGCCGCAGGTTCCACTCCTGGTGGTGCCCTTTTGGACATTCCTTTAAGGTTCAGCTTTGCAATCATACTGCCCCCGGAAAGCAAACACTTTGCCTTCATGGATGCTGTTTGGAGGTTCGTGGGAATAACGCCGCCCAATCGCCAGTTGGCATAATTTATTGGTGGGAAGTCCGACGGTATATGATCGTGTTCGATTTCAGAATTTTTTTTTTTGGGTGGTATTTTACATTTTTATTCCAGTCTTTCTTGACTTCATAAGGGAATGACAAGCCTATATCTGTGTCTCCTCCACCTCCTCCTTTTACTCCTCCACCTCTTTTCTAAATGTAGTTGCCCTTTTCCATATGTAATTTTTGTCTTCTGAGCATTTTCTCTGCTTTGGGACACCTTTTAAGGTGTTTTGTAATTGTTTTCTATGTGTTTGTATGTGTTTGTGTTTGCCTGCCATTGTTTTCAATGGGGTTCGACGAACATTCGAACGAACAAACTTGCCTCCTGTGTGACGAACCAAAACACTAGCGTGGTGGCTCAACACTACTCCTGATATATAGATGTACATTGTTAATGTTTAAACTATGCTATATATACCTGCTATCTGATGATACTGTACACTTTGTCTACTTTTTATATTCTTGTCTAATCCATACTGAGCCTGTGAGCATCTCTGTGTGACTGATGGAATATATATGAAGATTGACAATTATCCTTTGACTGAATAGAGCTGTACATTTCTGATACAGTGCCATATATCTGATGTTATTTTGTGTCTATTTTGTGCAAAATTTTGAAGTTTGGTGGAAGAGGCCGCGGACGTGGGCACGGGGGGGGGCAGCTGGTGATGATGGTGGTGGTGCATCTGCTGGTAGTGGCAAAAGCACAATAGCAGCTAAGGCAGGAGGTGTTGAGCCTGCGTCATGGTCTGGCTCTGGAACGCCTGGAATGATACCTTTTCTGGGAGTAGGTTAACTGCTTTTAAAGGCGGAGCATGAGGAATTGGTTTTGGATTACATTGCCAAAACAGACTCCATCAAATATGCCCGCCTCTTCTGAAGTTTCAAAAAATGCAAGCACTGAGTGGTCAAGTGTTGGCTCCTGGTCAGGAAGAACCCCTTTCCTTGTGTCCTGCACCCCCACCCAAACTGAATGAGGCAGCAGGCCACACTTCACATTAGTCCATGTAGCTCTTTCTATCATACCATGCCTGGGTTATCAAGTCAAATCATGAATTCCCCAGTCCAAGATGAATCTGACATGGAGTGTGGGTGGCCAGCCAGGGTAGTGGGGTTAATCGGTACCGGGCCGGTGTCTCACAGGGATGTGTCACGGTGATGGTGACCCGTTCCGTGGCCCTGGGCATCCATGCAAAGGGGTGAATTACGCTTATAGGTGAATGCCACGTCTGGTTTCTGATTAGATTGACCAGCGCTGCAGTGTTGCTTCTGTGGGACAGATGTTGTGGTGCAGCTAAGATGTAGAAGACCTGCACAGGTAGGGCCGTAGTCGCAGGGCAGATGAAAGAGTTGGGAGATGGTGTGCAGTGCAGGATGTAGCTGAGCCATGCGCCAGGCGCAGGAGAAAGATGACAGACACAGTCGTGCAGTTCCTTTACCTGTACTTGGTAGGTGCTGTCCAGGACTCAGAGTACAGATGGAGGAGTTGGTCAGCCTGGAAGCCAATTTGGATTTCTCTCTCTGCAGATAGGTAGTGTGGCCTCCGTTCTAGCGCTTATCTGAGGTACTCGCAGGGCTGCGTTCAATGAAGTTACCCCTGTTGACTCTTTTGGAACTTTCTCGTATGGCTGGCAGCCGTAGCCTTTTCCTTCTGGCTCACACATGTCGATGCTGGGGCCTCCGAGCCTCAGTTGGGTACAGAGCATTTACAGCTGCTACTTCCTCCGGATTCTGCTGCAGGAACGTCAGTGTCCCTACAAACTCGGAGACCGGAATCCGGACCATGCACTCCAGCTAGGAGTGAGCCTTAACTCTGCTCATCCTCCAGCTCCCCTTCTCACGTCCACACACTTCCTCTTCCCTGCACAGAATGGCCTAACTTACCTCCTCCCGACCACAGAGAGCAGCTCCTCAGCAGTCATATTCAGAGGTCTCCCTGCTGGCGTGGAGTGGGAAATGTGTTGTGTGTTGGTTTAACTGCTATAGAGATCCTTCGTTGCTCCCAAGCATGACATCACACTCCCTAGGAGAAAGGTAATGCCACTGTGGCGACCGTACTCCTGGGGATGCCACAAGTGCACTGATGCCCAGCCACTGCTAGATGATTCTGCTGGTACATTGACCCACACCACTACATTCTCCTCACACTCTACACAGCCAGAATCTGACCCAGAGGAAACTCAGGTTCCCCTTCCCGCATACTATACCACCTTACACGGTGACAAAGAGGAAGGTGCAGATGAAAGTGCAGGTTCCTTGAGCTGTTGGGGGGGCATACTCATGGGCGACGGCACTGCCACAGGGCCCCTCATAGTATGCAAAAGAGTCTCTGCCGATGCTCCACCCCCACCCGCCTTCAGACACACCGCCACACACCGCCGTACTATTAGAGGGGCCCTGTGCCACTGCCGTCGCCAACGAGTGGGCCCCCCCGCTTGCTCAGGATCACAGCACTTGCAAAGTTGAAATACTTACCTCTCCCTGCTCCACCGCCATGACGTCTTCCGCGTTTCCTGACAGTGATAGTCTGATCAGAGAGCGCAATGACATCACGTCTGTACAACCTCTGCCTAAACAACCAAGTGCAGTGAGATGGACGATGGGGACGACGAGGAGTCCAGACTAGTACAGGGATTCCATAGCGAGGAGAGGAGACTTATTTAACTGTTTTCAATGTTGGGACAGCAATTTTTGGGGAGCACTATACTCTGGAGAATGATATATGGGGCCCACCATACACTGGAGCATTCCAAAGGTGGACATCAGACACTGGAGCAGCATTTACAGGGCACATTATACACTAGAGCATTAGAAATTGGGCCCATTATGTATGGAGCATTATTTGGGCCCATAAAATAGTGGAGCTTCATCCATGGGGACCAACATATACTGTAGCATTATGTGGAGCTCATCATATACTGTTTCAAACATTATATGGGACCAATGATTCTGTATGGAGAAATATATGGGCCTCATTACTCTGTATAGCGCACTATGCGGTGGCCATAATACTGTATGGAGTAATATACTGTCCGTTTTTGGAGCTATTAAAAATGGATATCAGTCATGAGATGTAAAAAGTGAAGTATTTTTCATTGTACTATGCCGCTATTTCTCTGCGGTATCGGAGTATCATGAGTTGTGGTATGTGTTAAAGGGGCGCTCTTTGGCCCAGGGCACATGAAAACCTGGAGACAGCCCTACCCCCCCACAAATTTAGCCAAATAACCCCCATTTTTCAGTGCGTAACTAGTATTATGAAGTAAATTAAGGTTGAAAAGCTTCCGTAATCAGAACTGATGTTTTTGGCATTCAAAAGGGCACTCTAGGTGTGTTTCCTGTCCTCCACTCCCTGCCGACTTTGCTTCCCCATTGACTTACATTGGGTTTCGTGTTTCAGGCGGCCTTCGACTTTTCACGATAATCGACCTATTTCGTTCGACCCGACTTTTAAGAAAGTCGGGTTTCACGAAACCCGACTCGACCCTAAAAAAAGCAAAGTCGCTCATCTCTACTTGGAACACTTCTCGCCTTTGTCTATTGGTCATGAGTGGCTTGACACAAGGAATGCGACACCTGTAGCCCATGTCCTGGATACGTCTGCATGTGGTGACTCTTGAAGCAATGACTCCAGCAGCAGTCCACTCCTTGTGAATCTCCCCCAAATTTTTGAATGGCCTTTTTTAAACAATCCTTTCAAGGCTGCAGTTATCCCGGTTGCTTGTGCACATTTTTCTACCACACATTGTCCTTCCACTCAACTTTCCATTAATATGCTTGGATACAGCACTCGGTGAACAGCCAGCTTCTTTAGCAATGACCTTTTGTGGCCTACCCTCCTTGTGGAGTCTGTCAATGACTGCCTTCTGGACATCTGTCAAGTCAGCAGTCTTCCCCATGATTGTGGAACCTAATGAAACAGACTAAGGGACCTTTTTAAACGCATAGGAAGCCTTTGTGAGTCTTTTTTTGTTAATTATTCTAATTTACTGAGATAATGAGTTTTGGGTTTTCATTGGCTGTAAGCCATAATTATCAACATTAACAGAAATAAACGCTTGAAATAGATCACTCTGTTATGACTCTATATAATATGAGTTTCACTTTTTGTATTGAAGAACTGAAATAAAATAACTTTTTGATGATATTTTACTTTTGTGAGAAGCACCTGTGTATATATAATATTTCCAAATTGGGGAGAACCCCAAATAAACCCTAACTAGAAGTCCATAACATTTAACTTTTAGTTCTATTGATTAAAATAAAGTATATACAAAGGGTATAAAACATTTTGTCCCTAGACGGTCTCAGAAGTCTGCAGTTATTTTGTGCAGTATTCCTGCTAATTTATATTTATAAAGTGTACAGCACCTGGTATGCTAATACATATTGGCAAAATAGGACAACAAATTTTAGCACCAGCGTCCCCCCAACATGTTTCACAGCGCTAGTGGCATCATCAGGGGATGGGACATAGGCATAGCCTAGACTATGTCTCATCCCCTATGTCCCATCCACTGATGATGCCACTAGCGCTGTTAAACATGTTGGGGGGACGCTGGTGCTAAAATTTGTTTGGATGTCACACAGAATTACGACAGCGGCAACACATGCAGACAGTTAGGCAATCCCTGCATGTGTTGCCGCTGTCGAACAGCCGAAGTCGCGGGGACTTGAACATATTTTTTTCAGCTCGCCGAAGGCACTCAGTTAGCACTTGAGCATGGTCGGATAACACCTTATCCGAGCATGTTCGCTTATCACTACTAGGTGTCACGCAGATGATAAAACTTAACACAAGAGAATGACGTTGGCTTTTCAGAGAAGGGGTATTTTATTTTAGGAAGTACTCTTACTTTATTAGACCGCAATACCTGGTGTGCACGCTGCACCTAGAACGTGCATTTGGTTTCATATTCTCTCATATGACATATTAAAAGTGAAAAACGTCTTGTCTGTCAAGCTAGCAGTATCAATTATAACAAGTTCTCCCCAGTTTCATTCTAAATGTTACTACTTTTTAGTCATTTCCATATTTTATTCTATCAGGAACAGTAAAGAATCATTGCTGGATGGGAACTTGAGGCCTTAAAATGGTGTGCGGTTAGAAGTGATTTACATTTATTGTTCTCGGTAGACCATATTTCACAGATACACACAGTAGATGGAAGATTTCTATATGAATGAGTTTCTGATTTTTTTTCTGTCTACTTATGCAAATATCAGGTACTAGTTAGAGAGTAAAAGCAAAGGGCTAAAGTATTTGGGCATATATTTGTCTGTACTGTATATATGTGTTTTAATATATACAGTAATGTGCAAAAATTTCAGGCAAGTGTGTAAAAAAACACTGTAAAGTAAAAATGCTTAAAAAAAGGGTCATTTATCAATTAACAAAATAAAAAGTGACTGCCTTCAAAATGGCATCAATACTTTTAGGCACACTTGCACACAGGATTTTTTTTAGGTTTATAGTAAGGTGTTCGAGCAATCAGTTATACCATACATGTGATAATGGTCATCATTATCAGGAGGCAGCGCTTGGCTGAAAGAAGAGATGGAGTGACAGAGACTTCAGATCTACTATAGATCTTTGGCCTTATTTGCATGTAAATTCAAACTCAGATTTTTCTGTCAACCATGACCGCACCAATGGGAGAGGGGATCCGCTCTTCAGGGACAGTAAACCTTCAAGATAAAAAGGGTGGTGCCTGTCTCCACATCAGTGGTTCCCTGTCATTGATGGGGTAGCCTTCTAGGACTGCGCAAGAAGAAAAAGATGGAATGGAGTTCCCAGACCTGGGCCATCTGGTTTTCATCAGGGCACAGTCTCTGCTGTGGCGGCACTGATAGGCTGGAAGCGACGCGGGGGCCCGATGGGGTCTAGTCCATCAGACATGGTGTGGGTCTGCGGCGCCATCACCACATGGTGTCCAGCAGCTTTGCGTCCAGGATGCGCAGTCACAGGGTGCAAACCGGAATTTGCGTCCTGATGACGCGCGCGGGACCTTTCAACCGGAATTATTCTTCCGAGTGCTGGTACTGGAAGCTGTAACATACAATGCAGCAGCACTTGGAGCTGGAGCATCAGACGCAGCATCTCCAGCAATGGCGCCAGAAGCGTCAAAAGTGAGCAGCCACGTCAGGACAAAAGTGGCCACTCAAGCAGAGTAGGCAGGACCAGTGACTCCAGGGATTCCAGGTCAAGTCAGCACAACTCCAGTTAAATAGAATATTGCACTTCTTCAAAGGAGAGCTTTCAGATGACATTTTGCCTACTCCTTTATATCCTCTGAGTGAAAGTCCAACCTGTAAATGAGGTTTTTTCTCTTTCTCTTCTATGGCTAGGAGATACCCAAAAAATTCTCGGCAAAATCTTATCATAAAACCTCTGCGTGTTGTGGACAGGGGTTAGCCAGGGCATGGCCTAAAAGATTATGCCAGGCTTGCATAGATTAAACTGTTTTGGAGGAATCCCCAAATTTTTCTTCTAGTCTTAAGGCCCTGTCACACCAAACGATGTTCCAGCGATCCCACCAACAATCCGACATGATGGGATCGCTGGGACATCGTTAGGCTGATAGCTGGTGTGCTGTCACATAGACAGCCCCAGCGATCAGGACCAGCAACGCTGGATGCTGGTTTCTAATGTAAACATCAGGTATCTAGGAGCCGCGCGACTCCTGGATACCCAACGTTTACCTTGGAAACCAGCATGTATGCCGGTTTCCAAGGTAAACAGTGGGTATCCAGGAGCCGAGACTCCTGGATACCCGGCGTTTACATTAGCAACCAGACGGGGCCTTAAGATCCTTAATTAAAACAGAGGCGGAGAACATCTTGAGATCCCTATCCCACTCACGGAAAACATCCGTTAACACAAAAAGTCTCCCACTTTATCAGCAGAGTGGGACTAAGTGAAATTTCAGGACTCTTCCTCAAGTTTCTCCTAGTCAGAAAGTGACTCAGGGACTGGTTATTGCTTTCCACTAGAGGAAATGGACAATCTGGTAAAAGCAGTGAGGTCCTAAGTGGGGCTGGTGGATCAACAAACCAAAAAAATCAGTGCAAGTCAGAATGTTTGGGACTCTGGATCGGAGAAAACATAAAAGCTTCCCCATTAATGAGAGCATGCAGGATCTCATTAACAAAGAATGGGGAATGCCAGAGAAAAATGGCCCTCTTCCTCCTTCCTTTATAAAAAAAAGTTCCCCTTTGAAGAGGAGTCAACAACATCCTAGAACAAAGCCCCCAAATTGGATGTTGCTGTTTGCAAAGCCTCAAAAAAGTCTTATCTTCCTTTTGAGGATGTAGGGTTATTAAAAGATCCCTTAGATAGAAAGATCGATGCTTTCCTTAAAGTAACATGGGAGTCGTCAGAGGGGGCTTTAAAACCGGCCATAGCGGCAACTTGTATTGCCAGGTCATTGGTTAAATAGATTAGAAGACCAGCTAAAGGACAATGCTCCCTGAGTCTTCATCTTGGCCACACTCCCGGTGATGAAAGGATCGGTGGCCTTCCTATCTGATGCCTTGGTGGACTTGGCAGCCATGTCGGTGACATTGTCCAACTCGAGACACAGAGCCGTCTGGTTAAAATGCTGGCTGGGAGACATATAGGCGAAGGGGAAGTTGTGTTCTCTCTACCGTGCGAAGGAGAATATTTACTCAGCACAGCACTGGATGACATCCTTAAGAAGGGGTTCCCAAGATCCTCCTTTTTATCCTTCAAGCAGCCCTTTTGGGGGGGAAGAAATTTTAGCCAAAATAGGGTGTTCAATGAGCAAGAAAGTTGAGATGACCGATCCAAAAAAAACTAAAGGTTTTCTGTTTAGCAGTCCTCCCAGAAGAGCAGAAGACCCTCCAAATGACTTTGTTCCCTAGGTGTGGGGGGGGGAGGCTCTCTCCCTCCCTTACAGCCTGTGAAAAAAATTTCCTTCAGAGTCTGGATCCTCAGCATAAGATTAGGGTTGAAGCTGGAGTTTCTGACATGTCCACCAGAGAGATTTGTGATAGCTGCCCCACGAGCACCAGAGTTCTTAAAAACTTCAGCGTTATAGATGGAGTAGATAAAATATGCAGTAAAGCTACTCTTCCCTTGATGTTATATGGCAGTACTAGGTCTAAGGGATGTGCAATACCATGTGCCAATACATGCAGAATTCTAGGAATTTCTGAGAGTGGCAGTGGCAATAGGGTGGCGTCACAAGACCCTTTCAATACAATGCCCTCCCTTTTGCCCTAGTGGTAGCACCTCGAGTGATCAGTCCAGGAAGGAATGCCTTGGGTTTCCAACATCACCAGGGTGGTCGCCACAAATGCCAGTTCTAAGGGGTGTGGAGCCCATCTGGATGACCATTTAATTCAGGGAAATTGGTCAGTGGAAGAAATGAAGGATTCTTCAAATGTATGGGAGCTTCTTGCAGTGGAAAAGGTGCTGAACGGATTACTGCCATTCTTGCAGGGTCACCATGTGAGAACACTCTCAGACAGTCAGGTCACGGTTGCATACATTAACCATCAGGGTAGCACTCACTCCAGGACCCTGATGCAAATTTTGAAGCGGATATTTATGCTGTCAGAAGCAAACATCCAGTCATTCTTCACATCAAAGGGAAGGACTACCTCAAAGCAGACTTCCTGAGCCGTATGCAGCCACAACAGGGAGAATGGTCTCTAAAAAAAGTCTGTATTCAAAAAGATTGTATCCATGTGGGTTGTCTGTAGATCAATCTGTTCGCAACCCGGTTAACCAGGAAACTAGAAACATTTTGTTCTCTGAACCTGATGCTTTTCTAATCAGCTGGGAGTTCAGTCTTGCATACGCTTTTCCTACGATCTGTCTGATTTCCACTGTATTAAGGAATATTCTGACCCAAGAGACTTAGGTTCTTCTGGCTTAAGAAGATGTCGATCACACAACCCTGGATTCCTCTGGAAATCCCGGGTCTTCTATCTCAAGGGCGTATAGATTATCCTTAAATGAAGTGATTGCATTTAACATTCTGGAGATCATTACTAGAGGGTTCTCTTCAAATATGGTCTCCACCCTACTGGGTAGTAGGAAGCCAGTTACCACAAAAATATAGGGTAGATCCTGGAGAAAGTTCCTATCGTCCACAGGGTCTACTTTGGGGGAAAGTGTCACTCAAAGTGGTCGTAGAGTTTCTTCAGAAGTGACTAGAAGGAGTGCTTTCAGTTAGTACTCTAAAGGTTCAAGTGTCGGCCTTAGGAGCACTATACAACTACAACCTGGCAGGGAAGAGGTGGGTGTCTAAGTTCCTAAAAGCATGTGCTAGAACCAGACCTAACCCGGTGACAAGAGCTCCTCCTTGGGATTTACATTTAGTGTTAAATGCTTTGACAGAATCGCTCTTTGAGCCTCTAAATTTATGATCCATAAAGATAGTCTCCTTAAAAACCATACTACAGGTAGCCTTAACATCAACCTGTAGGGTGAGCGACACATAGGCTCTGTCTGCAGATCCTCCCTTCACCCTAGGTTTGAAGGATAAAGTGATCTTGAAACCTGACCCCTGCCTTTGTACCTAAGCTTGTATCCACATTTCATAGGTCTCAAGTGATAACATTACTGGCCTTCTGTCCTGACCAAAAAAGAAAAACTTCACAAGCTGGATATTAGGAGATGCATGTGTTCTTCAGTATTTAGCAGCTACAGAGTCATGGAGGAAGGATAGGGCTCTATTCATCTCCGTTTAGGTTTCCAGAAAATGGTTGATGACTTTGAAAAGTATTTTATCGAAGTGGATAAGAAAGGCCAACAAGATAGCCTACTCAACGGCAGGTAGAGTTGTTCTAGAAAATCTGAAAACCCGCTCTACGAGAGAGATGCCAACATCCTGGGCAGAAAAATCTGACGAGTCCATCAAGCAAATCTGTAAGGGTACCGTTACACCTAGCGATGCACCAGCGATCCCGACTAGCGATATGACGCGGTCAGGATCGCTGGTGCATTGCTAGGTGGTCGCTAGTGAGCTGCCACTCAGGCAGATCTCACTAGCGACATCGCTGGGGACGGTGATCGCTACTTACCTGTCAGACGAGGCGATCCTGCGTCCTCCCGCCCGGCTCCACGCGTTGCTCGTCGTCACAGCAGGAAGCGCCGCAGGAAGTGACCGACGAGAAATGATCCAGCAGCTTCTCGCGCGATCAGCGATAACCAGCGGGGGAGCCGGTCGGAGGTAAGTATCACATGCAGCGATATCGCTAGTAATATCGCTGCAACGTCACAAAATCGGTGACTTTGCAGCGATATTGCTAGCGATATCGCAGTGTGTAACGGGGGCTTAAGGCTGCGACTTGTTCTTCCTCTTCTATCTTTTATAAGCACTACAGGCTAGATCTGTCTGCCTCCTCTAACCTGACGTTTGGGAGAAGGGTTCTTCAGGCTGTGGTCCCTCCCTAGGTTTTCTGTAATTCTCTCGTTGATGCGGTCATGGTTGACAGAAAAACACGTCTATTACTATACTTGCCGGTAATGTGTTTTTTTCGGAACCCATGACAGCGCCCTTATATTCCCTCCCATTACTAAGATAATAACCTTATGATGGGTGTGGTTTATTTTATTCACTTGTCGTGGAAGTTTAAAAAATGGTCTATGTATGTGTATACATTAATCTTGGAGGGCCTCTCGTGCTCTATAAACCTACTGATGTGGAGAGAGGTGCCGCCCTTTTTATCTTGAAGGCTTCCTGTCCTTGAAAGGTGGATCCCCTCTCTTGTTGGTGCTGTAATGGGATCCGAAAAAACACATTAACGGTAAGTAATATACGTTTTTCTCAGTAACAGAGGAACGGGCTCATCATGTAAAGATATTGCTGGACTTATCTTTGAAAGAGCTACATGCGCATATAAATAATTTGAGGTGGGAAATCTTGCTGACCATGGGCACGTACCCTTAAAGGAATCGATGAGGAATAGCAGCGTTTTGGACACAGTGCATTTGCGCTGCGTTCAAAAAGCCGCGTTGTAAAGTACAAGCACAGTGGATGAGATTTATAGAAATCCCATGCCCACGATGTTTCTATTTGGCGCTGCGTAGACACCCGTGGTGCGGGCTTACAAGCTGCAGCATGTTCATTTCTGTTGCGGAGGTGCTAGTCTCTGCAACAGAAATTTCCACAACAGATATGTATTGGATGCGATAAATCCGCATTGTTCAGTGAACACATGCTGACTTATCTGCGTGATTAGAACGCAGCGCTTTGGACACAGCGAAGATCCTTTGTGTCCAAAGCGCTGCTACTTCCTGATCGTGGGAACGTAGCCTTAATTGGTTACTTGGAGACTTTAAGGGGACCCTGACAGGTGATACATGCTGCCCTATCTACAAGTAACATGTATCAGACACTATGATTTTAGCCATGTATGTTTAACTCTGAAGTGATTCAGCGTTTCACAGGAAAATACATATTTTAGAAGCCACAGGGACCGAGCAGCATGGGAGACTATTCTGAAAGGCGGCACCCGGTGGCTTCTCCTGCCCACTCCCCTTGAACGACTTGTCTCTCCCTGCTTGCATGTGTAGGGAGAGACCTGTGGGTTACTGGCAGCCAGTGGGGAGAAAACACAAAGGACCCCCCTGTCCAAATTGTCTCCCATTCAGCTTGATCCTCAGCTGCTTTTAAAGTATGTTTTTTTCTATGAAACCCCGCTGTGTTTCAGATTCAAATATATAAGATTGAAATCATGCAACCACTGTCTGACAACATGTATCAGATTTCAGGTTCCCTTCAAAGGACCTACTGTAGAGCTGTTTTTGTCAGCATAAAGAAGACCCATGCAATATCAGGCTGTTATTTTTAATATTATTTCATGTATGTATGTGTGTGTATGTACAGTATGTGTGTGTATATATACAGTATATATAGATATATATATATATATATCTTTTTATCACCATTATGTAAAAAAAAATCAGAATAAACCATGTAATGAAAGATTCAGAAAGCTATGCATTTAATTATATAGTATATAATATGTAATGATTTAAGTTTGAAGCAGAATTAGGTACACTTCCCGTCTGAATTCATGGCCCTGCTTCTTGGAATAGCGATGTGTTCACTTTTGTGGGGTTTTCTCTAGTAATACTCTATTGCTGCAAGAGTAATAGAAGATTTCTCTTTGTACTCTGTTAACTCTGCTGCTGCACAAAAAAAAGAATGTTTGGATTTAGGCTATGTGCACACGCTGCGGATCCACTGCGGTTTTGGCCGCTGCGGATCTGCAGCAGTTCCGCAGACAGTGTACAATACAATGTAAGTCTATGGGATTTTTAATCCGCAGTGCACATGCTGTGGTTTTTAAATTGCGGAAAAGCTGCGGTTTTAAATCCGCAGAAATAAATGACATGTCAATTCTTTCTGAGGATTACGCTGCGGTTTGCCACCTATTCCATTGTCCAGGTGTCAAACCGCAGGGGAATCTGCAGGTAAAACCACAGGTCAATTTACCTGTGGTTTTACCTGCGGATCTGCACGGAAAAATCCGCAGCGTGTGCACATACCCTAAGGCTGGTATTTTTTAATGGCTGGTAGAAATAAACCAAAAGGGTTAACTATTGTTATTATCCCAAGACCTCCAGGCATTGCAGATTTGTCCACCCTGATGGAAAGTAGGGACCAAATCTGCAATGTGTGTAAAAGACATAATAGGGACGTAGTACTGAAGTTTGGGTTAAATCTGGCATTTACCTTCTAAACTTTTCACAGTGATGAATAATCAGCTGTAGATTCCTGAGAAAATCTTCCTGACACATAATCTATAAGTGACACAGCCATTAACTGCGCATGGCTACTCATGGGGACATCTGGAAGATGCCCTAAAGGAGGGGTAGACAAACTGGGTAATTAACCTTAATGACTGTTGGGAATTTAATAAAATGTCAACTACCCATATATAGTAGATTGCTGTTGGCAGCACCCGCCATATTTGGGGAATCTATCAGTAGTGTTACGTATATAGGGTTAGCCGCGATATACACATGGGATAGTAGCGTTTAATTGTATAGCGCTGCTTTTCTGAATGGAAAACAAATCCTAAGGTGAGGGCAAGTCACTCACATGTTCTGTCTGACTACTTGCTCGGATGTATTCTATTGGAGCTGCTTTAAGGTTGTGTGCCCATGTAAGCGTTTTTTTCGCATTTTTTAAGCATCTTTAGTGGCAAAAGCACTTAAAAATCGCAGAAAAGAAGCATCCCATTCATTTTAATGCATTTTGCACTTTTGGTGCATATTGATGCGTTTTTTTCCACAAAAAAAACGCTTCGCAGTAAAAGACGCAGCATGCTCATTAATTTTGCATCAAAAACGCGCGGAAAATGTGCAAAAAACGCATGAAAAAACGTGCGTTTTCTGGGAAGGAGTCCGGTTTTCATGGAGAAATTTTCTGCATACGTGGGCACATAGCCGAAATGTTTCCTTAATTGAAGGTTGTAGTGTTTAACACAAGTATTGCAGTATTTAGCTAGATAAGGATGAAGGAGGGTTGTCCGTTATATATATATCTTTTTTTTTACTTAAAAAGGGCCTAATGGTATTCTTACATAGCGTAAATGTTGAATTTTTTTGTGTGCAGAAAATCCGAAAATCAGAAAATCCGCTGTGCTTAACAGTTGTAGCAAAATGGATGTGATTTTATGAAAACTTTATGCCGCCACTGTAGAACTGTTCATTTTTGGCAAGTTATTTTCCCAATAGGCTTTCATTGGGAGCCTGAACAGGAAAAAATAAACATGCAGAAAAACTAAATGTGTTTTGGTGCCGACAACTGCAGTAGAAAAAAAAGCAGAGTTTTTGCATGTAGGAAAATGCCCTTAACATTTAAAAAAAAAAATTTGGCCATCGGACCCACTGTTGTTTTGCACCACTGCCCATGTACCACATTGGACTCTTTTCTTCCTCTTCTGAAGGAAGAGTTTATGTCCCTGCTACAGCCAATCAATGGACACTAATTAGATACAGCAGTGATGTTTCCCAACTCTCTTTCATCAAGTGAGACAGAGATTGCTGCTGATTCACTGCAATGGTCACTTTTACATAAGGATCAAAGGAAGCCAGGGAACCGGCGGGGAGCATGACCAGTGGTGCAGAGGAATGGGAAGGTTATTTTTATTTTTTATTTATAAACTACCATGGTCCCATATTTAAAGTAAAGAAAACTAGTAGACAACTCCATTTAAGATCCAGGATGGGAACTCCATGTGTATTAAATGTCTGCAGCTGTCACATCATACTGTTGCCAATTACATAAATCCCTGGAGCACTAAACAGAGGGAGACATGACTTTGGCAGGGGTGGACCTGTAACTCCTGCAGCTTTGTATAGTAGTTTATAGTTTAAGCAAAAGTGATGGTGCTTTAAGAGGAAGGAGCTCAGAATGTCTGTGCCTGGTGTGTTACTGTGAGGAGGGTGGGCTTATATAGAGGCGGTAACTCTCTGTCTCTCTCCCTCTTTGGCTACTTTCACACATCAGGTTTTCGGTGTCAGGCGCGATCCTGCGTCGTGCCGGAGCGCCGGATCCGGCAAATATTTCGTCTTGTTCTTCACAGACAAAACCGGATCCGTCTCATTCGGTTCATCCGGTTTTTGTTCCGTTTTTCGACGGATTACGCCGGATCCGGTTTTTAAAATTGACCCTTGTGGCCTTCTGAATGGGATTGGCTACTGAAAAACTATATATAGCGTGTTCCTACAGCCCTTCTTTGACAGGTTGGAGAGGAGAAAGTGCAGGTTGGAGAGAAGAGCAAGTGACTGGCGAAGATGGATGTTGTCATTGGAAATATTTTGAAGAATTTGGCGGATTTTACAGCGGAGGCGAATCGTTTGAGGGTGATTGTTCTGGAGAAGGAGAGAGCGAGACAGCAGCGCATCAGGCATCGTAGACGACGTTTGTGGATCCACCCCATCACAGCCAAGAGAATGATGCATGGGGTCTATTCTACACTCTGCATGGACCTTAGACGAAACCCGGAGAAATTTTTTGGATATGTTAGGATGAAAATGGAGAATTTTGATTACTTGGTGGAGCGCATTGCACACCTCATAAGAAAAGCGGACACCTATTGCCGCTTCTCCGTTTCACCCGCAGAGCGTCTGATGGTGACTTTAAGGTAAAGCCACATTTATTGGATGTGCTCGCATCAGAGCACACTTTCACTGCAATCTTGTTGGTGGTAGTTTGTATCTCCAAGTGTTATAGCTGAGTTTTGGTATGTAATGCTGTGATTTTAAACTAATTGATTGTTTTTTAATTCCCCACAGATTTCTTGCAACTGGAGAATCCCTTTCGTCACTGCATTTCCAGTTCAGACTCGGGATTTCCACCATATCTGGAATAGTGAAGTACACATGCCGTGCACTGTGGGACTCCTTAGCTGAAGAGTTTTTACCAGAGCCCACAACAGAGAGGTGGATTGAAATTTCAGAAAAGTTTCAACAGATATGTCAGTTTCCCAACTGCTTGGGCGCTGTGGACGGGAAACATATCCGCATTGTAAAGCCAGCCGGATCGGGATCGGAATATTTCAATTACAAGAAATATTTTTCCATTGTCCTCATGGCCATCGCTGACGCGGAATACAAATTTATTGCTGTTGATATTGGGGCCTATGGCCGCTCCAATGAGTCTCAAGTTTTCAAACTGTCTGCCATGGGGCGTAAACTGTATGGAAACACCTTCCAGTTCCCACCCCCTAGACCGCTGCCGCAAACATCTGGTCCACCTATGCCATTTGTCTGTGTAGGGGATGAAGCCTTCCAGCTGTCAGAACACCTTTTGAAACCGTACTCTAGCAGAGGATTGTCAAGAACAAAATGCATTTTTAATTACCGCCTCACAAGAGCAAGAAGAATGGTTGAATGTACCTATGGTATTCTGACAGCCAAATGGCGGGTCCTATTGACTGCGATCAACCTCAAGACAGAAACTGTGGACGAGGTGATCAAAGCTTGCGTGGTACTCCACAATTTTGTTATCTGCAAGGAACCCATTTCCATTGAGGACACCTCTGAAGAAACCACCTTGCAAGATTACCATGACATTACCACTAGAAGTTCTGTGACGGTTTCAGTAATGAGGGACAATTTTGCACTATACTTTATGTCACCTCAAGGCAGAGTACACTGGCAGGATGACAGAGTGTGAAAGATTTGTGCCCTTAACCAAACTTGTGTACCAACAGTATATACCTTTGCCAACCAAAGTTGGCTATCTTGTCATGGTCTTACTATTTTTACCTTTAGGCCACAGGTGTGTACCTGGTTGTGTTTTATGCAAAGTATTTCACCTTTTAACAAAAGTTGTGTACATTGTTAGGAAATCACCAACAATAAACACAACTTTTTAGGTGAAATACTTTGCTTCCAACACAACCAGGAACACAACTGTGGCAAAAAGGTAAAATTTACCCACAGTTATATACCAGGTTTTGAATACCTTTTGACCTTTGAAATTATTTAACCTTTTTTTCTAAACATATTTCGCCGCAGAAAGAAATGAGAGACAACCATTGTAAAAGTAATTTAACTTTTATTTGAAATTTTTTTTTTTTTTGTAAAATGTTTTTAAAGTTAGTTAAAAAAACTTTTTGAATAAATGTTTGAAAACAAACAAATGGGCATTTTTATTAAAAAAAAAAACATTACAACTCGGTGTAGTGTGGGGTGGAAATACTGCTGGAGGGGCTGCGGGACACTTCGACACTGGGAGTGTGGAGAGAGGACTGGGATCGTGGTGGGGAAGGAACAGTTAGAGGTGAAGGTGTGGAAAAAGCTACAGAATGGGTGGACATGTGGGAGGCAGAAGAGGTGGTGGGCGGTGGAGTGGAGGGTTGGGCAGGGACTGTAGGAGCAGATGATGTTGATGGCAAGTTGTATGGGGAAGGAGTTTGGTACGGGGAAAGAGTTTGGTACGGGGCAGGTTGCTGGAAGTGGGGAGATGACTGGTACTGGGGATGTTGCTGGTACTGGGGAGGTTGCTGGTACTGGGGAGGTGGCTGGTGCTGGGGAGGTGGATGGTATGTAATAGGAGGGGGAGGATGGAAAGTGGCTGGAGGGGGTGCAGGTGGAGGAACTACTGTGGTGGGAGGAGGAGGTTGGGAGGTAACTTGCTGGAGAGCACCGTGGCATGAATGCATTACATGCATCTGCTGGGTAGGAGAGAGCGTTTCCATGCGCTCCACAACAGACCTGAAAAAGGTGTGGTTTGGCGAAGATCTTGCTTCTGAATGCATGGTTTGCAGAAGTGTCTTCACTTCCAGAATGCTGGAGTTGATCTGCTGAAAGCCTGCGGAGATTTGCTCTGACAAGACTTTTAGACAGTTCTGGAAAGATGCATTCAGATGCAAGAACTCTGGCGCATAAGTCTTTTCCTGACCCCTCTGCCGCTGCCGCCCAGTACCCGCAGGTGTACTAGAGGTGGCAGGGGCAGAAGGGTGGGGTAAAGGGAAAGCGATCTCCTCACCAGCAGCTTCATGTAATGTAGGCGGCCACGATGCTCCTGTGCTGGTGGATGGGACAGATGGGTCGAATGTGTGGGAAGGCTGGGAAGGTGCAGATGTACCGGGGCGGTCGAAGTGTCCCTCGGTGCCGGTCTCCTCAGGGATCGCCTCAGAAGGGTCCAACCATGCAGGCTCCCGAGTGCTGCTCACCGTGCTGTGGAATAAAGAGAAAAAAAAACAATTAAAATAGTGCCATGGTATGGCCCTGGCTGAAAAATAAAAGTTACATCTAAACATTTTTTTGTCACATGTGGTGTGTAATATTTACCTTCTGGTGACCATTGTATCCCGGAGGAACGACAGGGCTCGTGCGTACTTGTACTTGCTCCTGCGTCCTCCAGATCCACTTGGGGCCCGCATCTCTTTATTGAACTCCTTCTTGAAACGATCCCTCACAGACCGCCACCGCTTCACAATTCTCTCCCCTGAAACGAGAAAGGACAACGTGGTTAGTATACAACATCAGTGTTTCCCAAACTCCAGTCCTCATGGTCCACAGGGGTCATGTTTTCAGGATTTCCAAAGTAAATAGAAATCCTGAACACATGATCCGTGGGGACCACGAGGACTGGAGTTCGGGAAACACTGGTTTAAATCAAGCAACCGGTACTGTATATACTTACGCTCTTTAATCTGGGCCCGAGCATCGAGGTCCTCCCAGCGGTCCACAAGGAGCGAACAGATTTCCTCCCAGAGTCGTCGGGTAACGATAAGGTCAGCATGGCGGCGGTCAGCCATATTCCAGTGCGGCTCCCTTTCTCTGACGAGATCGATGAGGTGGTCCACATCGATTCCTCCATCCTCACCGTCAGAGTCGGGAGCACGCTGTGAAGGCTGTTAAAGAAAAAGACAAAAATAACATAATTAGCCTCCACAAAAGAAATGAAATAAAAAGTGCAAAAAAACAAAGCAAAAATATTTATACTTACACGCTGGTGACCGCCGCGTTGCTGTCGCCGACGACCCTGGGAGGCACTGCGAGGACCTCTTGGCCGAGCACCAGATTGGGAAGACTAGAGAAGAAAACAAAAAATGTTATGTCTTTGGATGTAGGCATTTGTTTGCTGTGTGTGGTCTGCAGAACATTGTTTTCTATGTGTTGTGTGTAGTGTGATGTTGTGTTTCTGCGTTTGATGCAAAAATCTTACCAATTGTGAGCCCACTCCAAGTGTCTGTCCACCCCTTCCTTCTTCTTCTGGGAGCTCCTCTTCATCTTGTGATTCCTGTTTTGAAATAAAAGGCAATGAATAGACATATATTACAGAGATGATGGATTTTGGAAATAAAAACTTACCGTCAAACGCTGACGATGCGAGGGAGGGCTCCCAGAAGAAGATGTGCTGTCTTCCTGCTGGCCAGACTCCATGGCTGTGGGTGGTGTTGCTGCTGCCAGTGCTGCCATTGCTGCTGCTGCTGCATCTCTTGGGCGGCTGTTGAATAAAGAGAAACAAAGGGGCAATGAATATCTTGATATTCCATGGCCCTAGCTTGGAGGAATGGGGGATTTGATAATTACCGTCTCTCATCTGCTGCTGGACTCCCCTCCCGTTGTTCAGCATGCTGCTCCATTTGGGGTGGTGGTGCTGATGGTGCTGCTGCAGATGTCGCCTTCCTTCTCCTGCACCTGGTTCTTGTCTTGCGTGGCATGTTGGGTGTGGCTGAGGGTCCCACTGTCTTGCTTTTATATATGTGTTGTGGGCAGAGCTACTGAGCATGCTCAGACCAAAAAAACCGGATCCGGCCACCGGATCCGGCTGTCGCCGTCTCAGGTGCATTGCGGCGCTCATAGGCTTTCATTGTGTGAAAAAGCCGGACACGCCGGATCCGGCATGTCCGGCTTTTTCGCCGGAGACAAAAAACGTTACAGTAGCCGTTTTTTCCAGACGCCGGATCGCGACACATTGCCGGATCCGGCGAAAACCGGATGAAACGCATGGCCATCCGGCTCGATCCGGCTCTAATGCAAGTCAATGGTGGGGAAACCGGATCCGGCATTGCATTTCGCCGGATCCGCTTTTTGTCAAAAGCGCCGGATCGCGCCTGATGGCGAAAACCTGATGTGTGAAAGAGGCCTTTCTCTCACTGGATGAACTGGAGGAAACATCACCCCCTCCCACCCTGTTATCATCACTGTCCTATGACATTTTATTTAAGCATTACTTGTATAATGAGGAATGAGTTATTGTATTTGTTTACTTAGCCATTGTATATCTTGTACCAAGTTCAATTCTATCAAGAGTTAAAGGGGTTGTCCGGGCTTTTCACATAATCTCAGTACATATCTGGGCTGCAGAATTATGACAATAAGTAATTTACCTTCTGTCACTAGTTAGCACGGTTTTCTAGATATTCTGAACAGAACGTCCAAGAGGGAGTGTGTTATAGCATTGAAATGAGAACTAGTCGTAACCTCCTACTCTACTCCAAACATGCCCTCTATAGCAACAACCCCACCCTCCATAGCTACAGGCCCTCCCAGTCGACATGAAGCAGCCCTCATCACACAGTAACAAATTCTTCCCCTCCAGCAGCCTCAGTGCAGAGAGCAGAGAGCTGCTCCTCCCCCAGACACACACTGAACAGTGTTCTATGGAAAGTGAAACTAGTGAGGAGGAGTGAAAATTGTCTTGTATTCTGGGCCACTCCATGATTACAATACATAACTCATTATCAGTGATTCCTTCCCTCACTGTCCCAGGCTGCTGGCAGCAGTGAGAACAGACTGTGTGATGGCCAGTGATGGGGGTCTGCAGCTTCTAATCTGCACAGGGGATGGCAGTCACTGATGTAATCTGTTCTGTGACAAAGCCTCTGCTGTGTGAATGAGACAGCTCTGTGTCCCTGATGTCTTCACACAGCAGCAGATTTGGTGCAGTGTATGGTGGAAGCTCCACCAAACTCCCAGCAAGCTCCAGTGACCAGCACCACACACTGCCCACTCATTGGCTGGCAGTAAACTGCACCAGCACTCATCTTTATCATCATTCCAGCATTGGAAAGAACACAGCAGTGATCCTGTATTTGTGAAAGCAGCGCAATACATACATACATACACCCCCAACACTTCACACTGTTACAGCTGCTGATTGGACAGGCTGCTCCCATCAGTATTTGTGTCATTAGAGACACAGTGCTCACACATACACTGCACCAAATCTGCTGCTGTGTGAAGACATCAGTGACACAGAGCTGTCTCATTCACACAGCAGAGGCTATGTCACAGAACAGATTACATCAGTGACTGCCATCCCCTGTGCAGATTAGAAGCTGCAGACCCCCATCACTGGCCATCACACAGTCTGTTTTCACTGCTGCCAGCAGCCTGGGACAGTGAGGGAAGGAATTACTGATAATGAGTTATGCATTGTAATCTTGGAGTGGCCCAGAATACAGGACGATTTTCCCTCCTCCTCACTAGTTTCACTATCCATAGAACACTGTTCAGTGTGTGTCTGGGGGAGGAGCAGCTGCTCTCTGCACTGAGGCTGCTGGAGGGGAAGAATTCGTTACTGTGTGATGAGGGCTGCTTCATGTGGACGGGGAGGGCCTGTAGCTATGGAGGGTGGGGTTGTTGCTATAGAGGGCATGTTTGGAGTAGAGTAGGAGGTTACGACTAGTTTTCATTTCAATGCCATAACAACCCCCCCCTTGGACGTTCTGTTCAGAATATCTAGAAAACCGTGCAAACTAGCGACAGAAAGTAAATTACTTATTGTCATAATTTTGCAGCCAAGATATGTACTGAGTTTATGTGAAAAGCCCGGACAACCCCTTTAACATTAGAATTAACTGACTAAGCTCAACTAAAGGGTGACCCTTCTGCCTTGTTTCCCTAGTGGTTTCCTCCACAGGGGTTTTTTCCTTTCCTGAGCACTGTAGGATGACTCTTTGTGAGTTGGAGGCTTGCCAAGTTTAGTCCCCTTAATGATTTATCAGGGGCATCTGCTTTATAAGTTTACCAAAGTGATTTTTTTTTAAAAAAGGCTAAAAGTGTCATGTGACTTGGAATTTATAAATTTATAACCGGTCATAGCTTTGCGGTTTAGGTGGAAGTTGCAGACAAGTTAAGGTGGACTCATTTTAACTAATAGAGGATGTAAAACTTCATGGTGGAGAGCAGGCTCAGCTTTGGCGGCCAGTCTCAAGGACGTTGTAATGGTAACGTCAAACAGGGGTGGCGCGAGGGTTAAACACAGGAGTGAGGATAATGGGGTCATTGGTGCCCTGAAAGTTTACTGGCTCTGTTTGAATGGCAAGCCAGTGCATGCCACCCTTTTATGTCTGTCGGTCCTGGTGCTGTATGTCAGACAGCTGGGGATATCACAGTACTTGTGTACGAGCACTTCACCTTACCCCTACTGTGATTTCATCCATTATAAGTTTATACATAGAACATACAACACTGCCCTTCACCTCTCCAAACAAACCTATTTCAATACCCTCATCACCTCACTATCCAATAACCCTAAACGTCTCTTTGACACATTTCATTCCCTGCTCAACCCAAGAGTGCAGGCCCCAACCACGGAGCTTCGAGCCGACGATCTGGCCAATTACTTCAAATAAAAAATTGACCATATCCGACAGGAAATTATCTCCCAATCACCTCATACCATGCACTGTCCTCCCTCCCCCACTGCATCTAGCTAACTCTCTGAGTTTGAACCAGTCTCAGAAGAAGTAAGCAGACTCCTTGCATCTTCTCGCCCAACCACTTGCACCAGTGACCCATTTCCGTCACATATCATCCAGTCCCTTTCCCCTGCTGTCACCACTCACCTAACTAAAATATTTAACCTCTCTCTCTTCTGGTATCTTTCCCTCCTCATTTAAGCATGCCATCATAATCCACTACTTAAAAAACCATCCCTCGACCAAAACTGTCCCGCTAGAGACCTGTCTTTAATCTTCCCTTCATCTTTAAACTCCTGGAACGCCTGGTCCATTCCTGTCTGATCCGCTATCTCTCTGATAACTCTCGACCCGCTCCAATCCGGTTTCCGCTCTTTGCACTCTACTGAAACTGCCCTCACTAAAGTCCCTAATGATCTACCCACATGCTTTATGCATCCATTAGCCCTCTGCGTCTGTACTGTTACACACTTAACATTATGGCTGGTCCATACAATCAGGGCAACTGTTACCACCCACCTTTCGTGTCTACCTCTTTCCTCATAGACTGTAAGCTTGCGAGCAGGGCCCTCATTCCTCTTGGTATCTGTTATAAACTATGTGATTATTGTTATGCTGTAATGTCTATTGTCTGTACAAGTCCCCTCTGAAATATAAAGTGCTGCGGAATATGTCGGCGCTATAGAAATAAAATTTATTATTATTATCTATTAACAGCTAAATCTAATAGTCACTACTCCATTACTCCATGCTAATTCTCTTGTATCTCTCTGCAGCATTCGACACTGTGGATCATCAGCTCCTCCTCACCATGCTCCGCTCCATCGGCATCAAGGACACCGTTCTCTCCTGGTTTTCCACCTATCTCTCTGACCGCTCCGTAACTGTATCTTTTGCTGCTTCCTCCTCCTCTCATCTTCCCCTTACTGTTGGGGTTCCTCAAGGATCAGTCCTAGGCCCCCTCCTCTTCTCTTTGTATACTGCCCCTATTGGTCAATCACTAGATTTGGTTTCCAGTACCATCTCTATGCTGATGACACACAATTATACACTTCTTCTCCTGATATCACGCCTGCCTTTTTAGAAAGCACCAGCGATTGTCTAAACACTGTGTCTAACATGATGTCCTCACTATATCTGAAACTGAACCTGTCAAAGATTGAACTCCATGTGTTTCCTCCCTCTACTAATGTACCTATACCCGACATTGCCATTTCTGTGTGTGGCTCCACTATTACTCCCCAGCAACATGCCTGCTGTCTTGGGGTCATACTTGACTCCGACCTTTCATTCACCCCCACATCCGATCACTGGCTCGCTCTTGTTATCTGCACCTCAAAAACATTTCTAGAATTCAACCTTTTCTTACCTTTGATTCCGCAAAAACTCTTACTGTTTCTCTTATTCATTCGTCTAGACTATTGTAACTCTCAAATCGGTCTCCCTCTTACCAAACTCTCCCACCTCCAATCTGTCTTGAATGCTGCAGCCAGGATCATATTCCTCGCCAATCGTTACACCGATGCCTCTACCTTGTGCCAGTCATTACACTGGCAACCCATCCACCCCAGAATCCAATACAAACTTATTACCCTCACCCACAAAGCTCTCCATGGCTCAGCACAACCCTACATCTCCTCCCTTGTTTCAGTCTACCACCCTACCTTTGCCCTCCGTTCTGCTGATGACCTGACGTTAGCATCCTCAATAATCAGAACCTCCCACTCCCGTCTCCAAGACTATACATGTGCTGCGCCAATTCTTTGGAATGCACTTCCCAGGTCAATACGATTAGTCCCCAATCCCTACAATTTTAAGCGTGCCCTGAAAACGCATTTATTCAGACTGGCCTACCGTCTCAACACATTAACCTAACTATCCCTGTGTGGCACAGTCAAAAGTTTTACCATAACCAGGTTCCCCACATCAAGTTCTCACATGCTGTATGCCTCCATTAGCCCTCTGTGGCTGTACTGTAACACACATTATGGCTGGTCCAAACAATCAGGGCAATTGTTACCACCCACCTTTTGTGTCTACCTTTTTCCTCATAGATTGTAAGCTTGCGAGCAGGGCCCTCGTTCCTCTTGGTATCTGTTATGATCTATGTGATTATTGTTATGCTGTATGTCTATCGTCTGTACAAGTCCCCTCTGAAATGTAAAGTGCTGCGGAATATGTCGGAGCTATAGAAATAAAATTTATTATTGTTATTATTATTTATTATTATTATTATTATTGTTATTATTTCAATAAAGATTTGGCCATTTTGACAACCAAAATAATGTGTTTTGTGTATTTATTCCAGTGTCTAGGTTTACTGAAGTTATGGTTGTTTTAAGATGGAGAGGGTGTCCGTCCCATAACGAAAAGTCATGAGCTCAGAGGCTTTGCAAAAGTAGATGGCAAAAGCCACTATATTGCATATCCAAGAACAGAGAATGGTAACTTAGTAAATACTGTCCCAATATCAAACAAGTATTTTCTGTTACTCAGTAAGTTGGACCTGCAATTATGATCAGCTCTTTCTTTATTATAGAAAGCCCACAAAAACATACTTGCTTACTTTTCGGCATTAGACATTAATTGTATGTAGCATATGTTTCATACATGAATCATATCTTCAATTATCTCATTACACCATGAAAGTGCATTGCTTTTGAACCACATAGTGCCCACACCAGTGTCATGTTGCATCGATTTCTCTATTAATTCATATAACCTCCAGATGATAGTAGTTACAGTATAGCCGATTTGTCACTAGATTTCACTATGCAAACCGACAACGTTGGTAATAAATTTCGCGCTTTGTGGGACTACACTTTCAAAAAGGATGATAAATTACTACTTTAATCGCTGGTCACCCAGCCTGATTGACAACTCCTCAATGTCCCTCCTCCCTGCTGATATCTAACACTGATCAGTACAAGCTGCAGGTGTCAGTCAGGCTGGGTGGTTGGAGTCTGAGCTCTCTAACATTTAATTTGAAAGAGTTATTCAACCTACAAACAAGGATGGGATCTAACTTTTTGATCTAAACTACTGGGCTCTGCAGTCCCTTCCTGAATGGAGCAGAACTAGTGTGCATTATTGAACTCTGATCCATTCATTATCTATAAAACTGATAGAAAATAACCCTTTACTATTCAAGTGGACATACCCTCAAGGATAAGCCTGGTGGCATACCCTCTAAAGGTGTTTTACTTTCTATGCTCTCACAGCCAAAAGTACACAGCACAGTCTGCTTTGGGTGCTTGCTACCAAATAAGAATATACCGTAGGTTTGATGTTACCTTATTTCCTAAGGTGGACTTCATATTTAATTTGATCCCGTCTGTGGCTCTAGTAGGGGGCTTAATGTATGCTCTGTCAGACACAATTTATATTAGCTGGCTATTTGAGGCAACCACCAAGATTGAATTGTCAGATATGGCTGAAAATGATGCACAACAGAGCACAGTGACTGCATTCTTACAGGCAATGGCCCCGGCAGTGCATATGCCCGAATCCCGTTTTCCTGGGCTTCAGATGTAAGCCCCATTGGAGCTACTAACATAAGGATAAAAACACAATGTTTCAAAGAAGACTTGGTTGTTTATTTTGGCTGCAAAGATGTACAGTGGGGCAAAAAAGTATTTACTCAGTCAGCAATAGTGCAAGTTCCACCACTTAAAAAGATGAGAGGCGTCTGTAATTTACATCATAGGTAGACCTCAACTATGGGAGACAAACTGAGAAAAAAAAATCCAGAAAATCACATTGTCTGTTTTTTTTTTTCATTTTATTTGCATATTATGGTGGAAAATAAGTATTTGGTCAGAAACAAGCAATCAAGATTTCTGGCTCTCACAGACCTGTAACTTCTTCTTTAAGAGTCTCCTCTTTCCTCCACTCATTACCTGTAGTAATGGCACCTGTTTAAACTTGTTATCAGTATAAAAAGACACCTGTGCACACCCTCAAACAGTCTGACTCCAAACTCCACTATGGTGAAGACCAAAGAGCTGTCAAAGGACACCAGAAACAAAATTGTAGCCCTGCACCAGGCTGGGAAGACTGAATCTGCAATAGCCAACCAGCTTGGAGTGAAGAAATCAACTGTGGGAGCAATAGTTAGAAAATGGAAGACATAAAAGACCACTGATAATCTCCCTCGATCTGGTGCTCCACGCAAAATCCCACCCCGTGGGGTCAGAATGATCACAAGAACGGTGAGCAAAAATCCCAGAACCACGCGGGGGGACCTAGTGAATGAACTGCAGAGAGCTGGGACCAATGTAACAAGGCCTACCATAAGTAACACACTAGTCATGATTAAGCCCTTTCAGGGTGAATCGCGTAGGAAAGTGCTCCCCTCCATATGCCTCTTTATGTTGTTTTTACTTGATGGTAAGAAGATTTTATATTTTCAATAAAGCAATTGTTATTTTATCTCCTGGAGACGCTGGAAAATCTTTTTCTATGTTGTGCATGCACTATACACCCGGGTCAGGGTGTTTCCGTGCGTCGGAGGTGTGATAAGGAGTGAAGAGGGGTGAGCAGAAAATTTCCTTTTGTGCATAAGTAACACACTATGCCACCATGGACTCAGATCCTGCAGTGCCAGACGTGTCCCACTGCTTAAGCCTGTACATGTCCGGGCCCGTCTGAAGTTTGCTAGAGAGCATTTGGATGATCCAGAGGAGTTTTGGGAGAATGTCCTATGGTCTGATGAAACCAAACTGGAACTGTTTGGTAGAAACACAACTTGTAGTGTTTGGAGGAAAAAGAATACTGAGTTGCATCCATCAAACACCATACCTACTGTAAAGCATGGTGGTGGAAACATCATGCTTTGGGGCTGTTTCTCTGCAAAGGGGCCAGGACGACTGATCCGGGTACATGAAAGAATGAATGGGGCCATGTATCGTGAGATTTTGCGTGCAAACCTCCTTCCATCAGCAAGGGCATTGAAGATGAAACGTGGCTGGGTCTTTCAACATGACAATGATCCAAAGCACACCGCCTGGGCAACGAAGGAGTGGCTTCGTAAGAAGCATTTCAAGGTCCTGGAGTGGCCTAGCCAGTCTCCAGATCTCAACCCTATAGAAAACCATTGGAGGGAGTTGAAAGTCCGTGTTGCCAAGTGAAAAGCCAAAAGCATCACTGCTCTAGAGGAGATCTGCATGGAGGAATGGGCCAACATACCAACAACAGTGTGTGGCAACCTTGTGAAGACTTACAGAAAACGTTTGACCTCTGTCATTGCCAACAAAGGATATATCACAAAGTATTGAGATGAAATTTTGTTTCTGACCAAATACTTATTTTCCACCATAATATGCAAATAAAATGGAAAAAAAACAGACAATGTGATTTTCTGGATTTTTTTTTCTCAGTTTGTCTCCCATAGTTGAGGTCTACCTATGATGTAAATTACAGACGCCTCTCATCTTTTTAAGTGGTGGAACTTGCACTATTGCTGACTGACTAAATACTTTTTTGCCCCACTGTATGCAAATAAAATACTCTGCAATTAACAGCAACTTAGTACATGAGTCTGATCATAGGATACACTAATATTTGGAATTGAGAGTCCTCAATGGTTGATAGCTTTTAATGGCTAACTGAACAGATGGTAACAAATTGCAAGCTTTCGAGACTACTCAGGTCTCTTCATCAGGCAAAGACTCCCCTACATACAGACCAGATTACAAGAGCCACCAGAATATCACAGAATCACCTGCTAGATTACAAAGCTAAAGAAGAAAATAACCTGGCGCCTCTAGTAGTCACCTACAATCCAAATCTGGAGGTGCTAACGGGAGCTGCATGGAAATTACAACCTTTACTACAAAAAGATACTCGATTACAATCCATATTTCCAGACCCTCACTACTGTGTTTTAGGCAGCCCCCAAATCTAAGAAGCATCATTGACAGAAGCTCCCTGTCCTCTCCAACAGCTGCAGGAACCTTTCCTTGCAACCACAAAAAAATGTAAAACCTGTCCATTTATAATGACCACGGACAAGATAAAGATCCCAACTCACATCAGGACTACAATATCCCAGGTACTTTCAGCTGCATCACATCTAATGTGGTGTACCTAATCATTTGTACTAAATGTCCAACTGGGGGTCTGTATGTGTGGGAGACAGGGCAAAAGCTTAGAACAAGGATGAATTCTCACCGCCATACAATAAGAGAAAAAAGAATGGATCTACCTGTGGCAAAACATTTTTGTACGCCTGATCACGACACCATGGAACTGAAATTACTTGTATTGTAAGGTAACTTCAAACCTCAGAGAGACAGAAGAGTCTGGGAGTATAAATTTATGACGACCTTTGACACACTTGCTGAGGGAATGAATATGTTGCATGGATTTATGTCTTTTTACATCAATTAAGGAATTTGCTCCTCAGACCTTGTGGGGGCATCACACAACACAGAACCAGACCCCAATCAGAGGATTATAAAACTTTCATACTCCTTAGCTATGAACTGTTCCAATATTTACGGCCACAACTGTTTATCACTCTCCCATAATGATAGTTCAGCTGCACGTCACTTGTCTTATATATTGCATTATTTCTTTCTGTGATGTGTTGTCCATAAATATGTGATTCTTCAGATTTTGTATTAGTCTATATGCCTGATGAAAAGACCTGAGTAGTCTCGAAAGCTTGCAATTTGTTACCATAATAATAATAATTATTATTTATATAATGCCAACATATTCTGCAGCGCTTTACAATTTAACAGTTTCAAACACAACAGACAAAAGTAACAACTTTAGCAATAATACAATGATTAAAGCAAAACAAGACGGACCTTGTTATGATTAAGTCACCGTAGGAGGCAAAAACAGAAATGCTAGCTAAGTCCAGAAAACCAGAGAAGTTGGCAGCTATCGTATTGCAGACCCCTGAACCTATGAACACAACTAGCAGTAGCCGTGGGGGGTTCCTACGATGCCCTAGACCCCTCGATCACAGCCGGAGAAATAACTAGGCCTAAAGAAAGAAAGGGGAAAACTAAACTGCCCCAGAGCAGACCCCAAAGCAATAGGCAGCCCCCAACATATAATGACGGTGAAGCAAGATGAAAACACTAACACAGGCAGAAAGAAAGACTGAGCAAAGACGGGGCCCAATCTAGCTAGATAGAAAAGGACAGGAAGGCTGCTGTCTGCAATCAGTGAAAAACCCTATGAAAATAAGAGCCAACAGACTGACAGTGAAAAAGGCCCTGAAGACGCTAGGCTTCAAAAAAGCTATGTCAGTATTCAGGAATATTCTGAAGACAGAGCTACAGGCAAAAGGAGATTCAGCTCACCCCAGCAGGGAATGGCAGAATCCAGAAAAGCAAGGAAAACAAAAACTAAACACTAATGCAAACAGGCAAAGCAGAAAAACTTAGCTTAGAGGAGCAGGAATCAGACTGGTGTCCTAGAAGTCCACAGAGAAAGCACCCGCAGGGCAGAAGGGCGTCGGCAGCCTTATATCCAGTCTGTGACTCCACTCAGCCAGTCATCCTCATCAGGCTCAGGTGCCTGATAATCAGGCTCATTACCTTCCTTCACCAGAATAGGGAGTTCACCAGACCTCAGTGACGAAGGGGAAAATGAACTCACAACAGTACCTCCCCCTTGAGGAGGGGTCACCGAACCCTCAACCACGCCACCAGGGCGATCAGGGTGAGCCCGATGAAAGGCACGCATCAATCTTTTGGCATGAATATCAGAGGCAGAGACCCAGGAATTATCCTCCTGACCATAACCCTTCCACTTAACCAAATACTGGAGTCTCCGTCTAGCCAGACAGGAATCCAGTATTTTCTCTACCTCATATTCCATGTTACCTTCAACCAATACAGGGTCCGGAGGTGCCACCCCAGGAACAACTGGTTCAACAAACCTCTTCAACAAGGACTTATGGAACACATTATGGATTTTAAATGTGACAGGAAGAGCCAAACGGAAAGAGACCGGATTAATAATCTCCAAAATCTTGTAAGGTCCAAAAAATCTAGGCTTAAACTTAGGAGAAGCCACCTTCATAGCAATATTTTTTGATGATAACCACACCATATCACCAATCTTAAACTGGGGACCAATGGTCCTATGTCGATTGGAAAACCGCTGGGCCTTTTCCTGGGAGAGAGATAACTTATCCACCACTTGGTCCCAGATCTGGTGCATTCTCTCCACCACAGTGTCAACACCTGGGCAGGCAGAAGGCTCCACCTGCCCTGAAGAAAATCGAGGAGGTAACCCAAAGTTACAAAAAAAAGGTGACATCAAAGTGGCAGAACTAGCTCTATTATTTAAAGCAAATTCGGCCAAGGGCAAAAATGAAACCCAATCATCCTGATCAGCGGAAATAAAACATCTCAAATACGACTCCAAGGTCTGGTTTGTTCTCTCTGTCTGCCCATTGGTCTGAGGGTGAAAAGCAGAGGAGAAGGACAACTGAATTCCCAGCTTGGAACAGAAAGTCCTCCAAAATCTAGACACAAACTGAACTCCTCTGTCAGATACAATGTTCTCAGGAATCCCGTGTAAGCGAACCACCTGTTGCAAAAACAGGGGCACCAACTCAGAGGAAGATGGCAACTTAGGGAGTGGTACAAGATGAACCATCTTAGAGAACCTATCACAAATCACCCAAATAACAGTCATTCTTTGAGAGACCAGCATATCAGAGATGAAATCCATTGAAATATGGGTCCATGGCCTCTTGGGGACAGGCAAAGGCATCAACAACCCACTAGAGCGAGAACAAGATTTAGACCGGGAGCAAGTCCCACAGGACTGCACAAAATTCCTGACATCATGAGACAAGGTGGGCCACCAAAAAGAGCGACTCACCAGATCTCTAGTACCAAAAATACCTGGATGACCAGCCAATGCAGAGCAATGAACTTCAGACATCACTCTCTTCTTCCACTGGTCAGGAACCTACAACTTTCCACTGGGACAACGCTCAGGTTTGTCCTCCTGGAACTCTTGCAGAGCAAGTCTCAAATCGGGCGAGATGGCAGAAAGAACTACCCCTTCGCCTAAGATGGTAGCAGGCTTGGTCACCACAAGAGAATCAGCAAAGAAACTCGTAGAGAGGGCGTCTGCCTTGACATTCTTAGTTCCAGGAAGAAAAGAGACCACAAAATCAAAACGTGTAAAAAACAAGGCCCACCTAGCCTGTCTAGGGTTCAAGCGTTTAGCCGACTCTAGGTAAATCAAATTCTTGTGGTCAGTGAGGACCACAACTTGATGTTTAGCTCCCTCCAACCAATGTCTCCACTTCTCAAATGCCCACTTCATGGCCAACAGTTCCCGATTCCCCACATCATAGTTATGTTCAGATGGAGAGAACTTTCGGGAAAAGAAAGCACAGGGATTCATTTTAGCTGTTACAGGATCCTTTTGGGACAAAACAGCTCCTGCACCAATCTCAGAAGCATCCACCTCTACCTGGAACGGGAGTGAGACATCAGGTTGCCGCAAAACCGGGGCGGAGGTAAATCTTCGCTTCAGCTCCTGAAAGGAAGCAACAGCCTCCGGAGACCAATTCAACACATCAGCACCCTTCTTAGTCAGATCAGTCAATGGCTTGGCAATACTAGAAAATTTTGCTATAAATTTCCGATAAAAATTAGCAAAACCCAAAAACTTCTGGAGGGCCTTCAAAGAAGTGGGCTGAAGCCAATCATAAATGGCCTGTACCTTGGCCGGGTCCATTTCAATAGTTGATGGAGACAAAATAAATCCCAAAAATGAAATCCTCTGTACTCCAAAAAGGCATTTCGATCCTTTGACATACAGGGAATTCTCCCTCAAGATCCGGAACACAGTCCGAATATGTTCCACATGAGAATCCCAATCCTTGGAGAAGATCAAAATATCATCCAGATAGATAATCAAAAATTTATCGACAAAGTCTCGGAAAATATCGTTCATGAAGCACTGGAAGACAGAAGGGGCATTAGTGAGCCCAAAAGGCATCACCAGGTACTCAAAATGTCCCTCCGGAGTATTAAACGCCGTCTTCCATTCATCCCCCTGCTTAATGCGGATAAGATTATACGCCCCCCTGAGGTCAAGCTTGGTAAACCAGCAAGCACCTCTAACTCTAGAGAATAGATCCGAAATCAGGGGTAACAGATACTGATATTTAATAGTAATTTTATTGAGGGCACGATAATCAATACAAGGCCTTAAAGAACCATCCTTTTTGGCCACAAAAAAAAACCCGGCACCTAAGGGTGAAGAGGATGGTCTAATATGACCCTTCTCCAATGCCTCCTTAATATAGGACCGCATAGCCTCGTGCTCGGGTACAGATAAATTGAAGAGCCAACCCTTGGGAAATTTACACCCCGGGCTTAGTTCAATTGCACAGTCATAACTCCTATGAGGAGGCAAGGACGCAGACTCATTCTCACTAAATACATCATAAAAGTCCGCCAAATAGTCAGGAACATCATGCGACTGAGGAGAGGTGGAAAAAACCGGAGCCTCACTAAAGGTACACCGACAACCCCAACTCACCACAGACACAGATTTCCAATCCAAAACTGGATTATGAATTTGCAACCAGGGAAACCCCAGAACAACGGCATCATGCAGACCATGCAACACCAAAAATCTGCAATTTTCTTGATGGTCTGGGGTGACCCGCATGACCACCTGGGTCCAAAACTGAGGTTTATTTTTAGCCAAAGGAGTAGCATCAATCCCCCTCAAAGGGATAGGCGTCTGCAGAGGTGTCATCGGAAATCCACAACGTTTAGCAAAATCCAAGTCCATTAGGTTTAGCGCTGCTCCCGAATCCACAAAAGCCTTGGCGGAAAATGTGGACAGGGAGCAGATCAGAGTAATTGCCAGAAGAAACTTAGGTTGAACACCACCAACAGAAAACGTGTGTGCAAAGCATTTCTCTCGTTTAGGACAAACAGAAATAATATGCGAGGCATCTCCACAGAAAAAACACAGCTTATTACGCCTTCTGAACTCCTGACGTTGCGCCTTAGACAAAACTCTATCACATTGCATAGGTTCAGACGTCTGTTCAACCGGTGGCAATCCTGCGTTCACGTAAACGCCGATCAACCTGAATGGCTAATGACATAGAATCGTCCAGACCAGGGGGAACAGGAAATCCCACCATAGTATCTTTTACGGCTTCTGACAAACCTTTCCGAAAGAGAGCAGCCAAGGCATTATCATTCCAGGTAGTAAGGACCGCCCACTTTCGGAACTTTTGACAGTACAACTCTGCAGAATCTCGACCCTGGTTCAATGCCAACAGGGTCTTTTCAGCCTGATCAATAGCATTAGGTTCGCCATACAACAACCCCAAAGCTTGAAAGAATGCGTTCACATTAGTCAGAATAGGATCATCTGGTTTCAAAGAAAACGCCCAATCCTGGGGATCGCCACGCAGCAAAGAGATGACAATTTTAACCTGCTTCGTGGAGCTCCCTGACGAGTTAGGCTTCAAGGCAAAAAATAATTTACAATTATTTTTGAAACTCAAAAATTTAGATCGATCCCCAAAAAATACATCAGGTGTAGGGATCTTTGGTTCAACAGCATGCGAACGAGCAAGGTAGGCGGAAATTCCCCGCACTTCCGCAGCGAGCTGCTCCACACGATCAGACAATTGCTTTATCTCCATTGAGAGAAAAAAACATTCCCCCTACGGCCTCAGAGATATAGAGGAAAGAATATACACACACCTTTTTTTTTTTTTTTTTTAAACACAATTCTGTCCTGCTATTGAGTGCCCTAGGATCTGCGGTATGGCGGGTGATTCTGTCATGATTGAGTCACCGTAGGAGGCAAAAACAGAAATGCTAGCTAAGTCCAGAAAACCAGAGAAGTTGGCAGCTATCGGATTGCAGACCCCTGAACCTATGAACACAACTAGCAGTAGCCGTGGGGGGTTCCTACGATGCCCTAGACCCCTCGATCACAGCCGGAGAAATAACTAGGCCTAAAGAAAGAAAGGGGAAAACTAAACTGCCCCAGAGCAGACCCCAAAGCAATAGGCAGCCCCCAACATATAATGACGGTGAAGCAAGATGAAAACACTAACACAGGCAGAAAGAAAGACTGAGCAAAGACGGGGCCCAATCTAGCTAGATAGAAAAGGACAGGAAGGCTGCTGACTGCAATCCGTGAAAAACCCTATGAAAATAAGAGCCAACAGACTGACAGTGAAAAAGGCCCTGAAGACGCTAGGCTTCAAAAAAGCTATGTCAGTACTCAGGAATATTCTGAAGACAGAGCTACAGGCAAAAGGAGATTCAGCTCACCCCAGCAGGGAATGGCAGAATCCAGAAAAGCAAGGAAAACAAAAACTAAACACTAATGCAAACAGGCAAAGCAGAAAAACTTAGCTTAGAGGAGCAGGAATCAGACTGGTGTCCTAGAAGTCCACAGAGAAATCACCTGCAGGGCAGAAGGGCGTCGGCAGCCTTATATCCAGTCCGTGACTCCACTCAGCCAGTCATCCTCATCAGGCTCAGGTGCCTGATAATCAGGCTCATTACCTTCCTTCACCAGAATAGGGAGTTCACCAGACCTCAGTGACGAAGGGGAAAATGAACTCACAACAGGACCTGCTCATGAGAGCTTACAATCTACAATGTGGGGGAGATACTATCAGGATCCTGTCAGCGCTGGCGAACTGCCGTGGCTGAGCAGGGTGGCTCACCCAGACTACGAGGGGCCCGGTGTCCGAAATTACAGGGAAAGTTCAGACAACAGGACCTACAATACTGAAGATAGAAAGAAGTATAAGGACCTACAATCATGTGACCACAGGTGGCGTGACTTAGCGTCCTGTTGCAGTAGATGACTGTAGGATTCTATTACAGGAATCCTGGAGTACAGGCTAGGGAAACTCAGGTCAGACAAACGAGGGGTCATACACAGGGAGGGTGGCGTGGTACCAGAGGAACAGACAGAGAAGTCAGAACGTGAGCAAAGAATCATACACCGAGATAGCAACGCAGTACAAGAGGGGAAATCAGAGCGTAGTCAGGTCCAAGGCAAAAGAGTCATACACGGAGATAGCAAAGTAGTACAAAGGGGACAGGCAGAACTCGTAACAGGGACAGAACCAGATCAAAACCAAACAAGCATAAAGTATCGCAATCACTAAGCGCAACAGGGTCACACACTCGGCCAAGGTCTGAGTATAAGCGACAAGGAGTGAGCCCACAATTAGGCTATAAAAAACCTCCCAGAATCTCAGAGTGAGGCTGTCCAGATTAACCTCTAAACTACCTGATCCCACGAACTTGGCAGATCATGACAGATACGAAGTACAGGTGTGTAGTTGGGTCGCCCTCCCAGGGCTGTGGGGTACTCGGTACCGGGCCGGTATCAGTGGGACGTGTCACAGCAGCGGTGACCCGGACCGTGGCCCTGGGCGCCCAAGTAATAGGACGATGTGAAAGGTGGAATGTAGTTAGATGAATAGTTTGTGACGCCACCTGTGGTGCTCGGCAAGGGAGGTGTTAAGCCGACGCTGCATGCAGATCCGCTGGGACTGATGGTATGGTGCAGCAAAGATGTAAAAGCTCCCCACAGGTGAAGCTATAGTCTCAGGGCAGTGTAGATGTTGTTGGCACGGTGATGTAGCAGTGCCGGAAAGGTAGGAAGCAGACATGACACAGCGGGGTGCAATTTCTGTACCTTTACTTGATAACTGCAGTCCAGGGTCCTGATTACAGATGGTATTGGAGCAGGCTAGCCTGGAAGCAATTCAGGGATTCTCTCTCAGCAGATGGGTTGTGCAGTCTCCTTACTAGCGCTTAATTGCGGGATCTCCAGTACCGGGTTACACTGAAGTTCCTCCTGTCAAATGTTCACAAGAATCTCACTTGCACGGCAGACAGCTGTAGCCTATCTTGGGGACTCCTCTCTTCTGAGTCCCGGCTCTCTATCCAAGCTGCTGTTGTGCCAAGACTTAGATGGGAGTAGGGCCTTTACAGCCTCCTACTCCTCTGGTGTCTGTTGCAGGACCGTTAGTATCCGTACAACCGTGGAGACCAGGCTCCAGTTCATGCACTCTCTCCAGAGATGAGCTCTTCCTCTCAGCTCTATCTCAGCGCTCCTTCCACACATCTGCACACTTCACCCTCCGCTGACTAACTAACCACTCCTTCCTCTTGGCCCTCAGAGAGCTCTCCTCCCCTTAAGCCCGGTTCAGAGTTCCCCCTGCTGGCCTGGAGTAGAACTCTGTTGCATTCATAGATTGACTGTGAGAGAGACCCATCATTGATTCCAAGCTTGGCATTACCCTCCCCTGGAGGAAGGCAAAGCCACTGTGGCGGCCATACTCCTGGGGGCGCCACATATTTACTATGATGTATTTACAATGATGTTCCAGTCATCTTGAGGGAGTGGGGGATAGATGGGGATAGTGAATGGGCTACACATGCACACTAAGGGGTACTTCACACTAAGAGAGATCACTAGCGAGATCGCTGATGCGTCATCGATTTTGTGATGCAACAACGAACTTGCCAGCGATCTCGCTGTGACACGCATCAGCGACCGGCCCCCCGACGGGTATCGCTGATCGTGCAGGAATGTCCTGGGCCATTTTTTGATCGTTGGTCTCCCGCTGGCCAGCACGCTTCGCTGCGTGTGGCAGCGGGAGACCAATGATTAGCGAGCTCCCAGCTCTGTAAGCAGATGCTGGGAGCTGGTATCCAAGGTAAACAGTGGGTAACTAAGCTCCGTGCACGCTTAGTTACCCGCAGTTTACCCTGAATGCCAGCTCCCAGTGTGAGCACGCTGGTATCCAGGGTACACAGTGGGTAACTAAGCGACACGTGCGCTTAGTTACCCGCTATTTACCCTGGATACCAGCGTCCTCGCTTGTCCTGATCACTGGTGAGATCTGCCTATTTGACAGCTCACCAGTGATCATGTAGCGACGCACCAGCGATCCTGACCAGGTTGCATCGTTGTCGGGATCGCTGGGGCGTCGTTTAGTGTAACGGGACCTTTACACATAAAATGACTGACTAGGGAATGTGATAGGCTGCTCTGAACAAATGTTTTGAGGGAGCGGCTAAAACTGTGCAAGTTGTGGCTGGTTCTAATTTCTTGGGGTAGAGCATTCCAGAGGAGTGACGCAGCGTGGGAGAAGTCTTGGAGTCGGGAGTGGGAGGTACGGATTAGTGCAGAGGTTAGTTGAAAGTCGTTTGCAGATCGCAGCGGTCGATTAGGCTGATATACCATCTTTCAGTTAGCCATTAAAAGGTATCAACCACTGAGGACTCTCAATTCCAAATATTTTTCGATCTACTGACTAACACAGTTAAAAGATATATATCTTTCCTGTTTCATCGGATACACTGTCTCATAGATTGTAAGCTTTTGTGAGCTGGGTCCTCACGCCTCCTGTCCTATTTTTAAAGAGGATTTACTGTCAAATAAAATTAAAAAATGCTAATTTCTCGCTGGGTCATTTTCTTGTACATGATAATGAGGAGCCTGAATGACCTATTTTTGCAGAAAATCTGTTTCTAGGAAAGCTGAGTGATTAATATGGCCAGTGGGTTTGCATAGTTCTGCAGCAATATACCCCTGGGTAAATGCTGATGTGCCACGCATGAGTTTTGTAAAGTTGTTTGCTGACCACTATGGGCAATGGAGGAGCTGCAGTCATCACTTTTGTATGTTAAGTGTATGATTGCAGAAATGAGGTGAATGTGCTATATGTCACATCCCATGTACTTGAATGTATGGATTAATCGATGTATTTCCATTCCATTAGATTTGTAGCACCGCTCTTGACCCTGTCATTGCGCATTCTGTCCATAAGCCTGAAGATTCTATTCTCCCGCATTTTTAGGGTTTTCTTTCCTACAGAGAGGTGATTGTCCTTGGGTTTTGTTTCCGTTGTGCTGGTTCTGTCTTCTTCATTTCTTGTTCTTCCCTTCCTCACTGCTGGGATATTTTCTGCTTCAGTCTCCAGGGCCCAATGTTCACGTCTCCGCTTCTCCCGGCCTCACACTTTCCTCCTGAAGGAGGGCTCCTTCCCTGGTGATTCAGCTTGTTTTTTAAGCTGTTTTCCCCATTTTTCTGTCTCCCATTTGCCTTTGAGTCTTCCTTATGGGATCTGTTATTCTTCCTACGCTTTGTTCCTCCTCTCATTGCTGCTGCTGTCTCTTTCCATTCCTCTCCCCACTCTCTGCTGAGGGCCTAGGTTCCCTTGGCTCCCCTGCCTTCCATCTGCAGTCTGTCCTGACACTGACAGATGGTGCCTGTCACTCCAGCTCCTTCCTCCCTCCCAGCACTGCTCAGAGCTGCCCCTGATGGCCGCCTCCTGGCACTGAGCATGGCGGCTGCTAGAGGAGGGGGTCTCTGGGGATGATGCTGGCAGGAGGAGGTGTTTAGCGGCGGCAGAGGGAGGGAGAAGGGGTTCCGTCCTATTTAATTAGCAGAGAGATTAACGCAAAGCCCCCTGCGGCTGCGGATGTCCTGTGCCAGAAGCTGTGCTGGGCTCTGCAGCAGAATAGAAATGATTGCAAAAGCTGCGTAGCATGGAGATGAATAGATCAAGCACTGGGCACCCTGCATCCAAGCAGGACTGAGGGATCATACTGTGACCTTGCTGCTTTTAAGTACTAAATCTATAATGATTTTCAGGCAGCAGATCTTACAGTCCAATAGTGCCATGTGTATCCAGTCGATATGTTTAGCTCTGGCTTTTAACATTTTCCACTTTTTTTTTCTTTTTTTACATCAGTTACATAACTGGAATCCCACACATGTAAGAACGCGAGCGGTAGGGAGTTTCCATCCTAAACATATTTATTTTATTCATTTATATAGCGCCGCTAATTCCACAGCACTTTACAGACATTATTAACACTGTCCCGAATGGGGCACACGATCTAGATTCCCTATTAGTATGTCTTTGGAGTGTGGGCGGAAACCCACACAAACATACAAACTCCTTGCAGGTGTTGTCCTTGGTGGGATTTAAACCCAGGACCCCAGCATTGCAAGGCTGCCATGTCATATAGCTTGGGTTCACGCCCATGGATCCTCTATATATCAGAAGAGTAGAAGAACCCCAAATCTCCTGTTCAGGTGGTGAGTGAAGAAGTGCATGTCTCCACTGAGGATGCAATCTCTTCACCCACAGCCAGCTCTCATCTTGTGTGGAGTGGAGGTTAGGAGACCCCTTTTTTAGATAGAAAGTGATTGGAGCCGAGGTTGTTCTCATACATGGCTCTCTATATTTGCTTCTGTGGAAGTTGTGGAAATTACTGAGAAAGTTTGCAGCTACTTCACTAGACAGAAGGGTTGTGGGTCATGGTCTTAGCGATCTTGCATCCATCTGATGTTCATTGCATAATATATGGATATGCTATTAATGTTTAAGATGGGGGATCTTTTTCTTAGTTGACCTGCCACTGCCAGTCCATCTCTATATATAAAATTGAATGTGTGTGTGTTCGTATCACCAACCAATCACGAAGCATCTTTAATTTAACCAGAGCTATTTAAAAGAAGCTGAGCTGTGATTGGTTGTTATGAGCAAAAGTTTCCCACTCCAAAAAACACCTCAGCAGACACTGACTGGGTGGGAGAAATCTAGCATCCCCGGGAACATAAGCTCCCAGCCATTGTCTACCCCCTAGAAAGGAGCAGAGAGCACATGACAGAAATGAATCACTTCCTCCCGTGCCCATATCCCCATCACACATCCTCCATCCCATAGGCACATCTTCGCTCTTAAAGGGATCATTGGTATGGAAGTTAGGACAATTCCACTAATCGCTTTGGTTCTGACCCCAGGCCCCTCTTAAAGGGATCCTCGGTATGGAAGTTAGGGTAAATCCCTCAGCGCTCTGATTCTCACCCCAGGCTTCTATTAAAGGGATCATTGTTATGGAAGTCAGGGCAAATCCACTCAGTGCTCTGGTTCTGATGTAGGCAGGAGGACCCTCATAGAGTGTCCGGGCCGGAACCAAGGGGACCGCCATCTGAGTTCCTAAGGTAACAGTACCCGGGGGGACAGAGGAGGAGAGTCGACTGTTGAGAGTGACATGACAGCAAGGGAAGAGGCGAGTATAAAAGGGGCAGGGAGCGCGCAGAGGAGGCAGTTGGTGATACGTCAGACACGGAGCAGGAGAAGGAGGAGGCGTAAGAGAGCGGGAAGGACACTGACAGTTCAGAGAAGAGACCAGCAGTAGAGGGTAGATACGCAGTGGCCATCAGGAAAGAGGCGCCAAGCTTACCGACAGGGGACTGTCTCTTCACCCCAATCCCGGGTTGCGATCTGCCCACCGGTCATCCTCGGCCGTTACCGCTGAGCTCGAGCCCTCCACGGCCTGTCCGCTCCCTCTCCCGGCTGCTGGCATTCCACTTCAGCCCGCGGTTGCAGCCTGCCCGCTGCCACCCGCGGATGCTGCCGGTTCACGTCAGCCCGTGGTTGCGGCCTGTCTATCACCGCACACAGCCGCCTTCACCCCGCTGCAGTCGGCAGTTGGGGCCTGTTCCTCGTCAACAGAGACACTCTGCACAGAGCCCCAGGCTGTGTGCGCGGACAGTAAACCGCCACTCTTGAGCACTGCGACACAACCCTGCTTGGGGACAGGAGTCCCATTGAACTCGCTAAAAAGCGCAACCCTGCTGTTACAACAGGGGGTTACTCCATCTCAGGACTCCATCAGGGCCTGTTGTCCCCCAACTCCTCCTGGGCACTGGGGCGCCCGAAGACTACTCCAAATCTTCAGCAGCTGGGCCCAGCGGCTGCTACGCCAAGGCAGCCTCATCAAAGACGCCACAGTAGCCTCATCAACAACGCAGCTTCCACAGAGGCGCCGAGGGACATCAGGATGGATAAGTGACATTATAGAGTATAAGGACCCGTAGACGGCCATACCGTGACCCCATAGTAACCGGCCTCGGCCGGGTTAGTTGTGTTCTTTTCAAATAGTGTTTGGTTGTACTGAGTCCCTGCGAGGACAACTGTTGTTACCCCTTTTTGGTTCCTTAGTATAGCCCTAGTGGCTTTAAATTATAAAAAGTTTGCTTTTCAAAATTCAACCAGTCTCACGTCTCGTCACTGCATCCTGCGAACCTGCTGTTACCTACACTGACGCCAGGCCTCTCTTAAAGGGATCATTGGTATGGAAGTTAGGGCCATTCCAGTCAGTGCTCTGATTCTGACCCCAGGCTGACGGGATGATGTGGGATATTAGGGGGAGTAGTCCGGTGGCTCTGGCTGATGGGATGATGTGGGATATTAGGGGTAGTAGTCCGGTGGCTCTGGCTGATGGGATGATGTGGGATATAAGTGGTAGTAGTCCGGTGGCTCTGGCTGATGGGATGATGTGGGATATTAGGGTTAGTAGTCCGGCGTTTGTGACAGGATGATGTGGGATATTAGTGGTAGTTGTCCGGTGGCTATGGCTGACGGGATGATGTGGGATATTAGAGGTAGTAGTCCGGTGGCTTTGACGGGATGATGTGGGATATTAGTAGTCCGGTGGCTCTGGCTAACGGGACGATGTGGGATATTAGGGGTAGTAGTCCGGTAGCTCTGGCTGACGGGATGATGTGGGATATTGTAGTGAATGTGGCTATGCGGAGTGGGCAGGACTATACACTCAGCTTTATAGATATAATCATTGTAATTTGCTATAACTAACCGTAGTTAGTTACTATGCCCGGGCAGCGCAGGACTCTTCAGCTAGTTGTATCATAAAAAGCAAGAACAGTTTAGTACAATTGAAGCTCTGCTTTAGCCGGTCAGAGCAACGCCTGCAGGGTGATCAGATCATGTGATCACGCTGCTGATGTCACTCGTTGGCACCCAGAAGCGCAAACAACATCGCTGGTAAATGCTCCACGCTGGAACTGAAGACACCAAAGTTTAAATGGGACGGGGAGAAAGGGGAGATTTTATGTGTGTGGGGGTATAAACTCTGTATGTGTGGAGATATACGCTTTTTAACGGCACTGAGGAATAAGGGAATAGCGCAGCTGTATGTGACAGAGGACAACCTGCAGTATCTGACCCGACCGGTTTTCTGACCGATCGGGGCAGATTATCCCCTTAAATACCGCTGTCAATCGTGACAGTGGTTTTTAAGTTCTTACAAGGGGGTCACAAGACCCCTTAGTAGCCATCGGACCCCTGCAATGAGAATCGCGGGTTCCGATGTTTACCATGGTACCCTGAGGGCTGAGGTCATGTGATGACCTCAGGGTACGGTGGCATTTGAGAGCTGGCAATAAGCAGGCTAGGTCAGTGAGACACCGACTGCTCTAATGCACTGCTGTGCACGAGTACAGCAGTGTATCAGACCAGTGATCAAAGTGAAAATTATACATGTCCCACAGTAAAAAAAAAAAATAAAAATATGTAAAAGATTTTTAAAAAAACACACAAAAAGGCGCACACAAATCACTAAAATCCTTTTCGCCACTTAAAACGCAGCCTTTCTGATAAAACAATAGTTAAAAAGTACACATAATTGGTATCGCCACGTCTGTAACAACCCACCCTATAAAACTGGCCTGTTATTTATTCCGTTTAGCAAACGCTGTAAAAAAAATAAAAAACACCCCAAAAATGTCATTTTTTCATCATAGTGACTCACAAAAAAGTGAATAAAAGGCAATCAAAAAGTCTAATATAAAAAAATGACACAAATGAAATCACCAAACCGTCCTGCAACGAAAACAAGCACTATAATGGCTCATTCGGCAAAAAAATAAAATTTACAGCTCTCCGAATAGGACGATGCAAAAACAAATTAATTTAGCTAAAATATTATTTTTAGTGCGTAAAAATAGCAATTCATAAAAATCTATATACATCCAGTATTGCTGTAATCTTACCGACCCAACAATCAAATACAAATGCCCCCTCCAGATCCAAGGCCACATGTTTGGCATTATTGTAATGGAGAGAAGGCACTTAATTTACGAGTGCGTATCGCCAGATACACAAGCTGGGCACAGTGTGGCACTACACTGTATGGGGGCACAATGTATGGGGTACTAGAGTGGAAGATTTGTAATTCTCCAGAATAAAGACTAGTGTGGATTTTACAAAATGGTCATTGCAGCCATAGATGAATTCATTGAGAAGTGCAGTTTCTACAATGGGGTCAATTTTGGGGGTTTTCTGCTGTTCTGACACCTTCGGGACTCCGCAAATGTCGCCCGCAAACTATTCTAGCAAAATCTATGCTCCAAAAGCCAAATAGCGTTCCTTCATTCTCAGCCATGATGTGTGGCCTAAGGCAGGAGTAAGACTAAACGTATGAAAAAACGGTCCGTGTCGCCCTGCCGAAAGTCACATGGGTTTTCTCCGTATGGTAATCAGTGTGTAATGTGTTTGCAATGCTATGATGCACCTATGTATCCGTTAGACATCCGTATGACATGCATATGGCTTTACATTTCTCCCTGATTTTTCCCTTTGAATTAAATTGCTCATTGGGCTGAAATGAGGAAAATGTGTGCGTATTTGTCACAAGCTAGACGGATGGTCCGTGTGGCATCCCATAGGCTTACATTGGTGAGTCTCGGACGATATACGCATACAATCGTAGCATGCTGTGATTTTACACGCACGTCGAATACGCCTGAGAAAAAATACAGTGATGTGATCTGTCCCATAGATTAACACTGGGCCGAGTGCTATGCAATGTTTTCTCGCATAGCACTCTACGGTAGTGTGACCCCGGCCTAACAGTAATTTCTGACAACATATAGGGAAGCACTGCATTTGGGAGAAATTATGAGGTCTAGTTTTACCTATTAACCCTTGTGTGCCTGACAATTTTGCAGCAAATGCAAAAATTACATTTTTACCACTAAAATTTAATATTTCCACATCAAAATACTCATTAAACCCCTAGATGAATTCCTTGAGGGGTCTAGTTTCCAAAATGGGGTCACTTGTGTTGGGGTTTCTGCTGTTTTCACATGCTAGGAGCTCTTCAAATGCGACATAGCATTCACAATCTATCCCAGGTAAATAGCGCTCTTTCCTTTCCTAGCCCTGCCATGTGTCCAAGCAGAAGTTTTGGACCACATATGGGGTATAGACGTGTTTGGGACAAATTGCGCAACAAATTATGGAATCCGTTTTCTCCTATTATCCATTGTGAAAATCACAAATTTAGGGCTAAAACAACATTTTCATGAAAAAAAAGAAAATTTTCAATATGACTACCTAATGTTATCAAATTTTGTTTAGTACCCCTGGATAAAATCCTTGAGGGGTGTAGTTTCCAAAATGGGGTCATTTGTGGGGGATTTTGTGGGCAGCGGATTATTCTGGATACTCTCAAGTGTGTGACAACAGAGCTTCTTTATTCAGGAACAATATATGATAAGCTTAATAGATCAGGAATAAATCATTTGTGTGTCTCTATTTGTGCAGCATCTGCAGCAGACTGCTTCTCTCATATACAGACACAGGAAAACAGGAAATACAGTCACATGCTCTCCCTGTGTGAGCCTCTGGGAGTTTTTTTTGTTCTAACTTTATAAACAGCATACAAATCTAGCAACTAAACACTCATAGACAGGAATGGAGTTGTTGCACCAAACATATTCTAACAGGTTTTCGCTGTTTAGGCATATCAGGGGCATTTCAAATGCGACATAACGCCCGCAGACCTTTCCATCAAAATCTGCTGTCACAATTCCTCTGCTTAGAGTGTCTGGGACTCTGTGATAGACAGCTAAGTCATCCTGTCCTGTGCTGGGACATGCTGAGCTGTTTGTGCTTTGATTGACAGCTCGGTAGACTGGTGGGTGCAGAGATTTCCACAGGTACTCCCTGTTCTTGGTAATTGCCCTGCTATTTAGGTGAGCTGTCTGTCCCAGATCACGGCCAGTCAAAAACTTGTTCTAAGCTTGTGCGCGCTGGTGTTTTCTCCTGATCGCTGGCCTGTACGTTCTGATCTTCTTCTGTTGACCTTTTGACCGTGTTCAGACTACCCATTTCCATTTTATCCTGTTACCTTTGTGAAAACAAAAAAATTGCAGCTAAAAGTACATTTTTGTGGGTAAAATGTGATTGATTTTTTTTTCACAGCTCTACGTTATAAACTTCTGTGGAGCATCTGGGGATTCAAGATGCTCATGACACTTCTAGATAAATTCCCTAAGGGGTCTAGTTTCCAAAATGGGGTCACTTGTGAGAGGTTTCCAGTGTTTAGGCACATCATGGGCTCTCCAAACGTGACATGGCGTCCGTTCACGATTCCAGACGTTTTTGTGTTCAAAAAGTCAAACTGTGCTCATTCCCTTCCGAACACCTAAATCGCAGCATTTCCCCACATATGGGGTAGTGACGTACTCTGTAGAAAATGTGAAAAACACCCCTCCAGCTATATTAGCTCTCTGTACATGAAGGCACACAAAGCTGAAAGTATTTTATCAAATAGTACAAAATAATAAATATATATATATTGCAGTTAATTGTAATTTAGTATTTCTATTAGTTTTTTTTTCTTTTTTTGATTTTAAACAAGGTTCAAAATAGTGCTGGGAGAAGTCGTAAGACTCTAGCATATATCCTATTGTTCAGAAGGGAAAGGGGTCTAGGTACTAGTAAATAGGTGAAAGTTGGGGTCCTGAAGTTTATTGTAAATGGTGTAAATACCAAGTGATATGAGCCCCAAGATCCAACCGTATATACGGTAGTCGAAAACAATCAGTTAATAGTGTGACCAAAATACAAAGAGTTGTAACTTACTGCATTAGTACATGAGAGACTCCAAAGTGCCCAGGGCTGTCACCCCATAAGTACATATTTGTTGGTAGAATGTGATTTTTTTTTCCACAGCTCTACATTATAAACTTCTGTGAAGCACCTGGGGGTTCCAGGTGCTCATGACACATCTAGATAAGTTCCCTAAGGGGTATAGTTTCCAAAATGGGGTCATTTTTGGGTTGCTTCCACTGTTTAGGTTTTTCAGAGGCTTTCCAAACACGACATGGCATTCACTCTCAATTCCAGCCGTTTTTGCTTTCAGAATGTCAAACGGCGCTCCTTCCCATTCTGCCATGCGCCCAAACAGTGGATTTCCACCATATATGGGGTATTGGCAAACTCAGGGAAAATTGCACAACAAATTTTGTGGTGGTTGTTATTATTATTATTATTATTATTATTATTATTATTATTATATTTATTTATATAGCACCATTGATTCCATGGTGCTGTACATGAGAAGGGGTTACATAGAAATTATAGATATCACTTACAGACAACAAACTAACAATCGCAGACTGATACAGAGGAGAGAGGACCCTGCTCTTTTGGGGCTTACATGCTACAGGATGGTGGGGAAGGAGACAGTAGGTTGGTGGGTTGCAGCAGTTCCGGTGTTGGTTGAGGTGATATCTCAAGTAGTGGTGAGGAGATAGCGGGGTCATTGCAGGCTGTAGGCTTTCTTGAAGAGGTGGGTTTTCAGGTTCCGTCTGAAGGATCCAAATGTGGTTGATCGTCGGAAATGTTTGGGCAAAGAATTCCAGAGGCTAGGGGCTATTCGGGAGAAGTCTTGGAGGTGATTGGGTGAGGAGCGAATAAGTGTGGAGGAGAGAAGGAGGTCTTGGGAGGACCGGAGATTACGTGAGGGAAGGTATCGGGAGATTAGTTCAGAGACATATGGGGGAGACCTATAGATGGCCTTGTAAGTCAGTATTAAACATTTGAACTGAATACACTGAGGGAATGGGAGCCAGTGAAGAGATTTGCAGAGGGGAAAAGCGGAGGAGTAGAGAGGAAAAAGATGATTTTCTCCTGTTACCCTTGTGAAAATAACAAATTTGGCGCTAAAGTAAAATTTTTGTGAAAAAAAGATACATTTTCATTTCTTTCTTTCCACATTGCTTTAGTGCCTGTGAAGCACCAGAAGGGTTAATAAAATTATTGAATGTCCTTTTGAGTACCTTGGGGGTTGAAGTTTTTAGATTGTTGTCACTTTTGAGAACTTTCTTTCATATAGACCCCCCAAATTCGCTTTAAATGTGAGATAGTCCCTAAAAAAATGGTTTTGTAAATTTTGTTGTAAAAATGAGAAATCGCGGGTCGACTTTTAACCATTATAACTTCATGCTCCAGAAATTGTGCTGATGTAGACAAAAGGGAAATGTTATTTATTAACTATTTTGTGAAGTAACGTTCTGATTTAAGGGCATAAGAATTTAAAAGTTTGAAAATGGCAAAATATCCATATTTTTAGTCAAATTTCCGATATTTTCACATATAAACTCAAGTCATATCGAAGAAATTTTTACCACTGTCATGAAGTACAATAAGTCCATGAAAAAAGAGTGAAGAGTTATAATCACATAAAGTGACACTGATCAGAATTCAAAAATTTGGTTTGGTTATTAATGTCAAAATTGGCTCAGTCACCAAGGGGTTAAAGGGATTGTCCAAGTTTGAGTTTGCAGTCATTCTATGTGACTGCAGACTTCTGAATTCTCACAGTGCACAATGCATGCTGTCAGAATTCTATTGCTCAGGCGATTTCTATACATGCTGTCACGTGCTGACTAGACATGTATAGCCTCACTTAATGAAAATGAACTGAGCGTGGCTGGACAAGTATAGTCGGAATGTGACCAGAAGTATACAAATCACATACTTGGACAGCATCTGCGAGGAGTTTGTAAGTTCTCCCCGTATTTCCTTAGGTTTCCTCCGAGTTCTCCGGTTTACTCCCACACTCCAAAGACATACTGATAGGGAATGTAGATTGTGAGCCCCATTGGGGACAGTGCCAATAATGTTTGTAAAGCGCTGTGGAATTAATGGCGCTCTTTAAATGAGTAAAAAAATACGATAAATAAAAAATTCTTGTGCAAGGGAGAATCCTAAAAGTGTGCAGTGCATGTGCTTTGAGAATTCAGAAGCCTGCAGTCACCTAGAGTGGCTACAAACTTTCATCTCAATCCTGGATGAGTTCTTTAATTATAAAATGAAGCCCTGCAGTCACTCCTAACAGCGTTTAATATGCTCACTGATTCAGCTCTGCTTGCAGGTTCCAGCAGTCATCACATGATTGTAGGGAAGTGGACTGACCTATGGACCTGTCTGCAGCAGGAAGGTAAAAGTAAAATGTGCCGTGAAAGTACTTGATGAGGACTGCTGTATATATGTGTGGGGAGACAGCTAGAGACAGTAGAAGATGGTAAATACTGGGTTTGGTCACTAGGGGGAGACCAAGAACAGCAGGAAAGGGAGACGGTGCAGTACTGAAGTTTGGCCACAAGATGGAAGCAGGGAGCAGTGAGGAAAGGGCTTAACAACCGCTTAAGGCTACAGAACCACAGAGTCATGGGGGCGGGGTTACAGGAGTTCTAGAGGGGAATTCCCAGGGAGGGGAAAATAAGAAGGTAGAGAGAGTTCCAGAAGGTTGCCAGTCCAGGAGGAGGAGCTCAGGAGAAGAAGAGACGGAAGGGAGAGACGGACAGAAGAGGAAGCTCCGGAAAAGAATGAGGAGAAAGACGGTCAGGGGGAGTGGCCCTGACAGGAGAGCCACAGACAGAGAGAGCCCAGGGGTACCAGACAGACGGACTTGGGCAGGGGAAGCGCTGTGGCCATGAGCCTAATGGCAGCCACAGTGAAAGAACAGCGAGTGACGTCACGGTAAGAGGAAAGAGAAGCAAACTGAAAGGTACCCGGGCCTGTGCGTGGAAGTTGTCATGCAGCTGCTGTGTGGTGCTGCGGTTGATGAGAGGACGGACAATAAAGAGGATCTGTTGAACGCACATCAGTCTGTGTCTCAAATCTGTTCGCCGCGGCAAAAAAGGGACCACCTCTCGGTCGGCACACGTACCTACATGATCACTTATGCCCTTTTCATACTCACTGTCACGTGACAACTAGATTTTCTTCCTGCTTCTCTGTTTTTCTCTAAACATTAAGAGAATTAGGAAGAACGCTAGTCAACACGAGACTAAGTTTGAAAGTCGCATATGTACTTGGGGGGGCAAACTGAATTCTTGCCCAGTGTGCCAGGACACCTAGATACACCTCTGGTGCTAAGGGCCGTTATGGTGTAGATGAGCCCAGCTACATCAGTCAATAGCCGTTTGATGCAGATTCCAGTCCCTAATTAAATGCAGCAAAAAAGGTAATGAAGATGCAAATTGTAACATCTGTGTAATTTACTAGCTCATGTTAGTCAATAGTGGGACTTTAAATCTAACAATTTTACATTATTGTTCATTGCAATAGATTCAGGATTAAAACTTTTTGGTATTTAAAAGAAAAAAGGGGGATGGAAAGGTTATGCGAGTGTGACACATTCCAGCCCCCTGCATGTGCTTTTTATAGCCCTATCAACAGGTTGGTACACAACCTACAATTTCAGCTGAGCAGTCAATCGTTTAACATCAAAAATAATACAGGAAGGCTTGAGGGTGATTACCATTATTACCTCCCCAGAGTCACAGCCAGAACGCAGGGTTTATATAGGTTGTGTCCGGCACACGCAATATTTTCCATGCTGCAATGCTGCTGGGAGATCGGGTTTTTATATGAGGTTCGAAGTTTGCTGGAATCACACAATCTTGTACTAGCTAGTTGTTTATTTGCTTAAAAAAAACAGCTGGTGTCCCAAAGAAAATGTGAACAGCTTTCTCCGCCCCCCCAAAAAAAAAAGTTTCATGGCATTTAGGGTAAGGGCACAAGATCAGTAAACACTGTGGGATGGACGCTGCGTACATGTGCAGCATCAAACCCACAGCGGCCAGATGTTACAGCATAGTGGATGTAATTTCAAGAAATAGTGGATGAGTCCACAAACGCCCACGGCTCATCCACGGAGACGGACATGTGGCGTGTCTCTTCAGACTGTAGCGTGTCTCTCCAGACAACAGCATGTCTAGCGTCCCTGCAAGAGAAATTTCATCAATGGAATGTATTGGGGGCGGTGAATCTGCACAGTTCAGTGAAAACATGCGAATTCACCTGCGTTCAATAGATGGCAGTGCTTTGGGCACAGCGAACATGCGCTGCGTCCAATACGCTGCCACTTCCCCTGCCACATGGGGTCAGCAAGTGTTTTAGTCAACTAGTCGAAACCGCATGGACCAGGGCACATTCCACTGAATGCCCCCTCTCGTTTCCCATGGGCTGAACACTACTCGGACAACACAAGGTGAGGGTAAAACAGTGTGCCAATAATTTATTGAACCACCAACAAACAGCATATAGAACAGTCTTGGCAAATTACCCAAGATGGTGCAAATTACAGAGTCTCACCCTTCTGCTGACTCGCTGGGATTAGAGCTGCTTCCAGGGCTGACTTTCCCCTCCATTGGAACCCCGCTTTTGGCGGGCCCCCACAGAGAAGAGGTAACGACAAGCTTAGGAAGCTAACCGAGAACAGTGGGGTATGTGGCCAGGTGACCTGATTGTCCCAACCTGGATTCTTCAAGACGTCTCTGAGTGTTCAGTGATGTCAATGAAGTGGTTCTGTGTTCTTCCACCTGGGACCATGGTCCCCTAAGCTGATGTCCTGTAGTCTTGGAACAGAGACAAAGCCTTCTTATGTAGTTCACAACATCATTGTTCAGTGACCCTGCATCCCTATTTTGCAAAGATAGAAGTACAATAAACTGTAGGAGCAGATATAAGAAGTTAAATAACCATTCGTCCATTTGCAAGTATTAATTCAACCTACAAGAAGAGTCAATGTTTCAGACAACATTTTGATTCTGAGCCTACTGAATTTACGTCTGACATACGGTAATTAAGAAGAAATGCTGTGTCGTCACACACTGACTTTCTCACTTTTTTCACTTTGTGTGGACAAGGGCTGTATTTAAGTTTTCCTGTGATGTAGTTTGAGGAATGAAATAAACCAGCTGGACTTTAAATAAAAACAGTTCCTGTGATAACTCAACCAAAATAATTACCCCAACCTATTGCTAGAGAGTAATGGAAATCTACAAAGCAAGATTGTATTCTGATGTCCGTGAATTACCATCTGTCGTGTACATGGACCAATAGCAGCCAATGTGCTGGTGCAGAGCAAAGATACTCTTGTCTGAACTAAGCCTTAAGGCCCTGGTATACATTAGATAAAAGTTGGCCAAACCTGCTGAATATGTAGGTATTGGCTTACCCAGGGCTGGCTCCAGGTTTTCGTGAGCCCCGGGCGAAAGAGTCTTAGTTGGTCCCTTTAAGACATTCCACGATTCATGATGCACAGATATGGCAGATAAATACAGATATAGTACAATGTCAAAGATTTCACTTACATTATATGAGTGATATCTATTGTAAATTCTACAATAGTTTAGAAACCGGTGAATCCTCACAGTGCGCAGTGCATGCCCTGAGTGGATTCAAAAGTTTTAAGTTTAGATCAGGCAGTATAGTCCTCCATACAGTATTATGAGCACCACATAGTCCTCCATACAGAATAATGAGCCTCATATAATACTCCATACAGAATAATGGACCCTATATAATGCTGTATACAGAATAATTGATCTCATATAATGCTCCATACAATACAGTCATGGCCAAAAGTTTAGAGAATGACACAAATATTAATTTTTACAAAGTCTACAGCTTCATTTTTTCTAATGGCAATTTGCATATACTCTAGAATGTTATAAAGAGTGATCAGCTTAACAGCAATTACTTGCAAAGTCAATATTTGCCTAGAAAATTAACTTTATCCCCCAAAACACATTTCAACATCATTGCAGCCCTGCCTTAAAAGGACCAGCTAAGGCTGGTTTCACATTAGCGCATTTTCAGCGCGCGCACGGCCGGGGGTAGCTCCGCCCCCGAGCCGGCTCTCTGCCCGGCGTGCCCGCCCCTTGCTTGTAGCGCCGCCTACTAGCGGACAGCGGCGCCTGCGATCGGCGCACCCTATTTTTAGCATAGGGTGCGCAGATCGTGCGCAGGCCGTGCGCTAGTTGCGCTTTGACCTGCGCTGCGCACTTTTGACGGTGCGCCGTGCGCGCCAAAATCCGAAAAGTTTGATTTTGGCGCGCACGGCGCACCGTCAAAAGTGCGCAGCGCAGGTCAAAGCGCAACTAGCGCACGGCCTGCGCACGATCTGCGCACCCTATGCTAAAGATAGGGTGCGCCGATCGCAGGCGCCGCTGTCCGCTAGTAGGCGGCGCTACAAGCAAGGGGCGGGCACGCCGGGCAGAGAGCCGGCTCGGGGGCGGAGCTACCCCCGGCCGTGCGCGCGCTGAAAATGCGCTAATGTGAAACCAGCCTAACATCGTTTCAGTGATTGCTCCATTAACACAGGTGTGGGTGTTGATGAGGACAGGGCTGGAGATCAATCTGTCATGATTAAGTAAGAATGACACCACTGGACACTTTAAAAGGAGGCTGGTGCTTGGCATCATTGTTTCTCTTCTGTTAACCATGGTTATCTGTAAAGAAACACGTGCAGTCATCATTGCACTGCATAAAAATGGCCTAACAGGGAAGAGTATCGCAGCTAGAAAGATTGCACCTCAGTCAACAATCTATCGCATCATCAAGAACTTCAAGGAGAGAGGTTCCCTTGTTGCCAAAAAGGCTCCAGGGCGCCCAAGATCAGCAAGCGCCAGGACTGTCTCTTAAAAGTGTTTCAGCTGCGGGATCGGGCTACCAGCAGTGCAGAGCTTGCTCAGGAATGGGAGCAGGCAGGTGTGAGTGCATCTGCACGCACTGTGAGGCGGAGACTCTTGGAGCAAGGCCTGGTCTCAAGGAGGGCAGCAAAGAAGCCACTTCTCTCCAGAAAAAACATCATGGACAGACTGATATTCTGCAAGAGGTACAGGGAGTGGACTGCTGAGGACTGGGGTAAAGTCATTTTCTCTGATGAATCCCCTTTTCGATTGTTTGGGACATCTGGAAAACGGCTTATTTGGAGAAGACCAGGTGAGCGCTACCACCAGTCTTGTCTCATGCCAACTGTCAAGCATCCTGAAACCATTCATGTGTGGGGTTGCTTCTCAGCCAAGGGAATGGGTTCTCTCTCAGTCTTGCCTAAAAACACAGCCATGAATAAAGAATGGTACCAGAATGTTCTCCAAGAGCAACTTCTCCCAACCGTCCAAGAGCAGTTTGGCGATCAACAATGCCTTTTTCAACATGATGGAGCACCTTGCCATAAAGCAAAGGTTATAACTAAATGGCTCAGGGAACAAAACATAGAGATTTTGGGACCATGGCCTGGAAACTCCCCAGATCTTAATCCCATTGAGAACTTGTGGTCAATCATCAAGAGACGGGTGGACAAACAAAAACCTTCAAATTCAGACAAAATAAAAGCATTGATTTTGTAAGAATGGACTGCTATCAGTCAGGATTTGATCCAGAAGTTGATTGAGAGCATGCCAGGGAGAATTGCTGAGGTCCTGAAGAAGAAGGGTCAACACTGCAAATATTGACTTGCTGCATTAACTCATTCTAACTGTCAATATAACCTTTTGTTACTTATAATATGATTGCAATTATATTTCTGTATGTGATGAAAACATCTGACAAACACACATAAAAACCAGAGGGCAGCAGATCATGTGAAAATATAATATTTGTGCCATTCTCTAAACTTTTGGCCATGACTGTATAATGGACCCAATAAAATGCTCCATACACTATAATGGGCCCAATAAAATGTTCCATACAGAATGGGCCCCATACAATACTCCTTTACAGAAAAATGGGCCTCATATACTGCTCCATACAGAATAATGGACCTCATATACTGCTCCATACAGAATAATGGACCTCATATACTGCTCCATATAGAATAATGCTCAATACAGAATGGACCCCATATACCGCTCCATACAGTGGCGTATCCAGGGGGGGGCAGCCGGGGCAGTTGCCCCGGGTGCAGCCAGCAGGGGGGCGCAGTCGGGCCGCCTAATGCAGCGGTCCGCAGTGTCTCCCCCCCGGCGGCTGCGCTCTGCCGCCCACCATCCTGTGAGCCGGCTGTTCTCTGTGACGGCTGTCAAGCTGACAGCCGACGCAGAGAAGGAGGCCGCGCCGGCTCCCAGGCAGCAATTGTACTGGCGTCTATACAGACGCCTGTACAATTAGCTCTGACCGCCGGGTCAGAGCGACGTCAGCAGCGTGATCATGTCATGTGATCACGCTGCTGACGTCACTCCCCGGCGCCCAGCGCAAACGCTGGTGGTAAGTGTGCTCCTCTGTGGAGCTGAAGAACCACCGAAGATGGGAGATGGGGGGGTGTTAATGAGTGGGGGGGTTAATGAGTCGGGGGGTTAATGAGTGGGGGTTAAAGTGTGGGGGTTAATGAGTGGGGGGTTAATGAGTGGAGATGGGGTTTAATGTGGGGATGGGGGTTAAAGTGAGGGGGTTAATGTGGGGATGGGGGTTAATGAGTGGGGGGTTATTGAGTGGAGATGGGGGTTAATGTGGGGATGGGGGTTAATGAGTGGGGGGGTTAATGAGTGAAGATGGGGGTTAATGAGTGGGGGGTTAATGAGTGGAGATGGGGGTTAATGTAGAGATGGGGGTTAAAGTGTGGGGGTTAATGTGGGGATGGGGTTAATGAGTGGGGGGGTTAATGTGTGGGGGTTAAAGTATGGGGGTTAATGAGTGGGGCGTTAATGAGTGTGGGGGTTAATGAGTGGCTATGGGGGTTAATGTGGGGATGGGAGTTAATAAGTGGGGGGGTTAATGTGTAGGGGGGTTAATGTATGTGGTTTAATGAGTGGAGATGGGGTTAATTAGTGGGGGTGGGGGTGCATAATGTGTGGGGGGATTTGGGAGTGGGGATGGGGGATACTTAATGTGTGGGGGGATTTGGGAGTAGGGACAAGGGATTATTGAGTGGGGATGGGGGATACTTAATGTGTGGGGGGATTTGGAGTGGGGATGGGGGGTACTTAATGTGTGTGGTGGATTTGGAGTGGGGATGGTATTTAACGTGTGTGGGGAGATTTGAGGACACAAAATGAAGAGTATGTATGAGGGCATATATGAGGAAGCAGTATGGGGGATGGGTGCAGACAGTAAGGGGTGCGAACGGATGAATTTATGTGGGCACAGTATGGGGAGTGAGGGTGATGGGATGTGTGCAGACACAATATGGGGAGTCAGGGATATGTGGGAGCAGACAGTATAGAGAGTGAGGGGGTAAATATATGAGGAGACAGTATGGTGAACAGGAGGATGATAGAGGAGACAGTATGAGGAGGGAGGGGAATAGTGTGAGGCGACAGTATATTGCAGACATTTTTATTCAGGAGCATTATAATGACACTTCTATCTTTAAGGGTATCGTGTGAAGATTTGCTGCAGAAGACCGGAGAAGATGGAAGTCTGCAGAGACGAGATGTGGATGAGAAAACTCATCATGGGGTCTGGACAAGAAGAAGAAAAGGAGAACGACTGCAGAGACAATGTCATCTATAAGGTACCTGGATGTAAATATTATTAGTGATACTGACTAATTCTCATGTTTTTATTTGTTAGGAACATTAAAGGGGATGTCCAGGTTTGTGCTGAGTCTACAGTCATTCTATGTGACTGCAGACGTCTGAATTCTCACAGTGCTCACTGAACGCTGTCAGGATTCTCTCGTGCCGGTAATTTACATACATGCGGTCACATGCTGACTAGACATGTGTGGCCTCACTCAATGAAAATGAACAGAACGAGGCCGGGCACGTCTAGTCGGAATGTGGCCAGAAGTATACAAATCACATACTTGTGCTGACATGACTGTACATCGGCAAGGGAGAATCCTAAAAGTGTGCAGTGCATTCATTGTGAGAATTCAGAAGCTCCAATGTCAGGACTCAGCTCTGCAGGTTCCAGTGTCATCACATGGACACTTCACTCATATGCGATTTTCATAGATGTGGTCTTGTGACAACGAGCTTCTCTTCCTGCTTTCAGTTTTTTACTGAACATTGAGAGCATTAGGGAGAGCAGCTCGTGGGTACATGGCTAAGTGTGTAAGTCACATATGTACTTTTTTTTGGGGGGGGGGGGCGCCGAACCAAATTCTTGCCCCGGGTGCCAGAAAGCCTAGATACGCCTCTGGCTCCATACATATAAAAGAAATCAAATACTCCTCTCCTCGCTGTCCGCAGGTCCAGACTCCTCGGTGGCGTCGTCTTCTGGCTCTCTGCACTGAAACTGCTCAGAGCAGAGGTCACACAGTAGAGACGTCATCGCGCCCTCTGCCCTGAGATGTCAGAGTCAGGTAAGTATTGTAAGTGCCAGAACCCTGAGCAAGCTGGGGAGCCCAATCGCAGCGCTGGCTTCAGGCTCCCCTGACTAATGGGCCCGTAGCATGCCGGTGTCCCCAACAGCGAGTAGGGCGCCCCCCCTTCCCGCACGCTTGCTCAGGGCCCCACCACTTGCCCCGAGCAAGGCTCTGACCTGACCATATAATGTGCATAGGGGCCTATTGCTGCTCCGACAGATTATGTAGCAACAAGGATTGGACGATTGAATCAAATGAATGTGTGTTTGGGCTCCATTCCTCTTGAAAGTGGGATATTAGCAGTTGTAGGATGCAGCAGGCAATTCTTATCTGCAAAAGGAACAAGTTAAATTATTTTTGGACATTTGAGCTGACTATAAAATTATTGGCAGACCACCTCAGAGGCAAGCTCTACAAACTTGTACTTATAGGTACGTGACCCGTTTAAATACCTGTCTAGCTTTGCCCTACATAGCTGATCAGATAGAGAGAAAAATACTCGGTTTTCTGGATTACAGCAGCGTGAATGGCCTGACCCTTCTGACAGCGGAGATTGCTGTCGTATCTGATGAAAGCGCTTTCCTCCTGAATGACACTTATCGTATTAACATTAAATCTGGCAATCAGTAGATAGCGGCGCCTCCTGTGTTACTGTAACATGGGAGCGGAAATGATGGCGACGCGGCTGTGCGAGGAGTTTTATTTGGTTTATTTATTTCTTGAGGTTTTTTTTCTTTCTTTTGTGGGTTTCAAAGCTTTGGCTGAAGCTGTGGGCCGCACCTCGCCGATTTCAAAGTCAGGCTCCTGCTTTGATACTGACAAGGAGCTGTGTGAGGCTGTGAAATTCTTCTGAGGGAAGCTGGGGAGGGAGGGAAAGCAGCCAAGAGGGACTTACCAGGCAGGGAGGGAGACTACAGGGCCTACACTTGATGAGAGGAAAAAGACGGACGAGATAAAACTAGGACTGACTGCGAAAACAGGAGGCCTTGAATACTGAGGGGGGAAGGGTCAGTGTTTCTGACAGCTCAACAAAGCAAGGGCCAGGGCTTTATGAGCAGCACAACCAATCATCTCCACAAAGAAGCAACAAAATAGAAAAACCTATATGTAATGATTCACACTTTTTGCCCCTCTCATCACAATGTAAAATTGCAACCCCTCCCAACATCAGACAATGCTGTACATATTATAAAGGCTTTATCAGGACTGGTATTATTACAATACATGACTGTACAATGTAATGCCACAATAAGCTCTGTAATGATATGTTCACACGTTTTGGTTTTTGCCACATTTTTTCCTACAAAATGCAAATAACTGCCTGGAAAATGCAGCAGCAATTCCTCTTTTTAAAATGAGCATTTTTCTTTTGATGCTGAGCCTCATTGATCTCAATTAGGAAAAATCACAGTATGGACTCACACTCCTCTGCAAGGAAAACGGAGGACCAGTGCAATCCAATAAAAAATCAGATTGAACTCTGACTTAATCTTTGATTCCTTGCTCATCTGCGATTTTTTTATTTCTCTGCTGAAATTAGACTGACAAATCGCAGCATGCTGCGATTGTCCTCGTAGCTTAGACTAAAGTCTCCAATGCAAGTCAGGGCAGTTTCACAAGTCAGTGTCTCCAGTACGTGTAGTGACAGTTTTCTCACGTACCGGAGACACTGACACACGTAGACACATTCCAATGAATGTGTCTATGCAGATGTCAGCGTGTTTTCACGGATCGTGTGTCCATGTGCAAAACACGCTGACATGTCCGTTTTTGTGCAACAGCACGGATCACACGGACCAATACAAGTCAATGGGTCCGTGTAAGCACGTACCGCACACGGATGCTGTCCATGTGCGATCCGTGTGCGTTTTTAAAAGTCAAAGGGTTAACATTGAAAATAATTTTTCAAAACCACGGACACGGACAGCATACGGACAGCACACGGATGGTACACACGGACATACGGATGGCATACGTATGCACACGGACACAGATAGCTCCGGTACCGGAATTATCTGGACGTGTGAAACTGCCCTCAATCAGTGTGATTTAAAAAGAAAAATCGCACAGCACTCGGACCATGCGAGTGCTGTCTGATTTTTACACACCCATGTCCTTGAAAACACAACATTTCCTCTGCCACGTACAGTAAAATAACAGCGTGACCCGACAGAATAGAATAGATAGAATAGATATATATACACACATATAATAGATATAAAAATGTCAGTTACATAATATTATTACAGTGCTTGTGTAGCTTATTGTACATATTTTTTAATACTGAATAAATTAATGGCCTGGGATCCCCTGACATTTTATTAACCAGCATAGGGAAAGCTGACAGCTGGGGGCAGATGTTCATAGCCTTTGAATGGGGTATTAACCATGAAGCTTTCCAGGCTATTAATATCAGCTCACAGCTGTATGCTAAGCCTTTATTGGTTATTAAAATTGGGGTACCCTCCCCCACCAAAAAAAAAAATTACCTGTGGTACCCTTATAATTAATAACTAGCAGAGGCTAGGCAGACCGCTGCAGACTGATATTAATGGCCTAGGAAGGGGCCATGGACACTGGCCCCCTCCCAGACTAAAAACATCAGCTCTCAGCCACACCATAAATCACCAAATCTGGCACTTTACCTCGTTCTTCCCACTTGCCCTGATTTGGTGGCAATTGGGCCTAAGATGAGTAGAAGTATTTTTGATTATAGACAACTCTCCATTATTAACCCCTGGGTGTGATGTCACCTGACAATATAAAGGGTTACATCAACCCCAATATAATCACCAAACTTACCACTGCACCAGGACAAGGGGGAAGAACGAGGCTAAGTGCCAGATTTGGAACATGTTATGGAGGCGCCATTTCTTTGGCGGCTGAGAGCTAATGGTTTTAGTATGGGACTTGGCCAATATCCATGGCCTTTTCCTAGGCTATTAATATCATCCCACAGCTGTCTGCCTAGCCTTTACTGGTCATTAATTATAGGGGGCCCTACGACATATTTTTTTTTAGGTCCCCCTTTTTAATAACCAATAAAGACCGCTTTCCCTCTGCTGGTTAATAAAATTTCAACGTAACCCACGAGAGCGCGAAAATAATATTTCCTTTGAAAACTGTGTAAATGACATGTGTTAAAGCTCATGTTAAAATTGCATTGCAATCGGATCGTACTTGCTTGTAAATGTCTTTCGGATGCTAGGTGCTAAAAATTGCATTGTATTCGCAAGAAAATCACATGACACTTATCCCACTTTTCTGGACCGAAATCGGACTGTCTATTTTTACGGGATGGGTATGAGCCCTAGGGGGCTGGTAAGTCGTTTTTAGGACAGAAACTGAGCAGAAACACTCTCCAAATCCTCATCTAAATTTTAAAACTCCTTAAAAGGAATCTGTCACCCTTTTTTTCGGCTTGCAGCTGCCGGCATAGACATCGGGGGCTTATCTACAGCATTCTGTAATGCTGTAGATAAGCCTCTGATGTAACCTGAAAGATAAGAAAAACACGCTTTGTTATACTCACCAGGGTGGGCTGTCCGGTCCGGTGGGCGTTGCGGTCCGGTCCGAGGCCTCCCTTCTTCATTCGATGACGTCCTCTTCTCCCGTCCTGTAATGGCTGCGGCCCAAGTGCACTGCTCTGCCCTGTTGAGGGCAGAGCAGAATTCTGCAGTGCGCAGGCGCCGGACCTCTCCCGACGCCTGCGCACTGCAGGACTCTGCTCTGCCCTCAACAGGGCAGAGCAGTGCGCTTGCGTTGCAGCCATTACAGGACGGGAGAAGAGGACGTCATCGCATGAAGGGAGGCGTCGGACCAGACCGCAACGCCCACCGGACCGCCCACCCCAGTGAGTATAATATAACGTGTTTTTCTTATCTTTCAGGTTACATTGGAGGCTTATCTACAGCATTACAGAATGCTGTAGATAAGCCCCCGATGTCTATGCCGGCAGCTGCAAGCCGAAAAAAAGGGTGACAGATTCCCTTTAACAAACTTTGTGTTTCTGTTCCAAAAATTAAGCAAAAAGACTCAATGTACAGATAGCCTAAAAACAGTTTAAGGCTAAGTTCACGCTAGGCGTCTCTTTTTTTTCTTATGCTAATTTTCTGCTGCGTCTTACAGTACCAGCAAAGCCTATGAGATTTCAGAAATCTCATGCACATACATTGTTTTTTGTCATTTAAATGGTTTTTTTTGGACATAGAGCTTGTCACTTCTTTCAGCGTTTTCACCCATTGACAACTCGGCACAGTCCCCGCACAGCCCGGCACAGTCCCGCACAGCTCGGCACATTTCCTACACAGCCCAGCACAGTCCCCGCACAGCTCGCCACAGGCCAGCACAGCCCTGCACACACACAGCCCATTACTCGCATTTCCCATAGACTTACATTGGACTCGCTACTCGTTACGAGTACTCGAGTATTAGGAGCTACTCGTAATGAGTACTGCGAGTCCGAGTATTTCACTACTCGCTCATCCCTACTCCTTGCTTCTATGCTGCTCATTATGTGAACATTATGCTGCTCTTTATGAGCCTTTAATCAGATTCCTGCTGTCTGAACCACTAGGGCAGACACTGGCAGCGCAATTGCAGCCAGATATGTTTTATTTACTGAAAAAGACCTGGGTGTATGGGTGGACGACAAACTCACATTTAGTGGCCAGTGTCAGGCAACTACTGCAAAGGCAAATAAAATAATGGGATGCATTAAAGGAGGCATAGATGCTCCTGAGGAGAACATAATTTTACCTCTATATAAGTCACTTAGAATACAGTGTACAGTTCTGGTCTCCGGTGTATAAGAAAGGCATAGCTGAACTGGAGCGGGTGCAGAGAAGAGCGACCAAGGTTATTAGGGAACTAGGGGGTCTGCAATACCAAGACAGGTTATTACAGTTGGGATTATTTAGTTTGGAGAATCGAAGGCTTCGGAGTGATCTTATTACAATGTATAAATATATGAGGGGACAATACCAAGACCTTTCTAATGATCTTTTTACTCTTAGACCTGTGATGGGGACAAGGGGGCATCCTCTACGTCTGGAGGAAAGAAGGTTTAAGCATACTCACAGATGCGGATTCTTTACTGTAAGAGCAGTGAGACTATGGAACTCTCTGCCATATGATGTTGTAATGAGTGATTCCCTACTAAAATTTAAGAAGGGACTGGATGCCTTTCTTGAAAAGTATAATATTACAGGGTATATACACTAGTTTCCTTAATATTGCGTTGATCCAGGGAGCTAGTCTGATTGCCATATGAGGAGTCGGAAAGGAATTTTTTCCCCAATGTGAAGCTTACTATTTGCCACATGGGTTTTTTTTGCCTTCCTCTGGATCAACATGTTAGGGCAAGTTAGGATAGGATATAGGTTGAACTAGATGGGCTTAAAGTCTCCCTTCAACCTTAATAACTATGTTACTATGTTACTATGTATTATGAAATGCTGCAGCATTTCAGAATAAGCATAATTTTAAAATCCAGTTGGGGACTATACATCTCAGCTGACAAGTCTAATGCAGGTATCCGGCCATAAAAACATAGAGACTCTCATTCAACTGAAGCAGGGTGGTGAGAAGCTGCAGGACAGCGGACCTGCGTCAGACTGCTCCAGCGTTTCACAGTAAAACATACCTGGTTGCAATCTTGCAGCAAGTCTCTAGTTTTGGTGGCATGAATCTGATGATAGGTTCCCTTTCAGCCATTTCACGCTGTGTTTATATAGTGGGCCTGTTAAATACCGTACCTGAATTTCTTTATTGAGACTAATCCATAGAGGAGAATGTCACAGAGTTCATATGGACTCAGTTTGTACTTTTTTTTCCAACAATTTTGTTAGAATGGCACAGGAATATAGGCAGGGCTGCCACTAGGAATTTCAGGGCCCCATACTGGCAAACTTTCGAGGCCCCCTTGAGACTCGCCCAGGTTCCACCACATTCCCCGCCTCCACCCCTCGAACTGTCCACAGTCAAAAGATTATTTAAGCCGCCACCATGACAATGTAGATTCTTTTGGCCGGGCCTTACTCTACTCTAATCTATTAAACATTTGTTAAAATATACAATACAATTTAAGTATATTTTTATTTATTTTTCAATTTTTAAAATGACCAATAATATCACATACAGGGGACAAATACCACCACACCATGACCAGACACCATATTACCACCACAATGACTGAATAATGGCACATTCAAGGGACAAATACCACTTCACCATGTCCAGACCACGTATTACCACCACATGGTGACCAAATAATAGCACATACAAGGAACAAATACCACCACACCATGACCAGACCACATATTACCACCAGATAGTGACCAAATAACACATACAAGGAACAAATAAAGCCACGCCATGGCCGGACAACATATTGCCAGCACATTTTGACTGAATATTACAATACTGATCAGTAATAATAAAACACAATACTAATATCACCAAAAGTGGCATTATACACAGGAGATCTGTACTTATTATGCAGTATCTGTGTACAGGTAATACAGTGATCACCTCGGACATTATACAGAGGAGCTCTGTATATAGTGTATAGTGCAAAAGGTGTACAGTGATCACTAGTGACATTGTACACAGGACCGCTGTATATAGTATACAGTGTATAGTGTCAGTGTACAGGTAATACACTGACTTACCAGTGACGTCTCTAGGTGAAGTCCTTAATTTTCGCTTTTCATCTTCATCCAGCACAGACCGCCATCACTTCTTCCAGCCAGGGCTCGTCTCTGTAGGAAATAACACAGTTATCTAGAGCAGGGTTCCCCAACTCCAGTCCTCAAGGCCTACCAACAGATCATGTTTTCAGGATTGCCTTTGTATTGCACAGGTGAAGCAATTATCACCTGAGCAATACTAAGGAAATCCTGAAATCATGATCTGTTGGTGAGCCTTGAGTACTGGAGTTGGGGAACCCTGATCTAGAGCACCGCTTGCAGAACACATTACTTATTTTTTTCCCAAATTATAAACTACACCAGATGAAGAAAAAAAGCGACAGTGTTGATCTGCAAAGTAACAGGACCGCCTCCCCCATTTAAAACAGTATACTCAAAAAATAAAATAAATACTTCACTGCTGTAATAATATCCCTTAATTAGCCCCTATGGTAATAATATCCCCCATCCTGGCCCCAATGTGTCTCATTCCTGGCTTCAGCCATATGTTCCAGGGGAAGAGTCTTGAGGAGATCATTTGCATATTCCCAGTGCCTTCTGGGATAAGTGAAGAGTCTCCGCGAGCTCAACGATCACTGGGTTTTGGCCGTTGCAGCTGAAAAGAGGAAATCGGAAAACCAGGGGAAGAGTCTTGAGGAGATCATTTGCATATTCCCAGTGCCTTCTGGGATAAGTGAAGAGTCTCCGCGAGCTCAACGATCACTGGGTTTTGGCCGTTGCAGCTGAAAAGAGGAAATCGGAAAACCAGGGGAAGAGTCTTGAGGAGATCATTTGCATATTCCCAGTGCCTTCTGGGATAAGTGAAGAGTCTCCGCGAGCTCAACGATCACTGGGTTTTGGCCGTTGCAGCTGAAAAGAGGAAATCGGAAAACCAGGGGAAGAGTCTTGAGGAGATCATTTGCATATTCCCAGTGCCTTCTGGGATAAGTGAAGAGTCTCCGCGAGCTCAACGATCACTGGGTTTTGGCCGTTGCAGCTGAAAAGAGGAAATCGGAAAACCAGGGGAAGAGTCTTGAGGAGATCATTTGCATATTCCCAGTGCCTTCTGGGATAAGTGAAGAGTCTCCGCGAGCTCAACGATCACTGGGTTTTGGCCGTTGCAGCTGAAAAGAGGAAATCGGAAAACCAGGGGAAGAGTCTTGAGGAGATCATTTGCATATTCCCAGTGCCTTCTGGGATAAGTGAAGAGTCTCCGCGAGCTCAACGATCACTGGGTTTTGGCCGTTGCAGCTGAAAAGAGGAAATCGGAAAACCAGGGGAAGAGTCTTGAGGAGATCATTTGCATATTCCCAGTGCCTTCTGGGATAAGTGAAGAGTCTCCGCGAGCTCAACGATCACTGGGTTTTGGCCGTTGCAGCTGAAAAGAGGAAATCGGAAAACCAGGGGAAGAGTCTTGAGGAGATCATTTGCATATTCCCAGTGCCTTCTGGGATAAGTGAAGAGTCTCCGCGAGCTCAACGATCACTGGGTTTTGGCCGTTGCAGCTGAAAAGAGGAAATCGGAAAACCAGGGGAAGAGTCTTGAGGAGATCATTTGCATATTCCCAGTGCCTTCTGGGATAAGTGAAGAGTCTCCGCGAGCTCAACGATCACTGGGTTTTGGCCGTTGCAGCTGAAAAGAGGAAATCGGAAAACCAGGGGAAGAGTCTTGAGGAGATCATTTGCATATTCCCAGTGCCTTCTGGGATAAGTGAAGAGTCTCCGCGAGCTCAACGATCACTGGGTTTTGGCCGTTGCAGCTGAAAAGAGGAAATCGGAAAACCAGGGGAAGAGTCTTGAGGAGATCATTTGCATATTCCCAGTGCCTTCTGGGATAAGTGAAGAGTCTCCGCGAGCTCAACGATCACTGGGTTTTGGCCGTTGCAGCTGAAAAGAGGAAATCGGAAAACCAGGGGAAGAGTCTTGAGGAGATCATTTGCATATTCCCAGTGCCTTCTGGGATAAGTGAAGAGTCTCCGCGAGCTCAACGATCACTGGGTTTTGGCCGTTGCAGCTGAAAAGAGGAAATCGGAAAACCAGGGGAAGAGTCTTGAGGAGATCATTTGCATATTCCCAGTGCCTTCTGGGATAAGTGAAGAGTCTCCGCGAGCTCAACGATCACTGGGTTTTGGCCGTTGCAGCTGAAAAGAGGAAATCGGAAAACCAGGGGAAGAGTCTTGAGGAGATCATTTGCATATTCCCAGTGCCTTCTGGGATAAGTGAAGAGTCTCCGCGAGCTCAACGATCACTGGGTTTTGGCCGTTGCAGCTGAAAAGAGGAAATCGGAAAACCAGGGGAAGAGTCTTGAGGAGATCATTTGCATATTCCCAGTGCCTTCTGGGATAAGTGAAGAGTCTCCGCGAGCTCAACGATCACTGGGTTTTGGCCGTTGCAGCTGAAAAGAGGAAATCGGAAAACCAGGGGAAGAGTCTTGAGGAGATCATTTGCATATTCCCAGTGCCTTCTGGGATAAGTGAAGAGTCTCCGCGAGCTCAACGATCACTGGGTTTTGGCCGTTGCAGCTGAAAAGAGGAAATCGGAAAACCAGGGGAAGAGTCTTGAGGAGATCATTTGCATATTCCCAGTGCCTTCTGGGATAAGTGAAGAGTCTCCGCGAGCTCAACGATCACTGGGTTTTGGCCGTTGCAGCTGAAAAGAGGAAATCGGAAAACCAGGGGAAGAGTCTTGAGGAGATCATTTGCATATTCCCAGTGCCTTCTGGGATAAGTGAAGAGTCTCCGCGAGCTCAACGATCACTGGGTTTTGGCCGTTGCAGCTGAAAAGAGGAAATCGGAAAACCAGGGGAAGAGTCTTGAGGAGATCATTTGCATATTCCCAGTGCCTTCTGGGATAAGTGAAGAGTCTCCGCGAGCTCAACGATCACTGGGTTTTGGCCGTTGCAGCTGAAAAGAGGAAATCGGAAAACCAGGGGAAGAGTCTTGAGGAGATCATTTGCATATTCCCAGTGCCTTCTGGGATAAGTGAAGAGTCTCCGCGAGCTCAACGATCACTGGGTTTTGGCCGTTGCAGCTGAAAAGAGGAAATCGGAAAACCAGGGGAAGAGTCTTGAGGAGATCATTTGCATATTCCCAGTGCCTTCTGGGATAAGTGAAGAGTCTCCGCGAGCTCAACGATCACTGGGTTTTGGCCGTTGCAGCTGAAAAGAGGAAATCGGAAAACCAGGGGAAGAGTCTTGAGGAGATCATTTGCATATTCCCAGTGCCTTCTGGGATAAGTGAAGAGTCTCCGCGAGCTCAACGATCACTGGGTTTTGGCCGTTGCAGCTGAAAAGAGGAAATCGGAAAACCAGGGGAAGAGTCTTGAGGAGATCATTTGCATATTCCCAGTGCCTTCTGGGATAAGTGAAGAGTCTCCGCGAGCTCAACGATCACTGGGTTTTGGCCGTTGCAGCTGAAAAGAGGAAATCGGAAAACCAGGGGAAGAGTCTTGAGGAGATCATTTGCATATTCCCAGTGCCTTCTGGGATAAGTGAAGAGTCTCCGCGAGCTCAACGATCACTGGGTTTTGGCCGTTGCAGCTGAAAAGAGGAAATCGGAAAACCAGGGGAAGAGTCTTGAGGAGATCATTTGCATATTCCCAGTGCCTTCTGGGATAAGTGAAGAGTCTCCGCGAGCTCAACGATCACTGGGTTTTGGCCGTTGCAGCTGAAAAGAGGAAATCGGAAAACCAGGGGAAGAGTCTTGAGGAGATCATTTGCATATTCCCAGTGCCTTCTGGGATAAGTGAAGAGTCTCCGCGAGCTCAACGATCACTGGGTTTTGGCCGTTGCAGCTGAAAAGAGGAAATCGGAAAACCAGGGGAAGAGTCTTGAGGAGATCATTTGCATATTCCCAGTGCCTTCTGGGATAAGTGAAGAGTCTCCGCGAGCTCAACGATCACTGGGTTTTGGCCGTTGCAGCTGAAAAGAGGAAATCGGAAAACCAGGGGAAGAGTCTTGAGGAGATCATTTGCATATTCCCAGTGCCTTCTGGGATAAGTGAAGAGTCTCCGCGAGCTCAACGATCACTGGGTTTTGGCCGTTGCAGCTGAAAAGAGGAAATCGGAAAACCAGGGGAAGAGTCTTGAGGAGATCATTTGCATATTCCCAGTGCCTTCTGGGATAAGTGAAGAGTCTCCGCGAGCTCAACGATCACTGGGTTTTGGCCGTTGCAGCTGAAAAGAGGAAATCGGAAAACCAGGGGAAGAGTCTTGAGGAGATCATTTGCATATTCCCAGTGCCTTCTGGGATAAGTGAAGAGTCTCCGCGAGCTCAACGATCACTGGGTTTTGGCCGTTGCAGCTGAAAAGAGGAAATCGGAAAAACCGCGCGCCTATCGGCGCGCGAATTTGGGCTCATCTTTCATCGTTTTTAAGAAATCTCAAGATGGAAGAGGCCAGGAGCCATTTGGTGAGCTGCATTTCTTGCTACATGTTCACAGACTTACCAGTGGAAAAGCCAAACTTCACATGCCACAAATGCAAGCTTGTGTCCCTGTTGGAGGAAAAGTTGCAAAATCTCGAAGAGAGGTTAGCTACGTTGAAGATCATTAAGGAAGGTGAAGAGTTCTTGGACAGAGCAGAATTATCTCTTCATGTTACAGAAAGAGAAGAAATTCGAAGTGCACCTGAAGAAACAGAGGATTGGAGACATGTGACCCAGAGAAGCAGGAGGATCAGGAGGCAGTCAGCACCCATACTGCTCAGAAACCAGTACCAGGCTCTCACGCAGGAAAACGATGAAGAAATACATCAGGGTAAGACTTTGCCAACAAGCAGCAACCTTGTACGCCTTCAGAGTCCTCCTGGATGGAGAAAGAAAAATGTTGTGAAGAAGAAACGGAGAGTGGTGGTCATGGGGGATTCCCTGTTGAGAGGAACAGAGGCCGCTATCTGCAGACCGGATATCACTTCAAGAGAAATGTGTTGTCTTCCAGGTGCAAAAATTAAAGATGTGTCTGACAGGATATCAGGACTCTTCAGACCTACAGATGACTACCCATTCCTGCTACTACATGTGGGGACAAATGACACTGCAAGAAACGACCTGGAAACCATCTGCAGAGACTTTGAAGACTTAGGCAAGAAAGTGAAAGAACTGGGAGCGCAGGTGGTCTTCTCTTCCATCCTCCCAGTGGATGGCCATGGAACAAGGAGGTGGAATAAGATTCTGCAGGTGAACAACTGGCTACGTCGATGGTGCCGTCAGCAACGATTTGGATTTCTGGATCACGGAGTGAACTACTTATACGATGGACTACTTGCTAGAGATGGGGTGCACCTTACGAAGACTGGAAAGCAGGTATTTGGAAGTCGCCTTGCTACACTTGTAAGGAGAGCTTTAAACTAGAACAACATGGGAAGGGAAGCAAAAGACCAGAAAAAGCCATACACCTGACAAATGCTATTGAGAACTCTGCTATTAGAAGTGGAAAGGAAGAACAAAGACGAAAGAATCTAATTAATAAAAATATTGGAGAAAGAGAAACCAATCACAAACTAAAATGTTTCTATACTAATGCACAAAGCATGGGCAACAAACAAGGAGAATTGGAACTACTAACACAGGAAAAGAAATATGATGTCATTGGAATCACTGAAACTTGGTGGGACAATACACATGATTGGAATACAAGACTAGAAGGATACAACTTATTTGCAAGAAACAGACTTGATAAACGAGGAGGGGGTGTCGCATTGTATGTTAGAAACGCGTATATCTGCACAGAGATTGAAGCTTCAGAGACTGGGAGTTCTGTGGAAACTGTTTGGGTAAGAATACAAGGACAGAACAATGGAAAGGACACCATTGTAGGCATTTACTACAGGCCGCCTGTGCAAGCTGAAGCTATGGATGAACTCTTTATGCATCAAATGGCCAAGTTCTCCAAAAAATATGACATAGTTGTCATGGGAGATTTCAACTATCCAGACATTTGTTGGGAATCTCTCTCAGGCAAAACTAACAGGTCAAGGAAATTCTTATCCTCTCTTGCTGACAACTTTATCTTCCAAAAGGTAAGGGAGAAAACAAGGGGAACTGCTACCTTGGATCTAATCCTTATAAACAGGGAGGAAATGGTTGAGGAGGTAAAAGTGGCTGGGACCCTAGGAGGTAGCGACCATGCTATTTTAGAATTTTGGATAACTAGAGGCGGAAGACCTGTGAAGACTCAGACGTCAAGGTTAGATTTCAGAAAGGCAGATTTTAAGGGATTCAGAAAGAGAATTGGAGGGATCCAATGGCTGGATATCCTTAAAGACAAAAATGTCCAGGAAGGATGGGAAATCTTGAAAAATGAAATTCTCAAAGCACAGTTGTTAACAATTCCGAAAAGAGGGAAGAATAGGAAGCAGTTAAGGAAACCAGGATGGATGAACACAGAACTTAAGCACATGCTAAAAAGGAAGAAAAAAATGTTTATAAAATGGAAAGAGGGAGGCATATCTAAAGAAGAATATAATGCTGTCTGCAGAACCTGCAGGGCACAAATCAGATTAGCTAAAGCTGAAAATGAATTGAGGCTTGCAAGAGATGTCAAAAGCAATAATAAAGGATTTTGGGGATATGTCAAAAGTAAAAGAAAAGTCAAAGATGCTATAGGATTTTTACAGGATGAAAATGATGAAATGGTAAGACAGGATGTTGAGAAGGCTGAACTTTTAAATTCCTATTTTGCATCTGTTTTCTCTCAGAAAGGAAATGCAACATCAACTGTTATTCACTGTCCTATTAAGGGAATAGAAGAATCCAGGATATCCATAAACAGAAAGATAGTGAGGAAACACTTAGCTAGCCTAAATGAATTCAAGTCTCCAGGTCCAGATGAATTACACCCCAGAGTACTGAAGGAGATAGCAGAAGAAATTTTTGAACCCCTCTCTATAATCTTTGAAAATTCTTGGAGAACAGGAGAAGTGCCAGAAGACTGGAGAAGAGCAAATGTTGTTCCTATCTTCAAAAAGGGGAAGAAGGTGGACCCAGGTAACTATAGGCCGGTGAGTCTGACTTCTATACCAGGAAAGATCTTTGAACAAATTATTAAACAACATGTATGTCAATACCTGGATAAGAATGAAGTGATTAAACAGAGTCAGCATGGGTTTGTAACTAATAAGTCATGTCAGACTAACTTAATTTCCTTCTATGACGGTATCACTGATTGGGTGGATCAAGGAAATGCTGTAGATATAGTATATCTTGACTTCAGCAAAGCATTTGACAAAGTCTCTCATACAATCCTTATTGAAAAAATGATTAAGTATGGAATGGACAAGGCAACTGTTAGGTGGATTCATAACTGGCTTAGTGATCGGACCCAAAGAGTGGTCGTAAATGGCTGCACATCCAGTTGGAAGAATGTCTCAAGTGGGGTACCACAGGGCTCTGTCCTGGGCCCTGTATTGTTCAACATCTTTATCAACGATTTAGATGAAGGAATTGAGGGTAAACTGATTAAATTTGCTGATGACACAAAGCTAGGAGGGATAGCTAATACTAGAGAAGAGAGAGAGAGGATTCAAAAAGATTTAAATAAACTGGAGAAGTGGGCAGCAACTAACAGAATGGTTTTTAACAGGGAGAAATGCAAAGTACTACATCTGGGCAATAAAAATGGAAAAAGCATATATAGAATGGGAGGAATAGGGCTAAGTGACAGCACATGTGAAAAAGACTTGGGTATACTAATAGATCACAGACTGAATATGAGTCAACAGTGTGATGCAGCAGCAAAAAAGGCAAATGCAATTCTAGGATGTATTAACAGAAGCATACAGTCTAGATCACGTGAAGTCATTATTTCCCTCTACTCCTCTTTGGTCAGACCTCATCTGGAATATTGTGTCCAGTTTTGGGCACCACATTTTAAAAAAGACATCAACAAACTGGAGCAAGTTCAGAAAAGAGCGACCAGAATGGTGACCGGTCTGCAAACCCTGTCTTATGAGGAAAGGTTGCAGGATTTGGGAATGTTTAGTTTGCAAAAGAGAAGACTGAGAGGAGACTTAATAGCTGTCTACAAATATCTAAAGGGCTGTCACATTGTAGAAGGATCAACTTTATTCTCATTTGCACAAGGAAAGACTAGAAGCAATGGGATGAAACTGAATGGGAGGAGACACAGATTAGATATTAGAAAAAACTTTTTGACAGTTAGAGTGATCAATGAGTGGAACAGGCTGCCACGAGAAGTGGTGAGTTCTCCTTCAATGGAAGTCTTCAAACAGAGGCTGGACAGACATCTGACTGGGATGATTTAGCGAATCCTGCTTTGAGCAGGGGGTTGGACCAGATGGCCCAGGAGGTCCCTTCCAACTCTACGATTCTATGATTCTATGATTCTCCCATCCTGCCCCATATGATCTCCCCATGATCCTTCTCCATCTGTCCCATGATCCTGCCTCATATGTCCCATGATCCTGCCCCATCAGACTCCATGATATCCTTCCTGCCCCATAATCCTGCCCCATCTGTCTGCATCCTGCCCCATGAACCTGCACCATCTGTCTGCCATCCTGCCCCCCATGTCTCCCATCCTGCCCCCATGTCTCCAATCCTTCCCCCATGTCTCCATTCTGCCCCGTGTCTCCATTCTGCCCCGGGCATGATGGAGACACATGGTCCATATGTCTCCATCCTGCTGGTGAAACATATTGCGGCTTGCCATTTTCAATAAAAATAAAAAAAATTTAAAAAACTTTCTCCTTACCTTGCCGCACTCCTGCTGTGACGATCTCTCCAGACGTTTCAGGCACGCACTCGCCGGCGAATGACAATGACGTCATACGTACTCGCTGACGTCAGCTGACAACGTCCAATTGGCTGGCGGCTTTCACTATTGCCGTGCAGGCCCGCAAGGCAATAGAGTAACTGAACCTGTGTTTCAGATGCAAGTTCATTTACTGCACTGGCAGAATCCTGCCGCTGGGGTCCGATCAGCAGAAGAGATGGGGCCCGATGCAGGCCCCCTCTGCTGATCGGGCCCCATACGCCAGTCAGGGCAGTAATGCCCTGATGGTGGCCCTGAATATAGGCCCTGATAAATAAAGAATGGTGTTTTTCACTGCAGTCTTTGAGGAGGAGTGTGAGGCACCTGCAAGGAGCGAATCGGCACGTGCCTCATAATAAATCTTACTTCAGTAGGTGACTGGAGAAAGATTTGTGGTGAAAGATATACCAACCCTCCTCATGAATTTGTTGATCAGGGGTCACCTTGCCACACCTCTGTCCCATTCCAGGTCCACCCGCTTTGTTGGAGTTGGGCAAAAATAGCATGAAAATGCCAGAAGTCGCAACATTTTGTGCAGCCTTGTGTTGCTCCAAAATTTTTACTCACATTTTCTGCAGTAAATGTTTTGATGAATTTGGGCCATAGTCCGCTTTGTTTTTGTGCCCAACTACAAAAATGAACATCCCTGGAAAAAAATCACAGAATCTGTCTGAGCACTGCTTGTATTGTTACATTCAGTTGCTCAAAACGCAGTTGACCATGTCTTTGTGCCCATCACAGATATGGGGTATTATGATAGTGAACTTTACTCTGTGCTGATGATCTTTCAGTCAAAGATCTGGGTCGCCCCTCACACCCAGGACAGCGGGGTACCCGGTACCGGGCCGGTGTCGGGGGGAATGTTTCACAGCAGCAGTGACCCGGTCTGTGGCCCTGGGCGCCCAATATCAATGGCAGTGATGTTAATGGTGTTAAAGTTTATTTGAATAGTTTGTGACGCCACCCGTGGTGTTTGGCAAGGGAGATGGTAAGCCAACGCTGCATGCAGATCTGCTGGGACTGATGGTGTGGTGCAGCAAAGATGGTATAGCTCCCCACAGGTGGAGCTGTAGTCCCAGGGCAGTGTAGGTGCAATGGATGAGGAGAGGCGCAGAATGGTATAGATGCTGGTACCCAGACGTAGTGGTGTTGAAGGTGTTAGCGACGAATGAATGGAGGACACCAGGGTTTGTAGTTTCAACGCTTTACTCACAGTTCGTGGTACCCACTGGTGCCTGCCTCCATGCCGTGTCCTCCGGGGTAGAGACTCAATCAACCTCCCGGGCAAGTCAGGGTTCTCCTTTCCAACACTCCGCCAACATGTGCCTTTCCTGAACGACTCCTCTATTGCGCCTTTTAGTGTGAAGAACTCCAGTACCGTAGTTCTCTGGAATTCCTCCTGTCAGATGTTCCTAGAACCTTACTTGTATGACAGACAGCTGTAGCCTCTATCGGGGACTCCCTTCTCAGAAGTCCTGGCTCTCTATCCAGTTGCTGTTGTCTCCCAAGTCTTTGATGGGAGTAGTGCATTTACAGCCAACTACTCCACCGGTGTCTGCTGCAGAACCATAAGTGTCCATACAACCTCGGGGACCGGGCCCCGGCCTGGCGCTGAGAACCTATAGGCAGGGTTCCTCCTCCAACCCACAACTCCTCTCTGTTCTCTTACTCCTTCGTTCCGCGCTGTTCCTTCTCTCTCTTATGGAAGCTTAGGTTGCAGGTCTACGTCTTTCTCCTTCTCTTCTCTTTCCCGTGCCAGCTGGCTCAGATCACTGAGGCAGCTGCAGCACTCTTTCTAAACTGAACTCAAACTGAACTCAAAACTAACTTCAGAACTGAACTCCTCTCGCCTGACCTCCCGTCAGACTGACCTACAATTCTCAACTTTCCCTCTCTTTTATACTAACTCCACCCACCTCCCAGCACATCTCGTGTTACGAAGTAGGGTTCCACGAAGGGTGCTCTGCAACCCCCAGCCTGAAGCTGCTAGGCGGACCTATGAACTATCCTGTGTGTGGGATGCAGATGTTGGAGTGTGGAAAGGAGTTCCCAACTTACCTAGGCGGTGGGGCACTACACCTTAGGAGAAGGTGCAGTACCTCTGTGGCGACTGAGCCTCAGGGGCACCACAGACCCATGAGACAGAGGGTAGCACAAAGTGGTTTATTATCAAAATGTTTCAAGCTAATCAGACTTCTTCTTCAGGACCACATGTCCCACTTCTGCCCTCTAGACTCAAAGGGTACAAAATACCACCCATTACTTTCAAGGACCATTGCTCCAGTCATGCTGATTACCAGGTCAATGCCGCAAATTCAGTAGATGCCTCTGGAGCTAAACTTTCAGATTTCAGATGCTACAACTAGTTTATTGCTTCTTTCGTGCTTTTAGCAAGCATAATGTGTCATTACGTGGTCACAGTGCTATTAAAATTGAGATAGTTTGTAAATTTCAGACCTATGTGAACATAGCCTGCCGAAATATATTTACATTTTACATAAAAGTCTCATAGAAAATGTAGCGATGAGACTAAAGTAGAAATCTGCCCGAACCCTGCAGCGCACACATCTACATTTCCATAAGGGTATAAAACCAAAAGGCGTCTTGAGATTATGGATTGAGATGGGATTAGGTTGCTGTGTCGGTGATGGTTGGGGGGTCAGTATGTGGGGGGCAGGAGGTGCTGGCGGGCTGGGGCAAGAGCAGTCTATTTGTGTGTGATCTGGGGCTGTTGCATGACTCTCACCGAGTAGTTGAGCCTCTGGGAATGCCGTGTGCCGCCTGCGCTAATGACAGGGCTTGCCTGATAATTAAAGCAAAATCACTGAGGACCTTTTCTTCCCAGACAGCGGCAGCATCCTGTGATTAATCCCCGGCACGGCACCTCGTTCTAATGAGGCCTACCGCAGGGGACAAGCGGGGGAGGTGTGCATCACCACCAGACGCTCCTTATTAACGCATAAATAAGACCCCATGTCTTCTGCCAATACATTTTCATGGGACAACGACACAGTAGAAGCGCGGCGTCACATCACACCCCCCCAGCGACACAATGTTCCCATGCGCCTTTCCATGCAGGACGGAAAGACGCGTAAATGCTGAGAAAGAGAAATGGTTAATTAATCCCTTCACTGTCAGATGGGAAGACGAGCTCAGCAGAGCGCTTCTGCTGATCCTCAGCTCCCCATTACAATTAACTCACTCCTGATCCCGCTCCCCAAGCAAGGATACACCAGTAATTACAGCATTCATTTCACATGTAAGGACGGCAAAAATGGAAGGCTTGTGTTACTATATATTACGGGTGTAGTAGCCATATTGATCCTATTGGGTCCGAGATCCATTGCAAATTGCAGTAGCTTTTAGGGGATCAATAGGTGACTCCCTTTTCATGCATGTAGCTAGTAAATCAGGAAATGAAGCAATGATAAGAAAGTCCTAAATCTTTTCTCTAGATAGGCGTACCAAAGAAAAAATGTCTGGAAAGTTGATGATCTTTGATCAATAATAATTTTAAATATATACAGTATATCCAACATATTCCACAGCACTTCACCATTGATAGAATTTTATCGGCAAACGTAATTTTCAGGGTCCTTCCTGAAACATACTTTTGGAAATCTCCTCTAGCAGAAAAGTTTGCACCTCTCCTAGGAGAAGTAAATTACCCACTCTTCTCATAGGGTAGTGTGGCACCCCAGAAGTCTGGTTGCCACTGTGACATTGCCTCCCTCACAGGGGGTGATGTCATGCCTGAAAGCAAGGAGGAGTTCTTTTGTCAGGTAACATCACCATTCAACACTTTTCATGGCTCCAGACCAGGAGGGGGAGCTTAAAACTCGGTTTTAGGGGTTAGGCAGTCAGTGGTGGGGACTGGAAGAGTGAGGAGCTCGTCCCCAGATGGGAATTGCAGTCTGAGTCAGAGAAGAGTTATAGAGGAAGAGAGAATTCTCGGAAAAGCTGGGGAGTGGAGTTGAGACCAAGCTTACCCCAGAACAGAGTGCTAGAACCGGATGCCAAAGTGCGTGGCTGCCTGGGTAAGACAGTCCCAGCAGCTAAATCCGGAGGGCAGGGAACTGCAGGTCCCCTGGCCTTCAGACACTCAGGGCACAGCAGCATATCAGAGCCCAGAACCACCAAAAAGAGCGACACCTGCAATAGGCTCAAGCTGCCTGCCATACGGGCAAATACAGGGACCATAAGGATAGCTTAGCATAGCTTTAAGCAGCAAGGACCTCATCGAACAGCGCAGCAAGGAGGCCTCCAACTCCATCTGGCTTAGGGGATCCTAGATTGCTTCAAGGCCATCCGGAACTACATTTCCATCTGTTAGCAGTGCTCCGGTCTGCATTCCAACCCATCAAGTAAAGGTAAAGGAAACTACAGTTGATGTGTCTGCAGTTATTCACAAGTCCCTCAGTACTGCACCTCAATGTCACTATCGCCTATAAGAACTATAACTGCCCTGGTGCCTCGCTGTACCCGTGGAGAGCTGCAACAACTCTGCTGCATCACCAACGGCCCCAGCGGTCTCCTTAGGCAGCATCGGCCATCCCCTTATTGCCGAACACCACGGGTGGCGTCACGAATCAATCCCCTATAAACATTCCCCAAAATCATTTTATTGCACTCCCAGGGCCACGGCCAAGGTCACTGCTGCCGTGTCATCCCCTGAAGAACTGATCGGTCCGATACTGAGTTCCCCGGCCCTAGCGGGCATCGCATTTGTTATGCCCAATTATACATATATTTTGCCCAAGTTACCTAAGGGCTTAATCAGTTGCAGAGGGCCCATGCAGCAGGTGGGTGTTCCATGTAGTGCACAGCCTGCAACTTGGTGGGAATGGGACATGTCATATAGCAGAGAGGCCTGCTGTGGCACTATCACCAAATGATTGCTACCTAAAGAGCAGAAAGGTCAGGTGAGCAGATCTGAGATCCACGAAAGACTGAGTGATCAATGCGTGGAACAGGCTGCTACGAGAGGTGGTGAGTTCTCCTTCAATGGAAGTCTTTAAACAGAGGCTGGACAGACATCTGTCTGAAATGGTTTAGTGAATCCTGCTTTGAGCAGGGGGTTTGACCAGATGACCCAGGAGGTCCCTTCCAACTCTACCATTCTATGATTCTATGACTGTGCTGTGAGTAAGAAGAGCCACTGAAGGAGATGAAGGCTAGATATGAAAGTGAGTATGTCATAGTTGTGTCCATATGTGAGGACATGATAATACTGAGGTCTTTTGAGCCAATTAAGGCCTGAAGAGGCCTGTACATGTGAAATTAGATTGTTTTATTGAGACTGCAAATATTTGTTTCATTAACTTTAAAGGGGGTGAAACTCAGTAACTAATACAATTTACCAGTGTGTAAGGGACTGTCATGTAGTGCTTCTGTGCCATCCTGACAAGAAAATCTTCATGGTTAAGGATTAACTGCTCCAACCAGGGACTATTATAGGCATCCTGTATGTAAAAGTAAAAACAATCTGCCTTCTCTCCTGGTCTGCTTCTCCGTTGTAGCCCTTGGTCTATGGTGACATAGCAGCTGGGGTGGTGTTGTGTCTATAGCATGTAACCGCTGCATTCAATTACTGGGCTCAGCGGTCTTGTGCAGTGTACGTCCGCATGACTTTCATGCTGTCTTCACTCAACCCCAATCTCTTTAAAGGGATTCTGTCACCGGGTTTTTGCTACCTAATCTGAGAGTAGTATGATGTAGGCAAAGAGACCCTGAATCCTTCAATGTATCACTTAGTTTACTAGGTGCAGCAGTTGCAACACAATCAGAGTAAGGCCGCAAGCGCCCATGTGCGCTAGTAGGCGGCGAAGACCGGATGGGGCAGGCAGGGAGCCGGCAGGGGGCGGGGCTTAGCGGCGGCCGTGTGCAGGCCATCGCAGCGCTATAAAGCGCAAATGTGAAACCGGCCTTAGGCTACTTTCACACTTGCGTTTTTTTGCTGTGCGCTTTTTGCACACACAAATGCATGAAAAAACACATCTTGCGTTTGTGTGCGTTTTTCTGCAGGTTTTGGTGCATTTTTTTTTTTTTTAAAAACGCATGCTTTTTTTGCGCATACAGACTTTAAAGGGTGTTTTGCTGTAAAAAAAAAACGCATTGCGTGCGCATGCGTTTTTTTGGGGCAAGTCGGACGCACAAAAAATGCAACAGGATGCATTTTGTGCGCCCGAGCGCACACTGCAAAAAAACGCATGCGCATACAAACGCGTATGTGCGCTTATGTATGCGCACATATGCGCACCCATGTTAAAGTATAGGGGAAAAACGCATGCGGTTTTTTGCGCTAAAAAGCAGCGCAAAAAAACGCAAGTGTGAAACCAGCCTTATGCAGCAGAACTGAGAAAGCTAACCCCACCCACACCAGGCTCTTCATGTACATAGTCTATTGACCACGAGCTGCTTATCACAGAAGGGCGCGTGGTCGGACAACTTGGGAGTCAGCTAAACTTTCTATAAGAACGCAGCCCTGTTTTCCTAAGGCTACTTTCACATTAGCGTTTTTTAGCGCAGCGCTTCGTGCGCAATAGAAACACATGCAAAAACGTATCACACGTTTTGCATGCGTTTGAGTTTTTAGGCGCAAGCGTTTTAACCAGTTTCAAGCCATGCTAACTCTTAAAATGCATGCATTTTGTAACGCAGGCGTGCGCATGTCCGTGCTCACGCCTGCGTTCCCATAGACTGTAATGCGTTATTTTGTCGCATTCCGTGCGCAAGTGTTTTATTTACGCCGTTGGACGGGCCCAAAAATGCAACAGGTTGCGTCTGGCGCGCCCAGACGCACACCTTAAAAAGCGCATGCGCACAAAAATGCATACGAACGCGTGCAAACGCTAGACCATGTGCACGCCATGCACGACGCATGCGCATGGATGCGCAGGTTGTACTGCACAATAAAACGCTAATGTGAAACCAGCCTAATCCTGCACACTCCCTTTAATTTTTCGTCCCTTTAGGATCTGTTTCCCTTTCTTGGTAGTAAAGATAGCCATACGCATTAGCTGTCTGTGTATCCTCTTGTCCTACAGTATGCAGTACACACAGTACTTGACTTGTCCAGTTGCCTTTTCTTTCGAGCATACCGTACTGGTAGATTAATTGGTTTGGGGTTAAACTGTAGAAATAAACTTCCTGTTAGTAGCTGTGCTGAACAAGGAAGGTATAGAGCTGGTATTATCAGAAGACCATCCAGGATGATGTGAGGAAGCAGTGTGGAAGGTGGTGACTGAGATTTAAACTTCTGACCCTGAACTCTGAATGAGAAAAATAAAGTTGTAAATCTTCTGCCGGAGCTCACAGGTGCATTTAATTTGTAATGAGCAGCCATATTAATGGCAAACAGAGGCTGCAGGCTGCTAAGAACCAGGAGGGGAGAAAACAGGAGGTGTCACTGGGCCCCCATGGTGCCGCAGGCTGGAGGCGTCATATACACACATGGCAGGGAGTAATGATGACATCACTGCACGGAAAGGATAAAAATACTTATATATGCGTCAAATAAAAACAGACTAGTCCGTGCATGCAATTTCTTCTAATTTGTAACCCTTTTAGTGCCATACTAGTTTCTCTTTTGTGAATTAGATTTCTTGCAATGATAAATGTTTAATGTGGAGTTTTTATGTCATCATATATGTTTTTGCAGCCTGTGATGCTATAACATTAAAACTACATGCCTAATATTGTGTGGGTCCATGAGACTTTTGTAGACATCCTGTAGCACATGGGTGCACAATATTTTTTGATCCAAGGACCACATTGCCATACTGAACCAATCCCATGGGCTGCAAAATTTTTAAAGGGGTAGTTACATGAATACATCACCAGAACACACGCCAACATAAACGGAGTTTTTTGGAGCAGAAATTCGCCAAATCTCCTCATAATCTCAAATCTCTAAGTTTTTATGCTTTTTAAGTTTTAACATAGCCATGAGGCACTTTATGGATTGCTACATGTGTACAAGATCAGAACCACGGTCAGTACATGAGTGCAGCGCCAGAACCACGGGCAGCACATGAATGCAGCTCCAGAACAACCATTAGTACATGAATGCAGCTGCAGATTTGCCATCTGAGCGTGAATTCAGTGCCAGAACCACCGTTGGTACATTGTATGCAGCACCAGGCTCACAGTCAGTATATGAATGCAGTACCAGAAACACCATCAGTACATGATTGAAGCACAATATCCTTAACAATTATAAGGAGATGCTGGGAGTACAGAAACCAGATTACTGATGAGACGTAGGTAGTATAACAAATAAACATTTACATCCAGGTTCCTTTTCATAGGTGACTTCTTTTCTGAATGGAGTCATTCTTTCAGACGCTAATACATTCATAGTAACATAGTTAGCAAGGCCAAAAAAAGACATTTGTCCATCCGGTTCAGCCTATATTCCGTCATAATAAATCCCCAGATCTATGTGTGGCGCCCCTGAGGCTCAGTCGCCACAGAGGTACTGCACCTTCTCCTAAGGTGTGGTGCCCCACCATCCAGGTAAGTTGGAGGCTCCTGACCACGCTCTAACACTCGCACCCCACACAATAGAGTAGTTCAGCAAAACCACATTGCGGCTCCTTGCTTAGAGAGAAGCAGAGCACCTTTGGTGGTTCCCTGCTTGGAACACTAGACGCTGGGAGGTGGGTGGAGTTCAGAATATATATATGAGCGGGATGGTTTAGGATTACAGGTCAGTCTGACAGGAGGTCAGTGCGAGAGGAAGCCACTCGGGAGGAGTGGGGATCCCTGGAAGAGGGATGGAGGAAGGAGTGCTGCAGCTGCCTCAGTGATCTGAGCCAGCTGGCACGGGAAAGGAAAGAAGAAGGACATTGAACTGAAGCCTGAGCTTCCATAGAAGGGAAAGGACAAGTACGGAACGTAGGAGTAAAAGGGAACACAGAGGACGTGGGTTAGAGGAAGAACCCTGCCTAGAAGTTCTAAGCACAAGGCCGGGGCCCGGTCCCCGAGGTTGTATGGACACTAATGGTTCTGCAGCAGACACCGGTGGAGCAGTGGGCTGTAAATGCACTACTCCCATCTAAGACTTGAGGGCACAACAGCAACACAGATCGAGAGCTGGGACTTAGGAGTAGAGAGTCCCCGAAGCAGGCTACAGCTGTCTGCCATGCAAGTAGAGTTCTTGGCAACATCTGTCAGGAGGAACTCCAGTGTAACACAGTACTAGGAGATCTTCACACTTAAGGCGCTATAGAGGAGACGTTCAGAAAAGGCACATAAGTTGGCGGAGTGTGGAAGGGAGCATTCCATCTTGCCTGGAGGTTGACTGAGTCCCTGACCCGGAGGACACGGCACAGAAGCAAGCACTACAGACTGTGAGTAAAGCTTTGGAACTACATGCCCTGGTGTCCTCCATTCCTTCCTGCGTCCGTCCGCCTGGCACTGCTACATCCCCTGCGCCGGACACTACACCATCTAAGTGTCTCCACATCTACACTGCCCTGGGATAACAGCCCTGCCTGTGGAGGGCTATACCATCCTTGCTGCACCACACCATCTGTCCCAGAGGATCTGTCTGCAGCGTCGGCTTAACACCTCCCTTGCTGAACACCACAGGTGGCATCACGAACTATTCATTTAATAACATTCACATCTTCCTATTACTTGGGCGCCCAGGGCCACGGTCCGGGTGACCGCCACTGTGATACATCCCACTGATACCGGCCTGGTACCGAGTACCCCACAGCCCTGGGAGGGTGACCCAACTATCCTTCTAAAGAACCTAATAACTGTAAGATAAAATATTGTTATCCTCCAGGAAGACATCCAGGCCTCTCTTGAACCACTCGACTGAGTTTGCCGTCGCCACCTCCTCAGGCAAGGAATTCACATTCCTTAGTATAAACAGATCCTCGGAGAGATATTTGTATTGTCCCCTTAAATACTTATACCTGGTTATTAGTTTGCCCCTCAGTCGTCTTTTTTCTAGACTAAATCATCCTAATTTTGCTAATCTCTCTGGGTATTGTAGTTCCCCCATCCCCTTTATTAATTTTGTTGCCCTCCATTGTATTCTCTCTAGTTCCATTATATCCTTCCTGAGCACCGCTGCCCAAAATTGTACACAGTACTCCATGTGCGGTCTAACCAGAGATTTGTACAGGGGCAGTATAATGCTCTCATCATGTGTATCCAGACCTCTTTTAATGCACTCCATGATCCTGTTTGCCTTGGCAGCCGCTGCCTGGCACTGGCAGCTCCAGGTAAGTTTATCATTAACTAGCTTCCCCAAGTCCTTCTTCATGTCAGATTTACCCAGTGGTTTCCCGTTCAGTGTGTAATGGTGATATTGATTCCTTCTTCCCATGTGTATAACCTTACAATTATCATTGTTAAACCGCATCTGCCACCTGTCTGCCCAAGTTTCCAATTTATCCATATCCAACTTGTAGCAGGATACTATCTTCTCTTGTATTGATTTCTTTACATAGTTTTATATCATCTGCAAATATTGATATTTTACTGTGTAAGCCTTCTACCAGATCATTAATAAATATGTTGAAGAGAATAGGTCCAAACACCGACCCCTGCGGTACCCCACTGGTCACAGCGACCCAGGTAGAGAATATACCATTTATAACCACCTTCTGCTTTCTATCACTAAGCCAGTGATAGAAATTTGAATATGAGAAGAAGGGAGAAGTGTCTCCTGGATATCTCCATGGGCCACAACCAACCCTTTTGGCGGGCCGCATCCAGTCGTCTAACCATCAAAATATGACCTTTGTCACAGTCGCTCAGACCCTTGTGCGCTCTCATTTTTCCTACCTTCAGCAGATCAACATTCAGAACTGACTGTTCCCTTGCTGTCTAACATATCCCACCCCTAGACAGGTGCCATTGTCACAAGATAATCAAAGTTATTCCTGTCACCTGTCAGTAAAGTTGATTGGTGTACGTGACATTACTACTTAGTATGAAGATAATACCTATTTCTTTGCATGGCTGTTTAACACTCTGGCCTATTATAAAATGTTTACTGTTGAATATCTGGCTGTCATGTATATTTAAAGTAAGGCTCTGTACACCTCTGCGTTGGCGGCTCACTTGGGTGTCTCCAACACAAATTCTGTTGTTTTTGACCTGGAAAAAAATACCTGAATGCTGCGTGATTTCTCTAATTAGAGCAAAAGATAACGCAGCAGAATTCAAAAGACTCCCAATATAAGTCAGTGGGGTCTGACATTCACCACTCGAATCCAGCATGTGACAAGTCCAAGCCATCTTGCTGCTTCAATTATAAATGTGTCACAGTGCCGATGTGAACTCTGCATAGGATGCTCACTGTTCTTGTAAATCATACCTCTAAGTCCAGAATAATGACTGCAGTGCACATGACAACTGTAAAAGGCAAAAGTTTTTAGAATCTTACTGCTCATACCCTCTGTTTTCATGACTGATGTTGCTTCTTTCTTCCAGAAACAGGGCCACCTTAGTTCATGGGTTAGATTTGGTATTACAACTTGGCTCTATTCCAGTGAAGAATATATTTACATTTTTTATTTGCAGTAACCACATTATAGGCATATTAGGACTCCATGATGCCTTGCTTACACCACTTGTAACGAAGAGGATGTCACAATTCCTAACACGCAATATCCCTTTTATTTATTATGCTTATTTATAGAAACAATATAGCTTATGTAGTGCAGTGCTTTAGACATTTTCATTCCTGTCCCCATTGGGGCTCACAACCTAAATTCCCTTTTAGCATGTCTTTGGAGAGTGGGAAGAAACTGGAGAACCCGGAAAAAAAACAAGTAAATACGGAGAGAACATACAAACTCCTTGCAGATGTTGTCCTTGGTGGGATTTGAACCCAGGACCCCAGCACGGGCAGCGTATAAAGAAAACATGTTAAAGAGAACCTATCTGCAACTTTTACCTCCCCCGCCCCCCCCCCCCGCAAAACCATTTACATGATTGTGCAGCCAATTAAAAAGTAAGCCAGTTGATCGCTTTCTGACCCCAAAGTGCTGCAATAGCCTCAAGAAATCACTTTTTGAAGCTCAGTCTGGAAGTTCATTGGGTCGTGATGATACACTTACATCCTCTTAGTCTGAACTGTATTCCCAGACTAGCAGCATCCTCCCCTGGCTGATTGACAGGTAAGTGGAGATGTATCAGAGCGAATCACCCCGTCAATCAGCCAAAGGAGGGTGCTGCTAGTTCCAGAGTACATCGAAGACTGAGGAGAAGCTGTAAGTGCATCGTCCCATTGCAATTCCAGACACAACTTCAAAACACTATTTCTGGCCACTAGAGCATCACTTTGGGATAATAAAGCCATTGACTAGATTATCTTTTATAGGGCAGCACAGTCATATAAATTGTTTGGGAGGTAAAGGTTGGTGATCGGATCCCTTTAAGTGTGCAAGGCATACAAGTCCATTTATTGGTATAAGATTAAGCTGTGTAATTCTGCCACAATAGATGAATGGTGTCTAGAGTGATCCTTTAATGTTATAATCGTCGTTTGGTCTACATGTAAAACATTTTGCAATATGCAAGAAATGTATTTTATTCTGCAGCTGTCATAAGAGGCCTCACGTGTGATATATAGCTTACATTGTGAGGCATTATCATCGATATGTTATTTCCCCGCTGTGTGGAGTCTTATTAGAATAAATGGACAAATATCCTCAAACCTAATCAGTGTTATATTTAAATCATTTTTGGGTTCAGGGTGACTGGTTTCCTGCTTCATTTCACCAGCCTAAATTTGGCGCTAACTTTATGACCATAACACTGCTGAGATTTTAATGAAGCCGATCACAGAACCATTGATGAGAGTATCGGCTGCTGGTCAACAGTAATTCATAAAATCCTTATCTTTAATAGTCCTGATAAATGAGATGACCTGAAGATCCACAATGAGAACTGAGATGATAGGAGACACATACTCCGTCCACTTCATTGCGTCAATAATCTGGAATCTGAAAGTAGTAGAGTCACATTTGAAGATATAGGAAGGGTCTCTTTATGTTACATTATATGTGCATTATTATATTATTAAACCAACATGTCATAAACTTTGTTTCTTGCAGTACATTACATTGTATTCTGCTATATTTACTGCTTTCCAGGATAATGCCGCTTACCTTCACAGATACATTGTAACAAACCCCAAAACCATCAAGTGAAACCTAAAATGTGGCCATAGTGTCATTACAAGAAAAATCTCACTTTTTATGGATGACCATATTTTTCCCTTGGTTTCATTTTACCATTTGTGAAAAAACTGGATGAACACAGACCAGACGCTAGGGCTCCGTTCACGTGTGTGTTGTGCTTTCCGCTCACAGCAACGACCATGACCTAGTGCTGGATCCATTGGTGCAATGGCTGTCATTGTGGCATTGTTCGTTTCTACAGCAATCCTATTCCTACTATCAAACGTAACGACTTTGACAAGGATTCAAGACTCCAAATGTGAACACAGCCTTCGGGTATGTGCCCATGATCAGTAAATGCTGCAGGTTGGACGCTGCGCACTTGTGCAGCGTCCAACCCACAGTGTCCAGCTGTTACAGTATAATGGATGGGATTTCAAGTAATCCAATGCCCACTATGCCTGCTGAGACACCTGTGTCTCACCTGCGGAGATGAACATGTGTCTGCAAGAGAAATTTCACCCGTTCAATGTATTGGATGTGATGAATCTGTACGGTTTAGTGAACACATGCGGATTTACTTACGTTCACCTACGCTTATGAACATGCCCTACATCCGGAGCTGGCAGTGCTTTGGATCGTGGGCAAATACCCTTAGGCTATGTGTGCACTTTGCGGATTTGCTTGTGGAAATTTCTGCACAGTTTCTGTCTCTCTTGGCAGAAATCGCAGTTGAAATTCTGTGCGGTTTTGATGCGGATTTGTAAGCTACATAAAGATATAATATTGTGATGTCATCTCCTTGTTCATCCTCTTCTTTTTCATTTTCCTTTGAAGACCATAATATCATTACATACCATCATACCATGTTCAAATATAATGTTTACACACACAAAACAAATAAGTGACTATATACAGTGCCTTGTGAAAGTATTAGGCCACCTGGAACTTTTCAACCTTCTGCCACATATCATGCTTAAACATAAAGATACCCAATGTAAATTTTTGGTGAAGAATCAGAAACAAGTGGAACACAATTGTGAAGTTGAATGAAATTTCTTGGTTATTTTAAATTTTTGTGGAAAGTCAAAAACTGAAAAGTGGGGCGTGCAATATTATTCAGCCCCTTTACTTTCAGTGCAGCAAACTCACTCCAGAAGTTCATTGTGGATCTCTGAATGATCCAATGTTGTCCTAAATGACTAATGATGATAAATATAATCCACCTGTGTGTAATCAAGTCTCTGTATAAATGCACCTGCTCTGTGATAGTCTCAGGGTTCTGTATGAAGTACAGAGAGCATCATGAAGATCAAGGAACACAACAGGCAGGTCCGTGATACTGTTGTGGAGAAGTTTAAAGCCGGATACAAAATGATTTCCAAAACTTTAAACATCCCAAGGAGCACTGTGCAAGCAATCAAATTGAAATGGAAGGAGTATCATACCACTGCAAATCTACCAAGACCCGACCGTCCCTCTAAACTTTCATCTCAAACAAGGAGAAGACTGATCAGAGATGCAGCCAAGAGGCCCATGATCACTCTCGATGAACTGCAGAGATCTACAGCTGAGGTGGGACAGTCTGTCCATAGGACAACAATCACTTGTACACTGCACAAATCTGGCCTTTATAGAAGCGTGGCAAGAAGAAAGACATTTCTCAAAGATATCCATAAAAAGTGTCGTTTAAAGTTTGCAACAAGCCACCTGGGAGACACACCAAACATGAGTAAAGGCAACACAGCTCATCACCCTGAACACACCATCCCTACTGTCAAACATGGTGGTGGGCAGCATCATGGTTTGGGCCTTCTTTTCTTCAGCAGGGACAGGGAAGATGGTTAAAATTGATGGGAAGATGGATGGAGCCAAATACAGGACCATTCTTGAAGAAAACCTGTTGGAGTCTGCAAAAGACCTGAGACTGGGATGGAGATTTGTCTTCACACAAGACAATGATCCCAAGCATAAAGCAAAATCTACAATGGAATGGTTCACAAATAAACGTACCCAGGTGTTAGAATGGCCAATTCAAAGTCCAGACCTGAATCCAATCGAGAATCTGTGGAAAGAGCTGAAAACTGCTATTCACAAACGATCTCCATCAAACCTCACTGAGCTCGAGCTGTTTGCCAAGGAAGAATGGGCAAGAATTTCAGTCTCTCGATGTACAAAACTGATAGAGACATACCCCAAGCGACTTGCAGCTGTAACTGCAGCAAAAGGTGTCGCAACAAAGTATTAAGTTAAAGGGGCCAAATAACATTGCATGTCACACTTTTCAGTTTTTGAATTTCAACAAAAATGTAAAATAATCAATACACTTCATTCAACTTTACAATTGTGTCCCACTTGTTGATTCTTCACCAAAAATTTACAGTACATTTGGTATATGTATGTTTGAAGCATGATATGTGGGAAAAGGTTGAAAAGTTCCAGGAGGCCGAATACTTTCCGTAAGGCACTGTGTGCGTATATATGTATATATAAATGTGTATATATATATATAGATATATATATAGATATATACTGTATATAGTAATGAATTTAGTAATGAACAGGTGTCACCTAGATACCCTCATTAATAAAACGGTGCATAAAGTATTAAAGACACACACACACTGCGTGAAAAGCAATATCTCCCGCGCAATTTTCATAACCAGTAGAGGGAAAGCCGACCGCTGAGTGCTGATGTTAATATTCTGAGAATGAGCCAATAGCCATAAAGGTTTCCAGGCTATTAATAACATCTCACAAATGTTTGCTTAGCCTGTACTGGCTATTACAGGGGAACCCCAGAAAAAAATTGACATGGAGTCCCCCTATAAAATTATAAAATCAAACCAGCAAAGGCTAGGCAGACAGTTGGGGGCTGATATTAATAGCATAGGAAGAGGCCATGGATATTGGCACCCCAACAGGCTAAAAACATCAGCTCTCAGCTGCCCCAAAAATGGTGCATCTTATAGATGCGCCAATTCTGGCACTTAGCCTCACTCTTCCCACTTGCCCTGTAGTGGTTGCAAGTGAGGTTCATATTTGTGGGGTTGATGTAACCTTTGTATTGTCCGGTGACATCAAACCCACGGATTAGTAATGGAGAGGCATCTATAAGACACCTATCCATTACTAATCCTATAGTTATATGGTAAATAAACACACAGCCAAAATAAAGTCCTTTATTTGAAACAATCACACAGACTCCTTTATTGAATCTTAATTAGCCATACTTACTGAACGCCTAATCCCCGACTCCCTCGTGTCCTGCAGCAAAAATAAAATAATAAACCAACATATAATACTCCCTGCCCGACGTAGTACATTTACCGAGTGTCCCACGATGATCTCACATGTAGAACAGTCACATCGGGAGTTGTGACCGCTCTACCCGGCCTCTGGCGATACATTGACAGGAGGTAATCTCTCTTGCAGTGTATCACTTAGCTGCCGTGAGAGTTCACCGGAGTTCATCAGCTCCGATGCTTTCACTTACGGCTCTACCACTGTGTGAGAACTTTCCCATGCAGCAGTGGTGCTGTAAGTGACAGCACCGGAGCTTATCAGCTGATACACTGACAGGAGGTAATATCTCCCGCAGTGTATCACTTGAGGCCAGGTAGAGCGGTCACGTCTCCCGATGTGACTATTCTACACGTGAGATCGCCGTGGGACATTCGGATTACCTGGACTATGGCGGAAAGGAAGTATATGTTGGTTTATTATTTTACATTATTCCTAGGAGATGAGGGTGTTGGGGATTTGGTGTGAGGTGAGTATATAATGGGTTTTTATTTTTATGTGAATATGTATGTAATTTTACTTTTTTTTTTTTTTTTTTTAACTATGAGCACAGGCACCGGCAGATGATACTACTCTCCCATCAGTGGCACCTGCTGTCACTTATCAGTGACAGCAAACATAACCCAATGGGAGCAGTAGTCTCATCGGACCAAGCCTGCTTTTTTACCACAGGTCACCACTGTGTGTCACAGTCAGCTGCTGTGACCGACAGTACCGGCGGTAACGTTACCACACACAGCTGCACACACCTGCACACACACATAGCGACACGCAGAGACCCGCAGACACCTGCACAGACACCCGCAGACAGACACGCACATATTCTCCACCCACACACACACTTTTCTGCAGCGCTTTTGCCAGCACATCCGCAGGAAATCCGCAAACCTTTTTACACCTGCGGTTTTGATGCGGATTTGACAGACTCAATGTAAGTCAATGGGTGCAGAAACGCTGCAGATGCGCAAAAAGAATTGACATTCTGCGGAAAGTAAAACACTGCAAATAAGGACGGAAATTTCCTCAGCATGTGCAAAACAATTCAGGAATGTCATTGATTAACATTGCTTTAATAATCCATTGCGGATTTTTATAATTTCCGCACAGAAAAACGCTCCGGAAACACAACACATCCGCAATGTGTGCACATGGCTTTATAGGCAAGGAGTGAAAAACAATAGTAATGAGCATCACATGGGTGCTATACTATGGAGATGGACCAGAGTGGCGCCTCCTGAGCAATGTAGTAGATTTATCAGCATAGATCTGCTGAATTCAGATCTCTGACATTACAGGTGTAAAGAATAAAAATGGGATCAATGAACAGCAGGGACTGTCCCTCTTCCCCATGTGGTTGTAATGTTTTTAAGTGCAATGCTTTATTGGTCAAAACTGATCAAACACTAGACATAAGCATTGAATTTTCCTGAGAAAATTTAAAGAGGGGAGTAATTGTGTTATATTGTTACAATGCTTATCAGATAAACAAGAAATTAAGAACAAGTTTTGACTTTAAATAACAAGCCGCATAAATGCTAGTTAATTCCACTAGGAGAACAAGAATATACGTCCCTACATTTGGATAACCCCAAGATCGACTTCAAACAAGTATTTAACCCCAGCTAATGAAAATATTAAGGTTAAGGCTTCTTGGAAGCATAATAGTGCCCCTGATTACAGGAGTTGTCCACTGACTGTGGTGCGTTACTGCCCTCTAGTGTCTGACTTAAGTAACAACAGGAGTTGGCTAGGGTAGAGTTTCCACTCCCCGAATCACCATTGATGCCCCCCATCCTCACCCTAAACCAAAGTTAAAAGCTTCAGCCAAACTCTTTTCAGATAGAGTTCCCCTACAAGAAACTAAATTACAGTAAACATACGAAGTAATAATGGCAGATGGTTCACAGTAAGAGAAACAAAACAACATAATGATTAGCCTAACAAGAATAAAATAGATGTTACAAGGCAAACTTTAGAGATTACTTGGGTCTCTTCATCAGGCATGGTATACCAAAGTATCTGAAGAGACACAAACACTATATATATTACACTACAACTCTGGCAAAAATTAGGAGACCACCACATCAAAACCCTGTCATGAGCAGCCCAATCTCCAGACCTGAACCCCACTGAAAACCTCTGGAATGTAATCAAGAGGAAGAAGGATAGTCACAAGCCATCAAACAAAGAACTGCTTTAATTTTTGCGCCAGAAGCAGTGTGAAAGACTGGTGGAAAGCATGCCAAGACGTATGAAAGCTGTGATTAAAAATCATGGTTATCCCACAAAATATTGATTTCGGAACTCTTCCTGAGTTAAAACATTAGTATTGTTGTTTCTAAATGATTATGAACTTGTTTTCTTTGCATTATTTGAGGTCTGAAAGCACTGGTTCTTTTATTTAATTTTGACCATTTCTCATTTTTAGAAAAAAAAAATACAAAATTTATTGCTTGGAAATTCGGAGACATGTTGTCAGAAGTTTGTAGACTAAAAAAACAATTTACATTTTACTCAAAAATATATCTATAAAGAGAAAAATCAGACAAACTGAAAATTTGGCAGTTGTCTCTTAATTTTTGCCACAGCTGTATGCATAGTGTGTGTATATAATATAGTGTATTAATATATACTGTATATAATATATAAAACTGAATGTATGTGTGTGTGTGTATCACCAACCAATCACGAAGCATCTTTCATTTCACCAGAGCTGTTCAAAAGAAGCTGAGCTGTGATTTGTTGCTATGAGCAACAGTTTTCCTTGCAACCAATCACTAAGCATCTCTCATTTCACCAGATTGGGTTAAAAGAAGCTAAGCTGTGATTGGTTGCTATGAGTAAGTTTTCCCACTTGACAACACATCAGCAGACACTGATATGGTGGGAGAAATCTAGCATCCCCGGGAACATCAGCTCCCAGCCATTGTCTGCCCCCCAGAAAGGAGCACAGAGCACATGACAGAAATGAATCCTCCCCTCCCTGCCCATATACACATCACACATCCTCCATCCCATAGGGACATCTTCCCTCTTAAAGGGATCTTCGGTATGGAAGTCAGGGCAAATAAATCCAGCTCTTTGGTTTTGACCCCCAGGCCTCTCTTATAGGGATCTCCGGTATGGAAGTTAGGACCATTCCACTCAGCTTTGTGGTTCTGACCCCAGGGTCTCTCTTAAAGGGATCATTGGTATGCAAGTTAGGGCAAATCCACTCAGTGCTTTGGTTCTGACCCCATGCCTCTCTTAAAGGGATCCCCAGTATGAAAGTCAGGGCAATTGCCTTCAAATGCTCTGGTACTGACCCCAGGCTCTCTTAAAGGGATCTCCTATATGGAAGTTAGGGCAAATCCCTCAGCGCTCTGATTCTGACCCCAGGGTTCTATTAAAGGGATCATTGGTATGCAAGTCAGGGCAAATCCATCCAGCTCTCTGGTTCTATTCCCAGGCTTTCTTAAAGGGATCCCCGGTATGGAAGTTAGGGCAAATCCACTCAGTGCTCTGGTTCTGACCCAAGGCCCCTCTTAAAGGGATCCCCAGTATGGAAGTGAGGGCAAATCCACTCAGTGCTCTGGTTCTGACCCAAGGCCCCTCTTAAAGGGATCCCCAGTATGGAAGTGAGGGCAAATCCACTCTGCACTTTGGTGCTGACCCCAAGCCTCTCAAAGGGATCCCCGGAATGGAAGTCAGGGCAATTGCCTTCAAATGCTCTGGTACTGACCCCAGGCTCTCTTAAAGGGATCTCCTGTATGGAAGTTAGGGCGAATCCCTCAGCGCTCTGATTCTGACCCCAGTGTTCTATTAAAGGGATCATTGGTATGGAAGTCAGGGCAAATCCACTCAGCGCTCTGGTTCTGACCCCATGCCTCTCTTAAAGGGATCCCCGGTATGAAAGTCAGGGCAATTGCCTTCAAATGCTCTGGTACTGACCCCCAGGCTCTCTTAAAGGGATCTCCTATATGGAAGTTAGGGCAAATCCCTCAGCGCTCTGATTCTGACCCCAGGGTTCTATTAAAGGGATCATTGGTATGGAAGTCAGGGCAAATCCACTCAGTGCTTTGGTTCTGACCACATGCCTCTCTTAAAGGGTTCCCCGGTATGAAAGTCAGGGCAATTGCCTTCAAATGCTCTGGTACTGACCCCAGGCTCTCTTAAAGGGATCTCCTATATGGAAGTTAGGGCAAATCCCTCAGCGCTCTGATTCTGACCCCAGGGTTCTATTAAAGGGATCATTGGTATGCAAGTCAGGGCAAATCCATCCAGCTCTCTGGTTCTATTCCCAGGCTTTCTTAAAGGGATCCCCGGTATGGAAGTTAGGGCAAATCCACTCAGTGCTCTGGTTCTGACCCAAGGCCCCTCTTAAAGGGATCCCCAGTATGGAAGTGAGGGCAAATTCACTCAGTGCTCTGGTTCTGACCCAAGGCCCCTCTTAAAGGGATCCCCAGTATGGAAGTGAGGGCAAATCCACTCAGTGCTCTGGTTCTGACCCAAGGCCCCTCTTAAAGGGATCCCCAGTATGGAAGTGAGGGCAAATCCACTCTGCACTTTGGTGCTGACCCCAGGCCTCTCAAAGGGATCCCCGGTATGGAAGTCAGGGCAATTGCCTTCAAATGCTCTGGTACTGACCCCAGGCTCTCTTAAAGGGATCTCCTGTATGGAAGTTAGGGCGAATCCCTCAGCGCTCTGATTCTGACCCCAGTGTTCTATTAAAGGGATCATTGGTATGGAAGTCAGGGCAAATCCACTCAGCGCTCTGGTTCTGCCGCCAGGCCTCTCTTAAAGGGATCCCCGGTATGGAAGTTAGGACTGTTCCACTCAGCGCTTTGGTTCTGACCCCAGGCTGACGGGATGATGTGGGATATTAGGGGTAGTAGTCCGGTGGCTCTGGCAGATGGGCTGATGTGCGAGATTAGGGGTAGTATTCCGGTGGCTCTGGCTGACGGTATGATGTGGGATATTAGGGGAAGTAGTCCGGCGGCTGTGACGGGATAATGTGGCATATTAGGGGTAGCAGTCCGGTGGCTCTGGGTGACAGGATCATGTGGGATATTAGGGGTAGTAGTCCGGTAGCTCTGGCTGACGGGATGATGTGGGATATTATAGTGAATGTGGCTATGTGGAGTGGGCGGGGCTCTACACTCAGCTATATATATATATGCGTTCATGTACCACTGTTAATTTCTTTAGCCAGTAGGTGTGGATCATGTCTGGGCCAGGTGCTGTCCAATTCTTCATGTTCTTGACCCGATGTTGGATGTCTGCTTCTGTAATGGTGACTAGTTCTTGGCTCTATGTGGTTGCTGTTTCATTCTCAGATCTTGTAGCCACACTGCACTGGCATTGTGTGTTTTTTCCTTCTCCCATGCACTACCATTCAAAAGTTTAGGGTCACTTAGAAATTTCCTTACTTTTGGAAAAAAAAATCACAGTTTTTTCCAATGAAGCTAACATTAAATGATTCAGAAATACACTCTCTACATTGTTAATGTGGTAAATGACTATTTAGCTGCAAACGTCTGGTTTGTAATGCAATATGTTCATAGGTGTATAGAGGCCCATTTCCAACAACCATCACTCCAGTGTTCTTATGGTACTTTGTGTTTGCTAACTGTGTAAGAAGGCTAATGGATGGTTAGAATACCCTTGAGTAAGTTAGCACAGCTGAAAACAGTTTGGATGATTAGAGAACCTATAAACCTGACCTTCCCTTGAGCTAGTTGACAATCTGAAGCATTACATTTGTTGGTTCCATTAAACTCTCAAAATGGCCAGAAAAAAAAAACTTTTACGTGAAACTCGACAGTCTAGTTTTGTTCTTAGAAATGAAGGCTATTCCATGTGAGAAATTGCCAAGAAACTGAAGATTTCCTACAACGGTGTGTACTACTCCCTTCAGAGGAGAGCACAAATAGGCTCTAACCAGAGTAGAAAGAGAAGTAGGAGGCCCCACTGCACAACTGAGCAACAGGACAAGTACATTAGAGTCTGTAGTTTGAGAAATCGATGCCTCACAGGTCCTCATGGCAGCTTCATTAAATAGTACACACAAAACTGTCAACTTCTACAAAGAAAAAGCCATATCTGAGTCCGGCTAATAAAAGGAAAAGATTAATATGGGCAAAAGAACACAGACATTGGACAGAGGAAGATTGGAAAAAATTGTTATGGACAGACGAATCCAAGTTTGAGGTGTTTGTATCACACCGAACAACATTTGTGAGACGCAGAACAACTGAAAAGATGCTGGAAGAGTGCCTGACGCCATCTGTCAAGCATGGTGGAGGTAACGTGATGGTCTGGGGATGCTTTGATGCTGGTAAAGTGGTAGATTTGTACAAGGTAAAAGGGATTTTGAATAAGGAAGGCTATCACTCCATTCTGCAACGCCATGCCATACCCTGTGGACAGCGCTTGATTGGAGCCAATTTCATCCTACAACAAGACAATGATCCAAAGCACACCTCCAAATTATGCAAGAACTGTTTAGGGAAGAAGCAGGCAGCTGGTATTCTATCTGTAATGGAGTGGCCAGCTCAGTCACCAGATCTCAACCCCATTGAGCTGTTGTGGGAGCAGCTTGACCATATGGTACTCAAAAAGTGCCCATCAAACCAAACCAAATTGTGGGAGGGGCTTCTGGAAGCATGGGGTGAAATTTCTCCAGATTACCTCAGCAAATTAACTGCTAGAATGCCAAAAGTCTGCAATGCTGTAATTGCTGCAAAGGGAGCATTCTTTGGCAAAAGCAAAGTTTGAAGGAGAAAATTATTATTTCAAACAAAAATCTTTTTTTTTTTAACCTGGTCAATGTCTGGACTGGATTTTAAATTCATTTGGCAACACATTTGATTAATAAAAGTATGAGTTTTCATGGAAAGCACAAAATTGTCTGGGTGACCCCAGAATTTTGAACGTTAGTGTATGTTCCGCTAGTATTAAGTCTCTGCTATTGGTGAGTTGCTGTCTTTGACACAGGTATCTCAGCAGGCATAGTGGGCATTGGATTACTTGAAATCCCATCCACTATGCTGTAACAGCTGGATGCTGTACAAGTGCACAGCGTCCAACCTGCAGCATTTACTGATCGTGGGCACATACCCTAAGGCCTGTTTCACACTTCCGTTTTTGTGTCCGCCAAACGGATCCGTTTCCGTTTTTTTGACGGAAACTGATCCGTTTTTTTAAAAACGGATCCGTTTTTTTGACGGATCCGCGGTAACCGTAATGGAAGTCTATGGGACAAAAAAACGGATCCTGCAAAAAATGGCGGATCCGTTTTTTTACGGAAAACAACGGATTTTGACGGATTTGAAAAAACGGAAGTGTGAAACAGGCCTAAGACTGTATTCACATTTGGAGTCTTGAATCCTTGTCAAAGCCGTTAAGTTTGATAGTAGGAATAGTATTGTATGTATTCTTGCTGTAGAAACGAACAATGCCACAATGACAGCCATTGCACAATGGATCCAGCACTAGGTCATGGTCGTTGCTGTGAGCTTAAAGCACAACACACACGTGAACGGAACCCTAGCGTCTGGTCTGTGTTCATACAGTTTTTTTCACAAATGGTAAAATGAAACCACGGGAAGAATATGGTCATCCATAAAAAGTGAGATTTTTCTTGCAATGACACTATGGCCACATTTTAGGTTTCACTTGATGGTTGTGGGGTTTGTTACAATGTATCTGTGAAGGTAAGAGGCATTATCCTGGAAAACAGTAAATATAGCATAATACAATGTAATGTACTGCAAGAAACAAAGATTTACCATCTAACCAGCCCTAAACTATTAATAACAAGGTGGATGCACTGTCATTTAATTTTACAGACTGTTTCAACAATACAGACCTATATAATCTGTGGGCTTTATGAGGCATGATTTCAACTGATATGGTGTACAGCACCATAATTTATTCTAACAAATAGAGTGCCTTAATAAGATTGGGCTTCGGCCTTTATTTTGTAGGGTCAATGGATGGGGCTCCCATCTTATTTATTTCAATCTGAGGTCTAATCGCCTGGGTCTTAGTGGGTTACGGTGGTGAATACAACATTTAAATCACACACGGTGAGCCTAAATACATATTTAATGTATGATTCTGCATTTTGAATCAAACATTTTAATTTATGATTTATAATAACGTTTAGTTTTATCCACACTCCCACTCCTTCCCCTTTACCCCTTATCCTATGATTATAATTTGGTGGAGATCACCTTGTGGATTTTGTCCTAGGAGCATTGGACTGCTTCTTGAAATTACAGGCAGAGACTGGTCCATTGCACAATATTATCAGAGAGGAGTCTGATTGGCTCCAAATTTATTCTGCAGCAGGAAAATAAAGATCAAGGAGTCCTGGAAGTTATAAGGCACCCAAAGAGTCCTGATTTCAACATCATCCGGTCTGTGTTGGATTAGATGAAGAGACAAAAAGATTTGCACAAGTGACATCAGCCAGATCTTTGGTTAGTTCTACAAGATGTTTGGAAAAGCCTCCCTGTTGAGTTCTTCAAAAACTGTGTGCAAGTGGACCTGGAAAAACTGATGCTTTTGATGCAGTTTTCAAGGGAAAAGGGGTATCATAGCAAATATTGATGTGATTTAGATTTGTCTTTTATTTGGTCACTTTGCATTTTGTCAATTGATAAAAAATAAACTATTAACATCTCAATTTTTGAAAGAATTCTTAATCTGCAGCAGACCTGCCCTTAACTTTTGTATATTGCACAGTAGTGTATATTATTCATATATACTGTTATATCATGTCTGATGCAGAGACCTAATAAGTCTGGAAAGCTTGCTTTGTAACATAATTTATTTTATTTTGGCTAGCCATTGAAATATGTCATGTCTGCAAGATTATTTTGTTTTTCTTACTGAGAGCAATCAGCTATCTTTTAGTCGGCTAATCTGGTACTAAATGTTTTTTTTCTTCTAACAATAGTAGTGGGAGAACAGTAAATTGTAATTAGAAATTAAGAACTGACTTGGCCACCCCCAAAGAGAGTCCTGATCATCGGAGACCTCCCTAATGATTCAGGATTCTCTAGAATGGCTTATTGTAATGTCCTGTCTACACCAGCTAAACCCCATATCTGCATATTCTGTCCGTATAGAGAGGGTGCATAATAACTTTTAGATAATGTAAATGTAAACTCAGCGCTGCCTCCAGGTTTTCATGGGCCACCGGGTGAAAGAGTCTTAGTGGGCCCCTTTAACACATGCCACAATTCATGATGCACAGATACGGCAGAGAACTATAGGTATAGTACAATGCCAAAAATTTCACTTCTTACATTACGTGAGTGATATCTATTGTAAATTCTACAACAGACTAGAAACCTGATGCTATAGTCCTCCATACAGTATTATGGGCACCATGTAGTCCTCCATACAAAATAATGAGTCCCATATATTGCTCCATACAGTATAATGTAGATTGTAAGCTCTCACGAGCAGGGTCGTCTTATTTCGTCTTATTTTGCTTTAATTATTGTATTGTTAACGTTGTTACTTATGACTTGTGTTTTGAAACTGTTAAACTGTAAAGCGCTGCGGAATATGTTGGCGCTATATAAATAAAGATTATTATTATATTATTATTATTATTATTATTATTAATGGGCCCCAAATAATGCTCCATAAAGAATAATGAACCCCATATATTGCTCCATACAGTATTATCAGCACCACATAGTGCTCCATACAGAATAATGAGCCCCATATATTGCTCCATACAGTATTATCGGCACCACATAGTGCTCCATACAGAATAATGAGCCCCATATATTGCTCCATACGGTATAATGAGACCATATATTGCTCCATACAGAATAAGTTACTCCCATATAATGCTCCATACAGGATAATGAACCACATATATTGCTCTATACAGAATAATGAGCCCCATATATTTGCTCCATACAGTATAATCAGCCCCATATATTGCTCCATACAGTATAATGGGCCCCATATAATGCTCCAAACAGTATAATGAGCCCCATATTTTGCTCCATACATAATGGGTTCCATATGATGGGCGCCATATAATGCTCCAAACATAATAGAATGGGCCCCATACTGTATAATGAGCCCCATATGTTGCTCCATACATAATGGACCCCATGTATGATGCTCCAGAGTATGATGGGCCCCATATATGATTCTCCAGTGTATGATGAGCCCCATATAATGCTCTATATATAATGGGCCCTATATATAATGCAGTAGTGTATGTTGGGTCCCCATATATTGCTCCAAACATTAAAAAAATGAATAAAATGAAATACTCACCTCTCCTTGCCAGCTACTGCTCTGGACTTCTCAGCATCACCATCTTCCCAGCTCCCTGCACTGACTGTTCAGACAGAAGGTGCACAGTACTGACATCATCGCGCCCTCTGACCTGAAACGTTAGTCAAAAGACGCTTCAGCGGTGGAGAGGTAACTATCGCAAGTGCCAGGGCTCTGAGCAAGCAATGGGGACCCACTCGCAGGCACTGGCACAGGCATCAGGTGCTGATGCTGGCCCTGCATAGAATAAATAAACCTAACAAGCATCAGTGGCTCCTGCCGTTTCATAAATAAGGTGCATCTTTAGTTTTATTTGCCTATTAGGTCTCCTTTTCTGCTAGTAATTTGCTGACTCAAGTGATTTATGTCCCTTTTTTTCTTTGCTTGTGCAAATTAGAATTCTGGTATATACAGCTCAAGGCCATGTTCATACGTTCAGTATTTGGTCAGTATTTTACATCAGTATTGAACATGGTTTAATTATGGTGGTGTGCAGAAAACCTAGCAACTTTTTTTGCATGCTTCCATTTTAGAGAAGTATCATTTCTCCTTGCGGAGAATGACATGCTAGGCATGTCGAGGTGAGGAGACTTAAAGCCGCAATGCTCCTCTGGGAAATATGCTAATTATGCAAATTGTCTCTTCAGAGAGGAAGAGGACTAGAACTCTAGTGCCACCTATTTGAGAGGACCTTTACATCAGTTTGAGCATTTTAAACTGGCTGCATCATAGAATAGTGGCTGCACAGCTGCATAAAACGTAGTTTATTTTTTAATTTCTCCTGTCTGCTGCGCAGCTGTCCAAAGTAATGATGATGGGGAGTTATAATTGAGAGCTCTAGGGAGAACAGTGATGTCTGTATAAGGTTGTGGAAACAATGGTGCTAAATAAATAACACAAATAAAATAAATTGTCTTGTAAAGTTTAGGTTATAATTTAAGTCCAAAATGGCCTTATCAGGCAGCTACTTCTTCCCATGTATGAGTGACACATAGCCCTGCAGAACTGTATGTGAAGTGCCAGGAGCAGGGCAGAGATGGTGTGATTACAAACACCATTTCACTTTCATCTCACACCAGTCAGTGTGGGGGGAGAAGGGTCAGTGCAGCAGAGCTTTATGAGCTCCCCACACAGACTGCCATGCGATGAAAGGTGTTTGTAATCACACCATCTCTGCTCCCGACACTTCGTATACACACACAATGCTGCAGCGATTGCAGGGCTATCTGTCTTTATATGTCTTAAGGTACTGTCACACTTAGCGATGCACCAGCGATCCCGACCAGCGATATGACGCGGTCAGGATCGCTGGTACATCGCTAAGTGGTCGCTAGTGAGCTGCCACACAGGCAGATCTCACCAGCAACATCGCGGGGGTCGCTACTTACCTGTCAGACGAGGCGATCCTGACGTCCTCCCGCCCGCGTCCACGCGTCGCTCGTCGTCACAGCAGGAAGCCCAGCAGAAAGCTGACGACGAGAAACGGTCCAGGACGTTCTCGCGCGATCAGCGATAACCAGCGGGGAAGCGGTCGGAGGTAAGTATCAGACATAGCGATATCGCTATAACGTCACAAAACCAGTGACGTTACAGCGATATTGCTAGTGATATCGCTTAGTGTGACAGGGCCTTTACACTGAGCAGCCTGTTCAAATTCTGCACATGGATTAGTTCAGCTGCCATCCCATGCTGCTGATCTTTGGTGTTGCCATCTGAAATACTACTGCACTGCAGTAAAAATCTGGGCAAAAATTTTCCATTGCACGTGGACAGTTTTTGCAAAACCTCATTTGCATGTTCGAGCAGTGGCTTTGACGGTTTACCTGATGTGTATTTCGGCATGAAAACTGTGCCAATATTAACATGCGTGAATGGGGCCTAATGCTTTCCAGGTCTATAATACTTTAACATAAACTAAACGCTGCCGTATTATAAGAAATTACATTGGAATTTGACAACCTTTTCATGAAATTTGGGAAAAAACTCCATGAAACTAATCACTGACTGCAGAAAAAACGTGAATAGATCACGAAGTAATTAGAGATTGTGCTGGGATAAGGTGTTATCTGAGCATGCTCTTGTGCAAAGAGTGTCTTCAGAGTGCTCGAAAAATATTACAAGTCCCGGCGGCTGCATGGCAATCCCTGCAAGTGTTGTGACTATCAAACAGACAGGAGGCATGCAGCCGTGGGGACTTGATCACATTATTCGGGCACGTCGAAGACCCTCTCTGTACACAAGCATGTTTGCTTACAACTATTAATGATGCTCCTTTTCACCAGACAACCCCTTGTATCATTCTTGGGTACAAGTTCATTTCTAGGTGTTTGCTGCCACATGGTGGTCACCGCTTTGTATTGCACATGAAATTTGTGCAGAATGGGTTTACAGTATCAATCATTTCTATTCTTTGCGCCAATAAAATAGCGATAATAATGCTGCTTGTGAATAGTTTTAAAAGTGTTTTGCCCCTCTACCTTTTGTATCCCCTATGTATTCAGTCATTTGTGCACTAGGTTGTTTTTCTGTGATTGCGTTTTCTGCGATTTGGCCTTGCAGTCGCTAACATGTACCCCAGGATAATATAGAGGCATTTGTGATCTGAGCAGGCCAGTACTTAACACACTGCGTGTTAGATATTCCTGAACTGAATTTTAATCTCTAACTAATCACAGTTTGCACAACCAATGTTAGAAGTGGAAGAGAAGGCTATCATTAAAAGCAGGCAAATCCAGGGAAGCAGGTCTTCAGAATATGCAATATTGTAATTATCCAGCATTTTAATGTAACTTGGTCCAGTACAGATATGAGATATTTGCAAATATTTTGTTTCACATTGTGATTGCTCCTTTAACAAATACTGTACCAGTTTATTTTTAAATTACAATCCTAGAAAAAAAATGCTAATTTTTAGATCTTGCTTCCGGTTACCTGTGATAGTGCTACATGATGCTGTAAGCAGGTTCCGGGATGGAGTAACGCAGAGCAAGGGTTAACAATAATGTCATTTAATTATGACAATAGAATAAGCTCATTGCAGGGAGACAACAGGTAATTGGCAAATGAAATTGAAATTTAGCACAACAGTCTTGTTATGAAACTTATCAGGACTCCTATGTCCCTTGGCCACATGCAGTCCGATGGGGGTTGTAGTACTAGCAACGACCGGCCCGGTGTCTTCAGGGGTCACCAGCCCACACATGAAAAACAAGCTTCTGGCGGCAATGGGAGGTCTCAGTTTTTCCTGTAGAGCCCCTAGTCTATTAATCTGTAGATCCGAAGTGGGTAGCACCGTGGAAGTCTGTCCGATGCGTGCGCCGCCGCACACCTGTCCACACTGGGGAATACAGTTCACAATCTCGTACCAGTCACCCTTTTCCTTACTGCGAGCACATCACACTGTCTGGCGATGCACCCAACGCTCTGCACGCTCCCAGTTCCTGCGTGGCCTTCACGTAAGCTCTGGCGAGTCACAGCTCCGCGTTGCCTCTCCGACTGCAGGGCACGGCGCACCCGTGTTTACTCTTTGCTGGCGGGAAACTTCTGACTCTTCCCGTGCTTCCTGCTCGCTCCTCCCCTGTTCACCACGCCCCTCTCACCGTTTTAGGGGTCCTGTCCAGTCCCCTATTCCTTCCCCCGCGCAACATGGGACACAGCCCTGACAGTTCCGGACTCGGCATCACGCAGGTACCCGCAGCCCGGTCTTCCTCCTTACAATGCTCTTGACAATTCTTTTGTCGACAGTCATCTAATCTGTCATATGTAACTAGTTGAGTTCTAGGTCACTATGATATTTTTGCAATTACTGTATATAGACCACTCATCTCACAAGCACAGATTATGAAAACTCGTTTAGATGAGCGTATGCTGCTGTATGTAAACCGCACAGTTTTAGGCTGTGTGCACACGCTGCGGATTTTGCTGCGGTTCCGCAGCGGTTTTGGCCGCTGCGGACCCGCAGCAGTTTTTGCTGCGGTGTACAGTAGCATGATTCCCTATGGGAATCAAAAACCGCAGTGCAGACAGTGCGGAATTTTCCGCACGGATTATCTGCGGTTTTCAATCCGCAGGAAGAATTGGCATGTCAATTCTTTCTGCGGATTCCCCTGCGGTTTGCCATCTCCATTGAGGAGATGAAAAACCGCAGAGCAATCCGCAGGTAAAACCGCAGGTATTTTGACTTGCGGTTTCACCTGCGGATTTTGCAGAATCCGCACCTAATCCGCAGCGTGTGCACACAGCCTTAATGTTTTCACACCCAGATTAGTGGTCTACTTGTTAAAAAGATAAATAAGTAAATTTGAGCATGCACTACTTTGTTCTGCAATAATTACATACGAAACTGTATTTTGCCCCTTATTTTTTGTTTTATTGTAAACAGGCGCACAAATGGGGTAAAAAAAAAAAAAAAGACCCTCCATGATTTTCCATACAATCGTCTGAACCTGTGCTTAGGTGCATGTCCTGAAGGATAATTACAACAGCAGCAAGGTTCGCCTTAGTATTTACCAGCAATATCTAAATAAGGAGCCATTTTTTTGTTAATACCCAAAATAAGTTTTTAATTGAAATGTAAAATATCTTAAAGGGCTTTGGAGTTTGAAAAGTACCCTAATAAGAAAAAAAAAAAAAAAAAAAAAAAAACTCATTTTAAATTTGCTGATGCTACAGTGGTGCCCGCTGGTCTTTACTCATCTGGCAGTAATGCTATTGTGTCACACGCTAAAGCCAAAGCGAATGGCTGACCCCTGCCATCTCGTGCCCTACAAGCATCACTGCGAAGATCAATAATTGGCTGTAGTGCTCGTCCACACCTCAACAAAGGAAACTGAGACTGGTGGAGCTGCAAGTGAGTTACGGTTATTTTCTTGTATCACAATTGCAACTATTAGTTGTCCAAGATTTAAAATAAAAAATATTTTATTTGAAAGGGTTGGACCAGAGCCCCATATCATTTTCAGCCATCTAGATTCTAGAAGAGGAGTCTGTGTCTTGTCACAATGCTTCTCCATTCTCAGTCTATGAATCTGGCTATAAATGGCCGTTCCCATCACTGCTGCTCTATTTAAAACGGGGGCAAGGGACACTCAGGGTCTGTTTCCACGGTCAGGAAACGCTGTGGATTGGACGCTGCGTAGAGCCGCAGCGACCAGATGTTACAGCATTGTGGATGGGACTTTATGAAATCCCATCTCCACTATGCGTTCAAAGACGCAGGTGGAAGACCAGCAAAACCGGACATGCGGCGCATCTTTCCAGACCGCAGCATTTCTATTTATCTTGTGGAGATGCTCAGTCTATGTATAGGATGCGGTGATTCCGCATGGTTCAATGAACACATGTGGAATCACGTGTACAAGAGCCGGCAGCGCTTTGGGCGGAGCTGCCTCCAAAGCGCTGCCATTATGGAGCGTGGAAACATAACCTAAGGGGTCCCAGTAGAGTATGAGGGTATGACACTTTTCATCCCCCATCCACATGATAGGTAAGAAGTGTTGATTTTAAAACAACCCCTTTTATTTAAAAAAATAAGAGACATTTCCTATTTGAATGATGGTGTCCATTAGGCTTCACATGGTCTGGGACATGTGACAACACCAGATATTATTTTGTGTGTGAACAGTGTTCCCACAATGTTTATATTGTGTAAAAAAAAAAAAAAAGTTTACCTAAAGGGCCTGTCACACTAAGCGATATCGCTAGCAATATCGCTGTAAAGTCACTGGTTTTGTGACGTAGCAGCGATATTGCTAGCAATATCGCTATGTCTGATACTTACCTCCGACCGGCTCCCCCGCTGGTTATCGCTGATCGCGCAAGAACGTCCTGGACCGTTTCTCGTCGTCAGCTTCCTGCTGGGCTTCCTGTGGCGCCGACGCGTGGACGCGGGCGGGCGGACGTCAGGATCGCCTCGTCTGACAGGTAAGTAGCGACCCCCGACCCCTGCGATGTCGCTGGTGAGATCTGCCAGTGTGGCAGCTCACTAGCGACCACTTAGCGATGTACCAGCGATCCTGACCGCGTCATATCGCTGGTCGGGATCGCTGGTGCATCGCTAAGTGTGACAGTACCTTTAGTCAAGAAAAGGATTAAGGCTAGTTAGACCAGACTGATTAGGAAGCTGTCCCATATAATAACGGGACAACCCTTAAAATAAGGCCAGGTTCACATGTGCAGAATTTGGTCAGTATTTTCTATCAGTATTTGTAAGCCAAAACCAGGAGTGGGTGATAAATCCAGAAGTGGTGACGTGTTTCTATTATACTTATAAAAACTAGATATACAGTTGTGTGAAAGTGTTTGCCACCTTGCTGATTTCCTATTCTTTTGCATGTTTGTCACACTTAAGGGTGTGTGCACACGCTGCGGAATGCTCTGCGGATTTTTCCGAGCGGATTTAGTAAAATCCGCAGGTAAATCCGCAGGTCAGAAGACATGCAGTTTATCTGCGGATTACCCTGTGGTTTTGCCCTGCGGTTTATCATCTCTACAATGGAGCAGATGGCAAACCGCAGCGGAATCCGCAGAAAGAATTGACGTCATTTCTTTCTGCGGATTGAAAACCGCGGAAAAATCCGCACCGTCTGCACTGCGGTTTTCGTTTTCCATAGGTTATAATGCTACTGTACACTACAGCAGAATCCGCAGCGTGTGCACACACCCCAAATGTTTCAGATCACCAAACAAATGTAAATATTAGACAAAGATAACACAAAATGCAGTTTTTAAATGAAGGTCTTTAGATATTTTTCCATCAATAATAAACCTAAAGGGCCATGTGTGAAAAAGTGATTGCCCCCCCCACCCTTCCTTAAAACATAAATTAACTGTGGTATATCATGTCTTTGAGAAGAGGAGTTCAAATTCCTTAGCCACGAGAGGTAGTAATGGCAGACACAATACCGGCTTTTAAATAAGGGCTGGACGATTTCCTCCCACCATAACATTGTGGGTTAGGCTGTGTTCACACGTTGCATTTTTTTTTGCGTTTTTTTCGTGGATTTACCAAAAAATCCGCTAAAAACCGCTTAAAAGCTTCCCATTCATTTTAATGCATTTTGCACTTTTTGGGCATATTGATGCATTCTTTTCCGAGAAAAAAACCACGCTTTGCGGTAAAAACGCAGCATGCTCATTAATTTCGCGGAAAATTCCGCATTTCTTGCTATTTTCTATGTGTCTGGGGACGCGCAGAAAAAAATCGCATAAAAACATGCGCTTTCTGGGAAGGAGTCCTGTTTTTATGCGGAAATTTTCTGCATACGTGAGTACATAATTAGTGACAAAATGTAAAATTGGTCGGGAAAGGTTAAACTTCATGGACCGATGTTTTTTTTTTTTCCAACCTATGTTACCGGTTATTAGGTTTAGGGGAATTATTAGCAGGTCAGTTTTAGCATTAAGTGAACATAGTAAATAAACAAAACAATTATGGAATTGCACTTTTTTTTTGCAATTTCACCGCACTTTGGATTTATTTCCCCCCTTTTCTAGTGAACTATACGGTAAAATCAATGGTGTCATTCAAAAATGCAACTCGCCATAAACAAGCCCTCATACGGCCATATTAACAGAAAAATAAAAAAAGGTTATGGCTCTGAAGAAGGGGAGCAAAAAGGGAAAATCGCAAGGTGGTGAAGGGACAAAGGTGCCTTCAAATATAAGAGACTTGGAGCAGTTTGCAAAAAGAGAGGTCCAAAATTCCAGCCGATAGGTGTAAGACGCTTGTTGATGGTTATAGGAAGCAATTGATAAGTTGAGGGTACCAACAATTTTGTACTGCTAATTTTTAGGGTTTTGTGTCAATTTGTCGAATTTGCATTTTATTCCTTGTTTTTTTCCGTGTTGGTCCAAGACACAAGTAGGAAACACGGGTATTACATACCTGGTAATGTGTTTTTTCATGAGACATGACGGCACCACGAGAGAGGTGATCTGACCATCAAGGACAGGAAACCTTGAAGATAAAAAGGGCGGCTCCTCTCCGCATCAGTTGTTTTACAGAGTACGAGAGGAACTCCGCAGGTAATGTGTACATATAAATACATCCTTTATACTACTAAATTTCCAACACCAAAGGGAGTGTATAATGCTAATAATGCACCCAACTAATGATGTGATCAATAGGGAGGGAATATAAGGGTGCCGTCATGTCTCATGAAAAAACACATTACCAGGTATGTAATACCCGTGTTTTTCCATCATACATGACGGCACCACGAGAGAGTTACAGAGATTTGTATTCTCTTAGGGAGGGATCACTGCTTGCAAATGTGAGATCAGAGGTAGCAGATAGATCTAACCTATAATGTTTGAAAAAGGTAGACGGAGAGGACCAAGTGGTCGCCTTACACATTTGATCGATGGAGGAGTCTGCTCTCTCCGTCCAGGACGTCGCCATGGCCCTTGTGGAGTGGGCTTTTAGACCCTCTGAAACAGCCCTGCCTGCACCACTATATGCTAGCATAATGGCCTCTCTTACCCATCTAGCTATAGCCTGTTTAGAGGCTTTAAGGTCCTTCCTTGCCCCCTGGAATGAGACAAATAAGGTCCTCTGTTTTCTCCAAAGTCTCGTTACCTCTAAATATTGTAGGAAACATCTCACATCTAGGCAATGAAGCCTCTCCTCCTTCTGGTTGTTAGGGTTAGGACAAAAGGATGGTAAGACTATCTCCTGAGCCCTATGGTATTTTGATACCACCTTGGGAAGCTATGCTGGATCTTGATCCTGCACCTGCAGCCCGCTTGCGCTTTCTGGATCTATCCCCACGCATGCGCACTATGCCTGGGTTGTGCGCGCACCCGGCAACCACCTCCGGTGCGCACCCTTTCATTGCTCCGGGTGCTCTGATGGTTGCTGTTGTGTCCCCTGTTCCCCGGTGTACGTGCTCCCAGCGCATACCCGACTTCTGATGCGCGTCCAAGCGTAATTTCCGGTGCGCGCTCTCTACAAACCTCCCGGCCTGTTCCTGGCGGTTGCTGGTAGTTCATCTGTGTCTTGACCTCAACAGGGAGGGTAGTAAATATGGCCTCAGAGGAGCTTTACTTCTGCCCGGGCACCGATGTGCCACACGGGCTGCATGGCCACCATACGTCAACAGGGAGGGCACAGTAACATGTGGCCTCTCAGGACTTTAGAATAACTTGGAGTTTTTCCGGCATCTGGGAGGGTACACAAATGTGGGCTCCGAGGCTCCTGTTTTAAGCCAGGCATTGCCTCACGGGCTGTGGCCATGCGTTCAATCAGGGGGGCATGGGAATACATGGCCCCCGAGGCGACTACCGGTACTTAGTGACGGATGTAGCAGACCTGTGCCTGCCAGTAACCATCCAACCCAGGCATCCTCTTTCTTCAAGAGTCTTCATCTTGAGGGTTCCCCATCAAGGACAGGAAACCAACTGATGCAGAGAGAGGAGTCGCCCCTTTTATCTAGAAGGTTTCCTGTCCTTGATGGGCGGATCCCCTCTCTCGTGGTGCCGTCATGTATGATGGAAAAAATAGCATGCGTATAGCAAATCTTGCATTTGCAATAATCTTCTGGGAGAAATACTTCATTTTATGGAACAATTTCAAGAGTGCTAACACTTTCAGCCATGACTGTATCTGCATGCTGCTGAGAATGTGTTTGAACCTGTCTTTGTATCTGTAAGTTGCAGAAAAGCTGCAGATTTGCCAATGACCATTTCCAGTGTGGATTTTCCTTGCGTGAATAAGATACGTTTTAAATCCTATCCACTTTGCTGGTACTTTAACATGCAGAAGATTTTCCAGGTGCAAACCCATAGCATATAATTCCTGTCTGGACATATGCTAAAAGAGTGCCTTAAATTTTCCAGAAAAACTATTGGACTCTGCTACATTAAGAGTAGACTGTTTTTGTGCACATTATTTTTTTAATGCATCTGTGTCAGTTTGTACCTGTGTTTACCTAATACCATACTCTCCAAATTGTCTGCACAGATTAAAAAGATAAGAAGTTGTCAGATCTGCAGCTGTAATGCAAGGGCCTTTATCAAGATCCACCATTACAAGCAGGAAGACCTTAGCTCCCTCTGGTGGCAGATGAAGGTATCAAAAAGCTATTTTCTAAATCGTATCTTCATTCTACTTCTATTACCCAAAAACAATCCTTTGCTCAGGTCTGCATGTATGACTTGTGCATGACAGCCTAACGTTAAGGCCGACTTCACGTGTCCAAGTTTCATGGTCAGTATGGACGGTGATATCTGGTCCAGCTGTAGGAATCTTACCTGAACGCTACAGCATCATATGTGCGTATGAGACTTGGGTCAGGACTGATTATTGGTGCAGAGACTAGAATACGTACACAGAACATGAAACTTGTACATGTGAAAGCAGCCAATGTGTTCTGCAGACGCAGATTGGCTTATGGCACATCCACCAAATCTTCGTGGCAAAATGTGCATACATGCTTTGGAATTCATCCTATACACTGCAAAAGTAAATTTTGATGAATTCTGCAAAAAAAAAGAAAAAAAACTTAATGCTGCTAATTTGAAGGATTTTGAAATTGTGTGGAACTCTATTAAATCTCCTCTATGTTGCTAGTAATGTTCCATGTTGCGAGTTTGTTGCTGGAAAATGCAGTGGCAGATATTCAAGATGAGGTTAACTCCTAGGACGACTTATCCGCTTTCCTGCTGTCACAATTCAGAACATTTACAAAAACAGACATGACTGCAGAGCGGAGTATGGTAGCAGGGTGCATACGACATGGCGGGAGAGCGGAGTAAGGTAGCAGGGTGCACACGGCATGGTGTGAGGGTGAAGTACAGTAGCAGGGTGCACACGACATGGCGGGAGGCCGGAGTACGGTAGCAGGGTGCATACGACATGACGGGAGGGCGGAGTACGGTAGCAGGGTGCATACGACATGATGGGAGGGAGGAGTACAGTAGTAGGGTGCACACGACATAGCGGGAGGGAGGAGTACCGTAGCAGGGTGCACACATGGCGGAGTACGGTAACGGTGAATACGACATGGCGGGAGGCCGGAGTACGATAGGGTGCACACGACATGGCGGGAGGGCGGAGTACGATAGCATGGTGCACACGACATGGCGGGAGGGTGGAGTACGATAGCAGGGTGCACACGACATAGCGGGAGGGCGGAGTACGATAGCGTGAACACGACATGGCGGGAGGGCGGAGTACGATAGGGTGCACACGACACGGCGGGAGGGTGGAGTACGATAGCAGGGTGCACACGACATGGCGGGAGGTCGGAGTACGATAGCAGGGTGCATACGACATGGTGGGAGGGCGGAGTAATGTAGCAAGGGTGCAAACGACATGGCTGGAGAGCGGAGTAATGTAGCAAGGGTGCAAACGACATGGCGGGAGAGGGGAGCACTGCAACATGGTGCATACGATTAGCACCTGTCCAAGTTATTCATTTATCAAAACTAAAAATCTGGCCCTTTGCTGGTATAAACCCATCGTCGGTCACATTTATATTTAATACTTCCCTTATTCTGCCCTGTTATATGGTTACTATGGGCAATAAGGCCAATTTTACTGTTCAACAGTCTTGATAAATAGGGGTCATAATTCCTTATGATACTTATCGGAAGTTACCATGCTAGTACAAACCTGTATGATCCAGGTAACCTTTCAGGATATGTTTAGGCTTCCATGATTAATAGAGTGAAGACAGAGAAACTAGACAGTCCATCGCCTGTGGTGTAGCTTGCTTTATTATGTCCACAAATATTTCCAAAAAAATTACAAAATACTCAAAATGGAGAAAACACAGAAGTCACGAATTTCTGGGTTTCTACCCCATGGCAAACTACTCCTATATACATTAAAATCTTCAAGATATATATAGAAATGGAGCAGTCTTGATGTACATTCTGCTAAATGGCGCCATGAAACAAGTAGCTTTACAGTTTTACACACTGAACGAGGTACGTCCGGAAATTACAAAAATAGGAAAGGAGGAAACAAAATGGAGTGGTAAAAAGTAACAAAAACAAATGAAAGACAACAGTTTGACTTTAACTCTTTTTTTTTTCTTCTTGCCGGCATGGCAAAACTGTGCGTCACCAGGCCTTATGGCAGTAAAAGTTGTAGCCCTTCAGTGTTGGGGAGGCCTAGTGCACATCAACTTACTGCAGGGCTCCTCAACGCCGAACAGGCTGTACACAAAACAGCCCGCAAGGGCCAAGTAGTTAAGCACCCCAACATCCATGGGACAGCGGCTAATAAATCTGCAGATCAACTCTGCATTGTAGTGTTACATACTGCTAAAGAATGGAAGTGGTGACAATTAAAGTAATGACCGAGTATGTCCAGATACTGCGTGAACTACACTACCATACAACTTTCCACAGGAACTCTAGGTGGTGCAGTGTAACATGATGGAAACCTCTTGTGCATTAGTATCAGGACCATCTAGGATAGACTGAAATAGTGATCCAAGTCTAGATGTTGGCCATCATGGTGATTTCATGCGGAGATGAAGCGCTAAACTATAACTTTTTAGGTTTTGTGATCAGGCGCAGCCCTGAGATGCCGATCGCCAAAAACAATAACAGTCAGTAAGCAGGGGGTGGTGCCCTTTGCTGGGAGACTATAACTGCACAAACAGTATACATTGTGCATGAGATCCATAGCCTAGTATTTGCCCTCTGAAACATCACGCGGCGGAGAAGCAGTTACTAAGTGTGCCTTCATATCATCTGCATGTGTAGAGTCCTAGGCCTGCCACTGGGGGAGTGGAGAGTAACAAGTAGACAATAACGTACAAACAAAAAGAACAAAACATGAAGTTAAAAGAAAAAAAAGAGCCCAGGTTAAATAAAATCTGTACAAATGAAACCCTTGGCATTAAGTATAGCAGGACCCAAAAAACTAAAATATAGGAGGCTTTTCTTATAAATTAAATAATTAAAAGTTCTAACCCTGCAGAAACTTTAATGCTATAAAGTGAAGATACGCACAAGCCGGTGTGCGAATTTGCCTCTACAACTTAAAACGCTGTAGTCCCTATCTACAAGTGAGACATGACACAAACTTGGAAAACAAAACTTTTTTTTTAAAAAAAGGAACTCCCCACTCACATACACGCTCCAGCAATCACCGAAAAGCTAGAGTGGTTGAGGTGAACACAGAGGAAAACTAGAGTATTCCTTTATAATGGACGTCAGAACGTAGACTAATCAGGCTCATGTAAAGAGGATGTGGCAGAAGCTAGAAACCAGGAGAGGTGTATGCTAAGGAAATGGATGATGGGGGTCATGATTTCCGTTCTACCAATTTGTCCTTGGTAAGGCTTGGAGTATCTGATGGTTTCATCTCAGGTTCCTAACCACTTTGCTGCCATAGGCCTAGTATCACAGATCCAAGAGGCAGTGAAGAGGTTAAAGGAAATTCACAGGTAGTAACTGCAATGCAGGGACAGGAACTGAAGGGGTGGTCGGACACTTTCTTCCCCAGTCCTTGCTTGTAACCTATTTACAGAGTATAGTCAGACTGGGGAACCTCTGTACAATGCGGAGGGTTCTCCTGCTGATGATGTAGTAAAATAAAGAATAAAATAGTCACACGCACAGGAGACCCGAGCGAGTGCTGGCGGAATATGTCACTTATTATTTTTGTGTACACAGTCTCTCTGGCTTCATTTGCACACTGAGTGTATGGATAGGGATAGCACCTCCAGGTGCACGAGGTGGTGGTACTGCTGCCAAAAGTCCATTGGTGTCCCCTGCCTCCCCCTCCAAACCTGCTCCCTTTTGAGGCTGGGGAAAGTATGCATCATGCAAGGGGCTTGCCAGTCTGGTTTTGAGGAGTCGTCTTCACAGATGAAAGGATAGTATATGACAAGTCTTAAATACAGGAGGAATCTTGCAGCCCCTGGGGACCCGTCGTGTGGAGCCTGACTCTCCCGAGGGAGCTGGAAGGGAGGGAGAGGTCCAGAGTCATCTCGCTTCGTTACAACTGTTTGTCCCCTTCTTTCTTCAGACGACTGGAAGGATAGAGAATTATGGATTTTACAAGGTCAAACTGAATCCACAACCATGATATATCTTAGATGGCATGTAAATAATAAATTGCATCAATTGGAAATCTAATTCTTTGGTAACTACTGGCATTGAGGAGCAGTAGGTGGACAGACTTACCTGTAATAATCTTCCTGGCTGGGTAAATGCCCACCGTGCATGTGGGGATGACCATGTAACCACTGTTGTTCCATTGCCAACCTCTGCAGCTCAGCAGACTGAGCGTGCATAGCTTGGAGCTGGTGAGCAGCAGACATCTGAGGTGGAATACCAGCTGGCAGATCACGAGGGTAATGGGCGCCTGCAGAAAAAACATTATACATTAATACCAGACTGAACACATTCGATTCAAATAGCCTAAGTGAGCGTTTGAGTGTTAAACATTTAGAGCACCGATTTTACTGTACATCAATGTTTTTTCCAGATTAGAGGATTCAATAAAATTTATACAACAACAAAAAGGTCCAAAGTGATCAGGGTAATTGCACTGTGAGGCCTATATAGTAACATATATAGTCATTTGTATTCTGCATCTCCGTTTGTAAAAGTGGTGCTGATTCTTTAGTAGTTTGACAGGTGTCAGACACATTTATAAAATGCTACTGAAAAAGGTCACAAATGAAAGTAATAAACATTTCCACTTTACTGGTGTGGTGTTGAAATGGTGTTAATTTTTAAATCGCACAATGACTGAAATGAAGCCACTTTTCAAGAATCTTAGCCAAAGTGAACTAAAGATGTTCTTCTACAATACTTTTAAGTAGTAAAGAAACAGTGTGACTTTTTTTCTGTATAGCATGGAAAGTTACTTTACTTTTCAAATTAATTTATTAGGGGATTAGTCTTCATTCGTGTAATATAATTACATGTAAGTGACTTGCAACCCCCAGTCCATTTCTGTGCTTTTAGCAGCATTCATGAGACATACTCTTGTAGAGCACAGTGATGGGTCAGCAGTACTGATCATCGGCACTGCTCAGTACTCAATCGACTACCCCTGGTGCTCATGCACATGCGCGAGTCCCCAGCCTGCATGTTTCACAGCTGTTTTACAGTTACTAAACATGCGGGGATTACCTGCCAATCACAGAGATACAGTAAGCATTGCTGTGATTGGCCAGCCGCATCACCTCATCGGGTCTATGAGGGTGAACCGATGCTTGCCACAGAGTACCCAGAAATAGTGTTGGGAAAGGAGCTGCTGTACAAGGGAAAGTGATCTTTACAGGCCTATAGACATGGTTTATAGTGTATTATAGGCCTTGTGCCAGAAACCTACAACTAAATTGTCCTTTTCAGGGCTACATGTTTTCCATGCAATACCGCTGTAAGCTGTACTATTTAGCGTAAGGATAAGTAGCTGCTGGCGAAGGGCTAGTAGTGCATTACAAGCAGAGGTCGAAACCATGGGCCACGGCACACTGGGTTAACCTTATAGGACCCTGGGATGTGATACCTACGCCTAAAATTGTGGGACCGAGTTCCATCAGGGTTTCGCCGTCCATCTCCGAATTGTCATCCATATCAGTCATAAGCTGGAAGCACTGCCTCGGTAAAGCGGCATCAGACTCTGCTGAAAATCATTTCTTTAGGTGACAAATGGCACACTATCGCAGAGTTGTTGAAAGGTCTAACAGACCAGACCGATCTGTGGTTCTCGCTTCTGAACTTACAACCAGGCATGGTCATGTGTGATTAATGGCAATAATCTGGTGGCAGCTTTTAAGCTTGGCCCACATGCCCAATTTAGTGGCTCAGCAGTTTCTGAAAATCTACCCAGATTTGCCTGAGCTACTTATGAAGGTACACTGCGTGTGTATCCATTTCCGCAAATCTCGCACAGCTGCCGCAGGTCTGGCAGTGCTGCAGCAGCCCTTGCAAGTGCCACCTCACCGACAGGTTTGCTATATGACCACATTCTGGAATGACACATTACATATGTTGGCAAGGCTTTGTGAGTAGCAGAGGGCAGTAGGTGAATATTAGCTACAACATGTCTGTCGTTATTCCAGTCAGCTTCCGCACATAAGAACCGACGAGCGTGCATGGATGTCTGACATCTGTGAGGTTCTACAAAACTTGGAGGAATCAAGAAAGATTGTGAGCAGTGATAACACCATAATCAGCAAAACCATCCTGCTTCTGTGCCTCCTCAAACACTCGCTGCTCACAATTAAAAGAAAGCTTTGTATGCAGATGATATTGAGGAAAAAAGTAGACAGGGTGATACTACCCAGTCCAACCTCATCTTCTCTGTGCAGATTGGGTGATTTTGACGAGGAGGTTGAGGCTGATTAGGAACAGGTGATGGTTGTCTGCGCTACAAAGGGAACTAGCCACACTAGCTTCATCCTATCTGTTCAGTGTTGTTGGGCTGAAGGAGGAGGAGATGGAGAGTCATTTCTGGTGAGGACAGAGAAGTCTTGCCTGTTGTGAGTCTGGCACACAAGGCTGCCTTTCTAGTGACCATAGCGTTATACGCATTATGGCAACATGGATTACTGGGTGCTCATGCTTCTCGACCCACGCTACAAAGATAACTTTCCATCTCTCCTTTCTGTGGCAGAGAGGGATATTAAAATGGTGCAATACCAGAAGGTCCTGGTTGAACAATTAGTACAAAAATTCCAATCTGACAACACTGGTGGCTGAGGTTATAGTACCTTGGACAACCAAGGAGTAGAGACAAGGGATACACACACCAGGGCCAACAGAGGCAGGGGAAGACTGTCAAAAGGTCTGCTACAGTTTCATTAGAACCTCCAGGGTCTCTGCACTCCTTCCAAATGGTTAAAAAAAAAAAAATTCTGAGGCCCTTCTCTGCATGTATTCCAAGGTGTATTGCAATCCCTCCTTTAAATGTTTGCTAGGCCGTGCACTAAGTGCCATACACTTTAGCAGTGTAAGAGTTTTTAAAATTGTCTCTCTGGACATGAGTCTTGGAGAAAATGACCACGGACAGTGATTCACCACGCACTTCCTGCATGTGTAGGTTTTCCTCTTCTGGGGCTGGTCTGCTGACGTGCTGCTAGTCACTCTCTTCAACTGAACGGCTCTGACCCTCTGCTCTTCACTAGTTATAGTGAATGTGACCTTCTCCATCGCATCGTTGTGGGGTGTTTCTTCCATTTTTTTAATACAACAATAGTGGTAAGGTCTTCACTTTCCACAGTCTTTACTCAGCATGTCATCAGCTTTAGTTTCATTCAAGTTCTTCCTTTTCCCCCCATCTTGTTCTATTTATTATTGTCTCTTGTCAATATCATCTGTTGAAAATGAGTGTTCCTTCTGGTCACATAAATCGCTTCCACAGTCCACAACATGAATAGCTTCTATCCATGAATTCATTGAGAAGTCCTGTCTTTGTACAATCTTTTTTAAATTGTCAAACATTTTTGTCTGAGGCCATCCTCTATGTGTCTTCCAAGGTGTATTGCAGTCCCTCCTTCAAAGTTTAAAGGGAATCTGTAACCCTTTTTTTCGGCTTGCAGCTGCCGGCATAGACATCGGGGGCTTATCTACAGCATTCTCTAATGCTGTAGATAAGCCTCCGATGTAACCTGAAAGATAAGAAAAACACGTTATATTATACTCACCGGGGTGGGCGGTCCGGTCCGGTGGGCGTTGCGGTCCGGTCCGACGCCTCCCTTCTTCATGCGATGACGTCCTCTTGTCCCGTCCTGTAATGGCTGCAGCGCAAGCGCACTGCTCTGCCCTGTTGAGGGCAGAGCAGAATTCTGCAGTGCGCAGGCACCAGACCTCTCCCGACGCCTGCGCACTGCAGGACCCTGCTCTGCCCTCAACAGGGCAGAGCAGTGCGCTTGTGCTGCAGCCATTACAGGACGGGAGAAGAGGACGTCATCACATGAAGGGAGGCGTCGGACCGCAACGCCCACCGGACCGGACCGCCCACCCCGGTGAGTATAATATAACGTGTTTTTCTTATCTTTCAGGTCACATCGGAGGCTTATCTACAGCATTACAGAATGCTGTCGATAAGTCCCCGATGTCTATGCCGGCAGCTGCAAGCTGAAAAAAAGGTGACAGATTCCCTTTAATCAGCGCTTACACTTGGTGCATAGGCTTTAGAAGTCCCTCTACCTATCAATTTTAATAGAATGTGTATGTGGCCCTCATCTATGTCTAATACAGACTGCATCAGAGTCCCTTCTAATTTTTTGCAGTTCTTGTGTTATCTGCATAGGCTTTGTGAGTTTCAGGATGTGTCTGAACATATCTCACACACCACATGCCCAGATAAGGTAGTAAATTGTAAAAATTACAATTACAGGCGAATGGCTTTTTCAGCAATGAGTGCGCAAAAACACAGTAAGAATGTTATGTGTGAACATAGTTTAAGTGGTTGAGGAGGCGGGGTTTTTTTTTCTTTTTAATTTGCCTTATATAAAAGTCATTATATAGAAAATAATGTTTCCTAACATTTTTTCCTGTAAAATCTATTTTCATGGAATGTTATTAAAATTCTGCTGACATGTTTAGGTAAAGTAAACTACTGACACTGTCAGGTTGGCAGTGTTAAAACAAATTAAAATGATACCTGGGGTGACGAAATCAGTTTTGTGGTTCTTGTGTAATCAATGTTTGAAGTTTTCAGCTAATGTCATGCCCATGCTCTGGGGCAGAACTGTAGGCAGAGTCTTATCTTCCTGCTCCAAGCCGGAGAAACCAAGGAAAGACCTGCCCACAGGCCGCCCCGAAGCACAAATATGTTCCTCATAAAGACAGACTGTTTGTGCTTTGGGGCGGGGCCTGTGGGCAAGTCTTTTCTTCCTTTTTCTGGTTTAGAGCTCCAAGATAAGAATCTGCCCACCGTCCCACAAGAATCTCATTAACTGAAAACATCTAACACTGATTACACAAGAACAGCAAGGTGGATTTCAGCAACCAAGGTATCATTTTAATCAGTTTAACATTGACGACCTGACAGTGTCAGTAGTTTACTGAGCAAAATCCAGGACCTGTGTCCAACCCCCTGCTCAATGCAGGATTCACTAAACCATCTCGGACAGGTGTCTGTCCAGAGTCAGTTTGAAGATTTCCACTGAAGGCGAATTCACCACCTCTCGTGGCAGCCTGTTCCACTCATTGATCACCCTCACTGTCAAAAAGTTTTTGTTATAGTATCTAATCTGTATCTTCTCCCTTTCAGTTTCATCCCCTTACTTCTCATGTTTCCATGTGCAAATGAGAATGATGATCCCCCTGTACTGTGACATCCCTTCAGATATTTGTAGTCCGCTATTAAGTCTCCTCTTAGGCTTCTTTTTTGCAAGGTAAACATTCCCAGATCCTTTAACCATTCCTCGTAGTACATATTTTGCAGTATGCTCAGCATCCTGGTAGCTCGTCTGAACTTGCTCCAATTTTTCAAATGTCTTTTTTAAAATGTGGTACCAAAAACCTGATGGTATTCCAGATGAGGCCTGACCAAGAAGGAGTAGGGGGGATAATTACTTCATGTGATCTAGACTATGCTTCTCGTAATCCATCCTAGAACGGTTTGCCTTTTTTTTGTTGCTGCATCACACTGTTGACTCATGTGAAATCTGTGATCTATTAGTATACCCAAGTTTTTTTTTCACACGAGCTATTGTTTAGTTCCATTGCTCCCATTCTATAGATATAATTTTAGTTTATCTTGACCAATGTAGAATCTTGCATTTCTCCCTGTTAAAATAACATCCTATTAGTTACTAACCATTGTTAAAGCTTATCTAGATCCTTCTTAATCCTCTCTCTGTGTTCTCTAGTGTTCGCTATCCCTCCTAGCTTTGCATAGTCTGCAAATTTATGATTTACCTTCAGTTCCCTTATCTAGATCATTTATAAAAAAGTTGAACAACATTGGGGCCAGGATAGAGCCTCGTGGTACCCCACTAGAAACACTCTTCCAATTGGATATGACACCATCACCACTATATCTACCGCATTTCCCTTGTCCACCCAGTCAGTGATTACATCATACAAGGAAATTAAATTAAATCTTGAATTACTTGTTTCCTAAAAACCCATACTGGCTCCGGTTAATTACTGTATTCTTATCCAAATACTTACATACATGCTGTTTAATAATTTGCTCAAAGATTATTCCTAGTATTGAAGTAAGTTCACTAGCTTGTAACTTCCAGGCTCCATCTTCTTTCCTTTTTTGAAGATGGGGACATTTGCTCTTCTCCAATCTTATGGGACTTGTCCTGTTCTCCAGGATTTTTCAAAGATTCTGGCTACTGGTTCTGCAATTTCCTGTGATAATTCTTTCAGTGCTCTAGGATGTAATTCATCTGGACCAGGAGATTTAAATTAACTAAGTGTTCCCTCAGAATCGCTCCATTTATAGATAGTGTGGATTCTTTTATTCGTTCGAAAGCATGGTGAAGACCAGTTGATGTTACGTTACAATTGCTTTCTTAGAGAACATAGATGCAAAATAAAAATTTAAAACTTTGGCCTTCTCAACATCATTTTTGACCACTTCACCATTTTCATTCTGTAAAAATCTTTGACTTTTCTTTTGCTTTTGACATACCTCAAAATTCTTTATTGCTTTTAGTCTCCCTTTCAAGCCTCACTTCATTACTGGCTTTAGCTCTTCTAACACTTACCCTACATTCCCTGTTCACAGCATTATATTCTTCTTTAGATGTGCCCCTCTCTTTCCATTTATAATACATTTCTTTTTCCCTTTTTAACAAGTATTTTCAGTTATTTGTGTTTTGTTGTCACTCACTCCGTAAAAGTGGAGTAATACTCTGTCAGCATTGTTCCCAGCAGCGACCTGGGAGTTAAATGTGTCCAGGAGTATTCCCCATGCTTTTTTCAATCCTTCAGAGCGCTGTTCCCATCCAGTTTGGCGATTTTCCTGCCCCCGCCTCATGAAAAAAAATGCTTCTCATTTTCCATTGACTTCCATTATACTCCTTACTCGAATAGAGCCTGTTTGAGTGTCTGACCTGCTTGATTAGAGTACCAAGCATTTTAGTGCTTGCTCATCACTAGTTTGAACCTGTCTCCTTTGATTGTTTTGCTTAACAGAACAATATCCTGCAGCAGTTTATCACCAGAGTTAAGGCCCTTTTACATTTAGCGATGCACCAGCGATCCCGACCACGATACGACCCGGTCAGGATCGCTGGTGAATCGCTAAATGGTCGCTAGTGAGTTGCCACACAGGCAGATCTCACAGCGATGCAGCAGTGATACAGCGGATGATACTTACCTTTCAGACGCGGCGATCCTGACGTCCTCCCGCCCGCCTCCACATGTCGCTCGTCAGCGCCACAGGAAGCCCAGCAGGAAGCCGACGACGAGAAATGGAGCCGGCCGATCTCACGCGATCAGCGACAGACAGCGGGGGAGCCGGTCGGAGGTATCACACATAGCGATATCGCTAGCAATATCGCTATAACGTCACAAAATTGGTGACATTATAGCGATATTGCTAGCGATATCGTTATGTGTAAAACCCCCTTTAATGAGAAATGGGCACTGACCCTGTCACTGCCAGCATCTGTACTCCAAATGAGTATGTTCTTATCTCAATGCAACTGAAGGCAAATAAACTGGTGAAAAACTGGTGTTGGAAAGTCACTTACATGCAACTGTTCTTATTATTTACAGAAGTGAATACAAGTTTCCTAAATAAAGTGATTTCCAAAGTTTCATAACTTTCCATGTTGGACTAAGTTATATACAAAAAAGTTTAGTTACTCTTTAAGGCTATGTGCACACGTAGTTTTTTGGGTGTGAGGATTTTGTAGAGAAAACCGCAGGTAAATCTGCAGGACAAAAGTCCTGCGGTTTATCTGCGGTTTTGCCCTGCGGTTTTACACCTCATAATGGATGAGGTGTAAAACTGCAGCGTTTCTGCACCAAACAATTGACATGCTGCGGTTTTGTAAACCGCAGCAAAACCGCACGGAAAAAACCACAGCATGTGCACAGTTTTTTTTTTATTTCCATAGGAAATAAAGGTACTGTACAACACAGCAGAATCTGCTGCGGACCCGCAGGTGCAGAAACGCTGTGGAACCGCAGCAGAATCCGCACCGTGTGCACATACCCTAAGACCCTAAGATCATGACCTGGAAGTAGAGCTCAGCATACCTCAGTGTTTGGTAAACAGTTTAAAGACCATCTGTAACCAAGAAAGTTTACCAGAAACTACCAGGGCTGTGGAGTCGGAGTCGGAGTCGTGGAGTCGGAGTCGGTGCTCATTTTGGTGGAGTCGGAGTTGGAGTCGGTATAAAATGGACCGACTCCGACTCCTAAAATATATAATAAATTGGGTACAGTAGTTCAATGCAGGATGTGCTGAATATTTTTTCATAGGAGTTTGGGAAAGTTATGAAATGTCCTATAAATGGCTGTTATATTCCTGATCTAAGGCTACATTCACACACAGCATTTTTCCTGTGTTTGAGGATACGTTTTTCAGCTGCAAAAGCTGATCATCTTTTTAAAAAAACTGCATCACCTGAAAGGTTTTTGAGCTCATAGATAATGTTTTCAATAGCAAAAGCAGATTAGAAATCTGCTCTATCTATATATCCATTTATCCATATCTGTCTATCCATATCGTATCTGTACCAAAAAGAATGAAAACCGGGTAGTACACCAATATATATTCTGTTCTATCTAAATATCTTGATTAATGGATCATAAAAATGATTAAATGTCTGAGGTTCACATTGTACTACAATAAATTTTTCACTTAAATATAAACAATATGTGTGGGAGTCGGAGTCGTGGAGTCGGAGTCGGAGTTGGAGTCGGTGTAAGGGAAATTGAGGAGTCGGAGTCGCAGGTTTGGCTTACCGACTCCACAGCCCTGGAAACTACAATCCTGTAATAACTGAATATGCAAACATTCTCCTCAAAGTGGAACAGGACTAAACCGCTAGTTCTACCTATTGGGGCTAGCAATTCTAAAAGTCAATATAGACCCTTTCCAGACGATTTAGTATTAACAGCCAAACCAGGCACTCCATCTGCAGGCACGTGTTTTTGCCCCTCATTAGTGCAAAGCAGTAGGAGGTCTAATCTGACAGGTATTTTAAAGGGATCTTGCTTTGCAACAATGACAGGGCAAACAACCCAAAACAATGTTTTGGTTTTTTTTTTTTCCTCCAAAGTCATGAGGTAAGGCTTATTGAAGGGTTGACTTTTAGGACGGCTACCGCCAATAGGTGATACCAGAGTAGTGTTTAGTGTTTTTCTAAAGATGATATTTGCATATTTAAATGTCAAAAGATTATAGCATTATATGGCCTATAAATCTCCTTATGCCGACTCCGCACAATCCACAAGGAGAAACATTCCTCCTTAGACACCCTTAATAGCTAAAGAAACTGAGTTCAGAGATAGTGATGTGGAAATCTTTCATGCATTTGCAGTAAGCCTGCAGTCTGTGTGTTAATAAGGCAACAAGGCTAATTTTCTGTGGCCACAATTCTTCTTGTATGTAAAAATACAGACCGTTGTTCATCAGTGCCTTTGATCAAGGTTTCAGCAGTGTTTGGTCCGCGGGGCAGTTTTTACCATCAGTGATTTTTACTGCTGAAACAATGTATAAATTGCCGAGTTTCTCCTATTTAGTTGTGTGCTAATGACAGACTGCACATTCATGCCATCCGTGTGCTGCCCATGATTTTCATGGACCCATAGACTTGTGTGAGTAATTTTGATCTGCGCCTGGGATCAAGAACAGACAAGATAAGCTACTGTGTTGTGTTTTGTTGTGGAATCCCTCAGTCAGCAAAAAAAATGCAAACGTCATTTTTTTGTGACAATGTGTAATAATGATTTCAAAATTACATGGGTTATTAACTACATGTAACTGTAGGGAGATACTGACCAAAAACAGGGTGCCGGAGCATTTCATGTTCGTGAGGAGTTTGTGTCAACAAAGGATTGGCGATGGTACCAGGAGGGTATGGGAAGCGTGCCAAGTGAGGTCCAGCTGCCAGTGGGTCAACCAGTGGATGTACGGGACCAGCTGAGCCTGGAAAAAAGCAAAATAGATTATCTCTGGCATAACAACATTTTACCTATACTATCACAGGAACATGGCACTGCATACTTCCGAGAGTTCAGGACTGGGAGATTGGGGTTTTGCGAGCTCAGGAAAGGATCTGCCCTCACTAACCGTTAATTAGCAGCGCAAGTGTTAGGACAAGAACATGCAAATGATGCTGCATAAAGCCCCTGGATACATTCACCCTGATGCAAAACTTACCTGAGAGAAAATGTGCATCATTACCCCTGCCTGACTCCATCATCAGAATCATCCCAAGTCTCACTCTATGCAGAAGGCAACATGTAAATGGAGGTAGGCTTATACATGTCAAGGCTCCCAGATCAATCATACAAGACACAAAGGTCGACTGACTCACTGGCACTCCACCGGCATTGCTCGAGTACAGCAAGAATCGTAGGACATCCACAATGTGATGAGAGCCCTTACTATGGAGTCAGTTTGGTGGTTACACGAGTTGTTCAGACGTGGGTCAAATGTGACTGCTGAGTTGTAACAGTTCATTATGAAACATGCGAAGCTTAATGAATTTGATTCATTTTTCATCTGCTGTGCATCAGGGTAAGAAACATACTCCCATTGTGATGTTTCGGTTTTAATTTATGGCACACTTGTGTCTCAAGTTATAATGACTTTGTGGCTCCTTCACACCACCTTCTGCTACGCTCCTCCTACTGTTCAAAATTTTGCCAGTGTTGGTATTAAAAACGTCAAAACATTGCAAAATGTAGCTTTATTTAATGCCAGATTTTGCGCACAAACTTGATGAACTGGCCACATTTTCTGGTCTTTTTTATTACCCACATGGACATGAACAGCAATAAGAGATACATGGTTTTTCTGACCCCAGTTGCACTGAAATAATAAATGAGCATGCTCTGATCCAGGCAAAGGTCATAGTGCAGAAAGGGGGAGAAGGGGAGTTGTGACATCACGGATTATGAACAGTTGGGCCTGTATCATCTACTCTATATAGAGGCTTCCATGCATTGTAATCATGTCTGATGAGGAGACGGCTGTAAAGTCATCTGTAATGTCTAGTGGCCAGTGTGACATTTAAAAAATGTAAGGCTTTTTTAATATATAATGCCTACAAGTAGTATTCAACCCCCTGCAGATTTAGCAGGTTTGATAAGATGCAAATAAGTTAGAGCCTTCAAACTTCACACAAGAGCAGGATTTATTAACAGATGCATAAATCTTACAAACCAAAAAGTTATGTTGCTCAGTTAAATTTTAATAAATTTTAAACATAAAAGTTTGGGTCAATTATTATTCAACCCCTAGGTTTAATATTTTGTGGCATAACCCTTGTTTGCAATTACAGCTAATAATCGTCTTTTATAAGACCTGATCAGGCCGGCACAGGTCTCTGGAGTTATCTTGGCCCACTCCTCCATGCAGATCTTCTCCAAGTTATCTAGGTTCTTTGGGTGTCTCATGTGGACTTTAATCTTGAGCTCCTTCCACAAGTTTTCAATTGGTTAAGGTCAGGAGACTAACTAGGCCACTCCAACACCTTGATTTTTTGCCTCTTGTACCAGGCCTTGGTTTTCTTGGCTGTGTGCTTTGGGTCGTTGTCTTGTTGGAAGATGAAATGACGACCCATCTTAAGATCCTTGATGGAGGAGCGGAGGTTCTTGGCCAAAATCTCCAGGTAGGCCGTGCTATCCATCTTCCCATGGATGCGGACCAGATGGCCAGGCCCCTTGGCTGAGAAACAGCCCCACAGCATGATGCTGCCACTACCATGCTTGACTGTAGAGATGGTATTCTTGGGGTCATATGCAGTGCCATCCAGTCTCCAAACGTCACGTGTGTGGTTGGCACCAAAGATCTCGATCTTGGTCTCATCAGACCAGAGAACCTTGAACCAGTCTGTCTCAGAGTCCTCCAAGTGATCATGAGCAAACTGTAGATGAGCCTTGACATGACGCTTTGAAAGTAAAGGTACCTTACGGGCTCGTCTGGAACGGAGACCATTGCGGTGGAGTACGTTACTTATGGTATTGACTGAAACCAATGTCCCCACTGCCATGAGATCTTCCCGGAGCTCCTTCCTTGTTGTCCTTGGGTTAGCCTTGACTCTTCGGACAAGCCTGGCCTTGGCACGGGAGGAAACTTTCAAAGGCGGTCCAGGCCGTGGAAGGCTAACAGTAGTTCCATAAGCCTTCCACTTCCGGATGATGCTCCCAACAGTGGAGACAGGTAGGCCCAACTCCTTGGAAAGGGTTTTGTACCCCTTGCCAGCCTTGTGACCCTCCACGATCTTGTCTCTGATGGCCTTGGAATGCTCCTTTGTCTTTCCCATGTTGACCATGTATGAGTGCTGTTCACAAGTTTGGGGAGGGTCTTAAATAGTCAGAAAAGGCTGGAAAAAGAGATAATTAATCCAAACATGTGAAGCTCATTGTTCTTTGTGCATGAAATACTTCTTAATACTTTAGGGGAACCAAACAGAATTCTGGTGGTTTGAGGGGTTGAATAATAAATGACCCTCTGAATAAACTTTTCACAATTTAAAAAAAAAATTAAACAAAGAAATAACATTCTTTTTTGCTGCAGTGCATTTCACACTTCCAGGCTGATCTACAGTCCAAATGTCACAATGCCAAGTTAATTCCGAATGTGTAAACCTGCTAAATCTGCAGGGGGTTGAATACTACTTGTAGGCACTGTACGCACATAGTGATATGGATTTTTTTTAATCAAGCATTTTTAAAAATACAGAAAACCTATAAAAAAAATGCCAGGAGTGTAACAGTCAAAATGTAATTAGAAAAAAAATTGATTGATAATAATTAGAATAAAAAAAACATAAAAGGAGACTTGCACATTTTGATCTGACTCTGGTATTTTCCATTTGGTTTTTCTTCTTATTGAAGATCTATTACCATACTGTTTATGTACAATCACCTTCTTTTCTGTGCTTTTGGGTAGTCATTACCTTTCTGTCAAGGGTTTCCTGTGTGAGTGTAGCTATGGTTGACACTCTCCTTTTACTTGTTTTTTATTTTAATTGTTAAAGATTTTTCTAGTTTTATTTTGGCCGTTACACTCCTGTTAATTTTTTTTTATAGATTGCCTGTTCTTCTCGGGACAGCCTGTTTAATGCATGGTCAAAGATTTTTAAAACTACATTTACTATAAAAACTTATAGTTAAAAAAAAGGAATAAGATATTTGGGTGAAGGCAGCTGTAAGAAATAAAACAGACAAAGGCAGCTACCTTAAATTGTAGATATGCAAAAAAAAAAAAGCCAGGTTGTTTCACTTATTTCAGGAAACAATTTCAGCTCTATTAAAGATACTTAAAGAGGACTCCTCATATATAAAGTGTTATTCCCAACATGTATACTCACTCCTATCCATAGAATTGGTGGGAACTTACCATTGGGAACATCACCAATCTAGAAAAGGAGGTTTTGAACTATCCCATTAGAATCGAGCCGAGGACAAGGATGCATGCCACTACTCCTTTTATTCTCTATAGGGCTGCCCGATAAAGAGATGTACAGCGCTCGCTTCTCGCCTGCAGACCTGGAGAAGACATGGAGCTGTGTGTGGTACATGTGCGGCTAGCACTGGATTCCAATGTGATATTTCAAGTTTTCGGAATTGGTGGGGCCCAACAAACTGCAAGTTGTCACCTATCCCATGAAACGGTGATGACTTTAGATGTTGAGATTAACCCTTTAAAAGAAATTTCTCCAGTTTTATGTAAATATTGAAGCCTTTGCCTTTCGTTTTCTAGTATTAATTTTGAATTACTCCTATAAAATAAACAAATCTTGCACTAGCCTTAGGGCCCCGTTACACGCCACAATATTGTGAACGATATCATTGCAACGTCACCAGTTTGGTGACGCTGCAGCGATGTCGAAACGACATTGTTGCGTGTGACACGTAGCAACGATCAGTTGGCTGATTGTTAATCGTTGCCTAATGGTCTGGGCCATAAATCTATCGTTGGTCTCCCGCTGGGCAGCACACATCGCTGCGTGTGACAGCGAGAGACCAACGATCAGCGAGTTCCCAGCGCCATACAGCTGACGCTGGGAGCTGGTATCCCAGGGTAAACAGCGGGTAACTAAGAGCCGCACGGCGCTTAGATACCCGCTGTTCACCCTGGATACCAGCGTGCTCGCTGGTGAGTCTGCCTATGTGACAGCTCACCAGCGATCAGCTAACTATGTCCCAGCGATCCCATCCAAGTCGGATCATTGGTGGGATCGCTGGGACATTGAAGCATGTAACGGGGCCTTTAGGCCCTGTTCATACTGCGTTTATGCAATGCATCCAGGGAACTCCTCACTAAAGCGCTATAGCCTGCATTGATAGGGTCAGACTTCAAATTATTTCAATTTGTTTCTTGGTGTCCATTTTTTCAGGGCAACTTAGTATGTTTGAAATTGTGAATTCCCACACCAAAGCAGCCACCAGCTATGGAGGGAAGTACTAGGTGGGAGAGATTAAAGCAGATCTGTCAACAGAATTCACAAATACAAACTGCATATATTGTTAAATATATCTTAGACCCAAAGAGGCTGGTGTACTTGTTATGAAAATCCATGTCAAAATGGCTGTATAATTCTGATACAAAAATTAGAATTTTAGGAGTCCAGCTAAAAAGTAAAAGAAGTGTATTCAGTCTCCACCCACCATGACTGACAGTTTGTACGGAGCAGTATGAGATCTCAGCAGCAGGGAGGAGGGACCCTGAGGAACTATCAAAGATAGGTAGGCTTTCATTGAGTTTAAAGGGGTTGTCCATTGTTCTGATAAGTCTGTAGTCACAGCATGTGACTTCTGAAACCCCACAGCATGCACACCGCCCTCCACCAGGATTCTCTGGGATTGCTGGAGAGAGCAATCACATTCCAACAAGACATGCTCGGCTTCACAATTCGTGTGTACCGGAGAATCCTGACAGCGTATGGTGCCGCATGCTGTAAAGATTCAGAAAGCTGCAATCACAGACTGGACAATAAAGGATTATACAGCCATATTGCTGTAGATGTACTAAGTAAATTATTCAATAGTGTGTGTATTATAAAATCTGGCGACAGATTGCTTTAATGCATCACATGAAATGCAAAGAAAAGGAGTAAGTACATGACTCTTAGGCCGGAGTCAGACGCAAAGTATAAAAAAAAAACAAAAAAAACGGTGCGTTTTACACAGACGGGAATTGCAGAAATGTTCCATGAACAGTGACCTGTATGTCATTCGTGTGCAATGCAAGGATGAGATTTTCTCGCATCTAAGCATCTGTGTGACGAGATTTTCTCGCCGGCTTGCAAAATGGACATATAATGGATCCATGGCCTCAAATATTCGTGAAAACATTTATAGTGTAAGGTCTTTATATTTCGTACAGAGCTAGATCGCAAAATAGCCATTAATTCATTTGTCGGCTTCTGTAAAATTAGAAATTTTTTACGTGATTTAATTTTAATTTAACACCTACAGCTACAATATTTTACACACACTAATAACATTAGTGAGGGACATATATAAATCTAAAGGATATGCAATGGTTTGCTGTATGTAAACCATGTCTCATATCCTGTCGGGTTCTGTAATGATTTTGCAGAAGGCAACAAATGAATTATTGGCTATTCTGCTATCTATATCTCTATGAAATATATATGCATGTCAATGAATATATATATATATATATATATATATATATATATATATATATATATATATATATATACACACATACACACACATATATACCTACACACACACCTATACTATGTGTATACATGTATTCTATCGATTCTATTGTAAGTTGTCAGTGTGATTTTACTGTACACCGCACATGAATTGCCGGCTTTTCTAAAGGACACCGGTGCATATTTCCCGCAAGTCACGCGCATGGTCCGTGTGGTATCTGTTTTTTTCTCGCACCCATAGACTTGCATTGGCGAGTCTCGGCCATAATACGGTGCAAATCGCAGCATGCTGCCTTTCCTCCGCACGTATAATACGGATGAGAAAAAATGGATGATGGGAGCTGCCCCAAAGATTAACAGTGGTCCGAGTGCTATGCAATTTTTTTTTTCGCATAGCACTTGTCCGTATTCTACGGTAGTGTGACTCCGGCCTTAAGGTGACACCAGAAAAATTACTAGAAGTAACACACCACAGGTAAAATGATGGGGCTCGGCTAAGAAGCTGAGCACAGTGGATAATAGTCTTGTCAGTACATCTTCATAGATGCCTCTAAGAACATTTCAATCTAATGAAAAAAAAAATAATGATATCTTGCCAGGCTACAATGGGAACTCAAATTATTGGCAGAGTCTGTTTTATGATGTAGAGCCGGTAGTATGAAATCCAAGCCTGTAGACGGACCTGCAGGGCAACCACAGGGAATCTCAATTCTTCCAGTAGCATTACTGGCTGTATCAGTGTGCTCCTGCGCTGAAGTGTTTCCACTAATAACATTATATTGCAAAGTTGCTACTTATGTGCTAAACTAATGGTAAAGTCCTGACCTTGCCGGAGATTAGGAAATAGATCTGCTTTATTATCCATGGAAATAGTGCCCTCTTACTCATAGGCAGCAACTAGTATTAAAAGAAAACTGCTTCTCATCTCAAACAAACCCTGTAACACTGCACATGATGCCCCAGGCCATCGTATTATAGCAAATTCATCCAAAAATTATTAACATTTGACCCCACTGACAAGTAGGGAGGGGTTGAGAATTATACCAAACATGAAATAGAGCAGATATTTCACCATTAGTCATGCTCTCATCATAATTACCCTATAAACAACTAGCTCATCACAAACTGTGTGAGCGATGGGGAAGATTTACTAAGGTAAAGGAAACAGTCAGCAGGTTTTGGCTACCCTATCTTAGAGTAGCATAATGTAGGAGCAAAGACCCCAGATTCCAGTGATGTACCACTTTAGTGGGCTGCTTGCTGTAGTTTTGAAAGTCACCTGTGCTGAGCTGTGTATAACCCCGCCCCCACCACTGACTGGCAGCTTTCTGTGTACACTGTGCATAGGCAAAAAGCTGCCAATCAGTGGTGGGATTACAGAGAACTGATTAATATGGAGGACCACATGGCAGCAATTTTACTAGTCCTCGAATGATATATATATTTTATATATATATATATATATATATATATATATATATATATATATATATATATACACACACATACACAGTGGGGCAAAAAAGTATTTAGTCAGTCAGCAATAGTGCAAGTTCCACCACTTAAAAAGATGAGAGGCGTCTGTAATTTACATCATAGGTAGACCTCAACTATGGGAGACAAACTGAGAAAAAAAAATCCAGAAAATCACATTGTCTGTTTTTTTTTCATTTTATTTGCATATTATGGTGGAAAATAAGTATTTGGTCAGAAACAAAATTTCATCTCAATACTTTGTGATATATCCTTTGTTGGCAATGACAGAGGTAATTATGATGTCTCCCATAGTTGAGGTCTACCTATGATGTAAATTACAGACGCCTCTCATCTTTTTAAGTGGTGGAACTTGCACTATTGCTGACTGACTAAATACTTTTTTGCCCCACTGTGTATATATATATGTGTGTGTGTGTGTGTGTGTGTGTGTGTGTGTATATATATATATATATATATAAAAAAGGATTCTAATAGCCGATTATCAAAACTGCAGCAATTTGATCCAGTAATTGACACATCGCTGGTATTAGGTTTTCGGTCTCTACATTGTGATGCTTAGATTAGGTGGCAAAAACCTGATGACAGATTCCCTTAAAGTGCTTCCGATTTCTGCCTTGCACCAGATTTATCACGTTTTACACATATTTTGCACATCACTTCACTTTAAAACTAATAAAGGAGGCATGGTTTAGTCCACATATGGCTCGCGGCTGGCTGCCAGCTTGGTGCATTAGCTCCAGGTCTAGCAAACAGTTACGTAGAGCACATCTCAAAATGATGAATTTTGTGAGTAGCCCTACATAGAAGAGCAGGTCTGGATGCACATATACTGGTCTGGTACCCTGCAGACACGATGATACTACCTGTCAGAGGAGGTGCTTGAAGCTGGATGTGAGTGTGTTGGGAGTGCTGGGTGGGGGATAGTGTGGGAACTCTTGGATCTTAGTATGCTGCTTCGGGGTGATTTCTGTGGGAAAACTTTTGTTAACATTATACCGGTAATGGGGGCTTTGGCTGCCACTACTATCAGGGGGGTGGGAGCTGGATGTGGCTCGCTACCCTCTCTCAGTGCTGAATGGGGCTTGCAAACTCTCTCTGAGGTGAATGGGGCTCTCAAGGTCAGAAAGGTTGGGGTTATATTGTACATAAACACATCCAGAAAAAGTCCTTTAATTGTAGGAATGACACAGACCCCTTTACCGTTTTTGCGTTTGTTTTTCGCTCCCCTTCTTCCCAGAGCCATAACCGTTTTATTTTTCTGTCAATATGGCCATGTGAGAGATTGATTTTGAGGGACAAGTTGTACTTTTGAACGACACCATTGGTTTTACCATGTCATGTACTCAAAAATGGGAAACAAAAATTTAAATTCCACAAATGTTTTTGGGGTGTTTTTTTTTTTTACCATATTTGCGAAATGCTAACACTGACCTGCCATTATGATTCTTCAGGTCATTATGAGTTCATAGACACCAAACAAGTCTGGGTTCTTTTTTTATTTAAGTGGTGAAAAAAGAATCCAAAGTTTGTTAAAAAAAAAAAATATATATATATATATTGCATCATTTTCCGAGACCAGTAGAGTCTTCATTTTTCGTGATATGGGGTTAGGTCAGGGCTTATTTTTTGCGTGCCAAGCTGACGTTTTTAATGATTTCATTTTGGTGCAGATAAGATCTTTTGATTGCCCATTATTGCATTTTAATGCAGTGTTGCGGCGACCAAAAAAACGTAATTTATCGTTTTGACTTTTTCTTGTTACGCCGTTTAGCGATCGGATTGATTTTTTATATATTGATAGATTGGGCAATGCTGAATGTGTCAATACCAAACATGTGCATATTTGTTTTTTTATTGTTTTATTTTGATTGGGGGTAATTTGAACTTTTATACATTTATTTTATTTAAAAAAAATTTTTTTTTTTTTTTTTTAAACTTTTGGCATGCTTCAATAGTCTCCTTGGGAGACTAGAAGCTGCTATAATCCAATCGGCTCTGCTACATACAGACGATGATCAGATCTCGTCTGTATGTAGCAGAATTACTGACTTGTTATGAGCGCTGACCACCGAGCGGCACTCATAGCAATCCGGTAGTGAGAGCTGTAGACCTCTGGTTATCATGCTGACCCATCGGTGACCAACGATCACATGATGGGGTCACCGATGGGCGGGATTTCAGAGGCGCTTGCTGGAAGCGCGTGTTAAATACCGCTGTCAGAGTTCGGCACATGTCAGCTGTTTAAATTGAACCATACTCATGTCATTGCCCATTCCATTGAAGCCATAGTCTCCTGTAATAAAATAAAATAACCATATCCCTCACCTGTCCATCATTCTCTGTCCCTCGCCATAATCCATGTCTGGGGATAAACAGTTTTCAACCTGGACAGTGCCAAGATGTGCCCGTCCAGGGTGAAAACCACTGGGAGAATCACATGATGAGAGCGCAGCCTCAATGACTAGCGGTGACAACAGAGGTTACCACAGGTCACTGAAGCTGCGTTCCCACGACAAATTGCACAAAAACTTTGGGGGTCTAACATTTCCTGTTAACCTTTGGAAAATAAATTGGGGGCTAAAAAAATCATTTTTGGTTGGGAAAAAAAAGGATTTTTTATTTTCACGGCCCTGCGTTATAAACTTTAGTGAAACACTTGGGGGTTCAAAGTTCTCACAACGCATCTGAATAAGTTTCTTGGGGAGTCCAGTTTCCAAAATGGGGTTACTTGTGGGGGGTTTCTACTGTTTAGGCACATCAGGGGCTCTGCAAACACAAAGTCTGCATTCCAAAATGTCACTACTTCCCTTCTCAGCTCCGACAGTAGTTTTCTCCCACATTTTGGGTATCGGCGTACTCTGGACAAATTGGACAACAACTTTTAGGTTCCAATTTCTCCTGTCACCCTTGGGAAAAAAAATTGGGCGCTAAAAAAATCATTTTTATGGAAAAAAAAAAAATGTTTTTTATTTTCAAGGCTCTACATTATAAACTATAATGAAACAACTGGGGGTTCAAAGTGCTCACCACACATCTAGATAAGTTCCTTGGGTGGTCTAGTTTCCAAAATGGGGGTCATTTGTGGGGGGTTTCCACTGTTAAGGCACATCAGGGGCTCTCCAAACGTGACATGGCGTCCAATCTCAATTCCAGCCAATTTTGTGTTGAAAAAGTAAAACTGCGCTCCTTCCCTTCCAAGCTCTGCTGTGTGCCCAAACAGTGGTCTACCCCCACATATGGGGTATCGGCGTATTCAGGACAAATTGCACAACTTTGGGGGTTTTATTTTCTCCTGTTACCCTTGGGAAAATAAAAATTTTGGGACGAAAAGCTCGTTTTTGTGGAAAAAAATATTTTTTATTTTCACAGCTCTACGTTATAAACTTCTCCACATACGGAATATCGGCGTATTCAGGAGAAATTGCACAACAAATTTTGTGGTTCATTTTCCCTTTTTTACATTTGTGAATATAAAAAAACTGGTCCTGAAGTAAAATGTTTGTGAAAAAGAGTTAAATGTTAATTTTTTTCCTTCCACATTCCTTCAGTTTCTGTGAAGCATGTAAAGGGTTAATTAACTTCTCGAACGTGGTTTTGAGCACCTTGAGGGGTGCAGTTTTTAGAATGGTGTCACTTTTGGGTATTTTCTGTCATCAAATGTGAGGTGGTCCCTATAAATATGGTTTTGTAAATTTTGTTGTAAAAGTGAGAAATTGCTGGTCAACTTTTAACCCTTTTAACTTCCTAACAAAAAAAAAAATTTTGGTTCCAACATTGTGCTGATGTAAAGTATACATGTGGGAAATGTTATTAACTATTTTGTGTGACATCTCTCTCAGATTTAAGGGGGATAAAAACTAAGTTTAAACATTTTACAAAATTGTGCCATATCTCCATTTTTTTCCTAAATAAACGTGTCATATCGAAGACATTTTACCACTAACATGAAGTACAATATGTCACGATAAAACACTCATATAATCAGCGGGATCCGTTAAAGCGTTCCAGAGTTATAACCTCATAAATTGACAGTGGTCAGAATTGTAAAAATTGGCCTGGTCATTAAGCTGCAAATTGGCTGTCACTAAGGGGTTAAAGGACTTTATTCTGGCAGTGTCTTTATTTGCAATACAACTATAGGATTAGTAATGGATAGGTGTCTTATAGATGTCTCTCCATTACTAATCTGTGGGCTTAATGTCACCAGACAATACAAAGGTGACATCAACCACACAAATATGAACCCCACTTGCCACTGCTACAAAGCAAGTGGGAAGAGCTGGGCAAAATGCCAGAATTGCCTCATCTAATAAATGTGCCTTTTCTGGGCGGCTGTGGGTTGCTGTTTTTAGGTTGGGGGGGGAGGGGGCAATATCCATGGCCCCTTACCAGCCTGAGAATACCAGCCCCCAAGCTGTCTGGTTTAGCAAGGCTGATTGTCAAAAATAGGGGGAACCCCACCTTGCTTTTTTATCTATTTAAATTATTAAAAAAAAACAAAAACAAAAAAACAGAGTGCCCTTTATTCTTGATAACCAACCTTGCTAACGCTGTCAGTTTTGCCTGGCTGGTTATCAAATTATTTATTTAGAACACAGACTGATTAATATTCCCATCAGCCGCCGCCTGCTCTTGCTGATATTAGTGGTAGCAGGTGTAGGCTGATGGGAGCAGTAGCCAGTGACCAAAGGTAAACTTTTTACCACAGATTACAGCTGCTAGCTTACACTGTCATTTGACAGAATGGGAACCACCGCTGTCTGACCGGTGGTAATGATTTTACCGCCGATCACAAGCAGTGTTTGCAGCAACAAACACTCTGTGCTCGGGTGGTCGAAGCCGAACAGTAACACGGACTTCCTGGTGAACAGTAGGTGTTCTTTACTCATAACTTAAAAGGTACCAAAATTTTGGAACAAAATATTGCCATATAGAGTATGCTGACCAAGGGATGGAGTAAGAAAAAGTGACTAACATGTCCATCAACATGCACCAAATATCTCAGAGCTTGGGTCACTCTGATGAATTTGATGCATCTCCTGGCTTGTCTAACTGTAATCCAATTCTGCCACAAAGGTATAAGGACTGTAAATCACACAGAATGCGACTATTACAAAGATTTGGTTATACAGGTCTTAAAACCAAGCAAAGGTCTCATTTAACAATGGATACACACAAAACATGGAGGCAGCCAAAAGACCTTATATTCAATCATACGCTCAGCAGTCACAGGCCTTTTCCTATTCCAGAACATTTCCACTGTAATCTTGCACATGTTTTTGTCATTTTATAAGTATAACATCCTGGAGCATTTTGTCTTTTACAGTATAGCTAAAACTAATGACAGATCTCATTGGCTATGGTACAAAGGGCTACCAGGACAATTTCTAATCTGTATTACACATTTTACAGCGCCAACATTAATTTCAAGCGATGCAAGCAAGATTTGCACTAATGAAGCATTACCCCTAATTAGCCAGGGCAGATCCAACATTTCTAGCCACAAGGGTCCGGTAACTCCAACTCAGGATTGATGTGCAATGAAGTAATGTACACACAGTAACCCACCTCAATGAGGATTCAGTTCTGGGCTACAGGTTCTGCAGATAATTACTTGTAAAGTTCAATGATGACTTTTGAAGTTCAGATGAACACCATACGCTGGCCTACAGATTATTCAGCATGTAGATGGGTATGATGGCTGTGGGAGAACCAAAGACCACCTAAGTGTGGATTGCCATTATCTTACACAACCACTTTGATAAAGTGTAGAGTTGATATTACACTTTAATAATACCTAAGATCGCGTTGTGTTCCCCACCTTAAGCCATCAGAATGTTCTGATTTTTCCAGGTCCCTTTTTGTATTAGTGACCTCTCCCCATTTATTCATTTTGTGCAAAAATGAGGACACACAATGCTGGAAGGAGGCAGCAAGATGGTGAGTGGAGAGGACAAAGCCACTATACTGGACAATCGCTGGATTATATGAGAAAAAAAACCCTCCCAGACTGTCACCGCTTCACCATACTCCATCCCCGACAGTCTGCTGGTATTAATATCTGGCAGGGGTGTCAGAATAGCGTTGCAACCAATCAGTGCCTACTGACTGGCAGCAGTGTTCCTATTTAGTGGTAGCGTGATCTTTTTGGCTGAAGACATAATGCTGAAAATGGAGGAGTGGCATCGATCTGGGAGGTGTGTGTATATATATTTATTTTACCTCTGTAGTCTCACCACATTATACAATGCTAGTGAACATAATCACCATAAAACCTGGTGCAAGCCCCTCAGCAGTCACATCTCTGCTCCACAGTGCACCGGAAGCTGCAAGCAGTCAACTAAATACTGCAGAATAATATTGTTCCAAGTGGGATTCCACATGGTTGTCCACTACTAAAAGGCAGCACGGTGGCTCAGTGGTTAGCACTGCAGCCTTGTAGCGCTGGAGTCCTGGGTTCAAATCTCACCAAGGACAACATCTGCAAGGAGTTTGTATGTTCTCCCCGTGTTTGCGTGGGCTTCCTTCGGGTACTCCAAAGACATACTGATAGGGAATTTAGATTGAGAGCCCCATCGGGGACAGCGATAACGTGTTCAAACTGTAAAGCGCTGCGGAATATGTTAGCGCTATATAAAAAAATAAAGATTATTATTATTTGACAGCCCAAGCTCAATCATTTCAGGGCCCAGAAGAAAATAAAGACCCCTTGCCACCCACAGCAGTATTGTTCCAGTGATGTTGGTGCTGCTGTTCCTGGAGGTGAGGCAACATTCTTGTATCGTGTGACCACTGCCGCTCATTAATACTCATTAAGTGCGAATCGCTGCTCTGAAGAAATAGTAAAGGCTGCAGTCAGTGGCCGCTGATTGCCTGCAGAGCTCACATGACAACGATGTAACATCAGGCATCACAGGAACAGCGCTGCTGTAGGAGGCAAGTAACCATTGTTTTCATCTTCTATGGGGCCCTGATTTGATTTAGTAGTGGTTGTCCAGTAATGGATAACCCATTTAATTAAAATGGGTAACTTTCTAGTGAGAAAGTACCATATATGTGCACCAAGACAGACTATACTTTAATGGGGTTGGTCAGGAGTGAAAACCTTTGTGTGTGACCCACTGAAGTGCGTTGTCCTGTGCTCTGCACCCCTTCCCTGTGATTTGGTAAAGTTACGGTAAGCTGTGAATAAAGCCCTGAGATACCGCACATTCCATTCGGAAAAAACTAGAAGGAAAAAAATTAGTGCAATAGGGTTTTATCCGCAGGAGATAAGGGTGTTAAATAAGGTTATGTTAACCTGTCTAAAGGGGCCTTTACACATTGCGATATCGCTAGCGATATATCGCTACAGCGTCACCGATTAGTTGTGTATACACATTTCCAAGACTTTTAAATCCTGCTGCTGCAGGTCCAATGTGTCATCAGACTGGGAAAACACAGACAAGGAGAATTTGCAGATAATCTGTGCTGCTGGTATCACACATGACAGATCCAAGAACAGAAAAAGTATTTGCAGTATTTCTTTATTTAGTCAATGCATTTCAAAGTACTACAGACTTCATCAGGACAAGTACTTTGAAACGCATTGACTGAATAAAAAAAGAATCGCAAACACTTTCTGTCTGGACTTGGATCTATTATATGGGATACCAGCAGCGCAGATTATCCACAAATTCTCCTTATCTGCCTATTCCATTATGGTTCACTGATATAAGCTGGGAACACCCAGCAATTAACTGGTCTTAGATTGAACCACAATCTGGGATGTAGCTGGTCCAAACCATCTCCTGTACAATAGTTATGACTAATTCATTGGAGGTTTATGAAGTCAAAATGTAGTAATTTTTCAAAAACAAATTGGACCAAAAAGTCTTTTTATGGCATGAATTTGGTAATTTTTACCCCTTTGCCTTGGCACCAAGATTGGAGATACCGGAACCACATCTGCTAAAGTAAATTCAACACATCTAGATAGGCACGGAAAGAAGACTGAATGCTTGGACATTTAGGCTTTTTTTTTTCCTTAAAAGCTCTTGGCTCGCTTGACATTTTGGAAGGTAATCCCGGTCTCCCAAGTCCTTCTTCTCCCCCCCACTTTTTTTTAAATGGTTATTTTTTTTTATTTACCAGGAAAGTGGACTGGAACACATGTCCCGTTTTCAGCCACGCCCGGCCAAGTTTTAGAGTTACAGCAGCAGTCTATTGAAAACACATAACATCGTAAGATGCCTCCATCACATATAAGAAACACACATGGATTGTAATCCCACCAAAATACCAGATTTATTCAGCCATAAAGTGAACGGCGCCACTCTAGGCTTGGTCCGTCTTTTTTTGAAGAGGAAGGAAGGGTCAAAACAACGGTTAAATATTGCTGAAAACTAGCACAGCATGCTAACTATCCAGAAGGACAAACCAATGTCAGCCTGATAAAGGGGGCCTACCCAACAGCTTATTAACCATCACAGAGCTTGTGCTGGACTCTGGTAACCACCTCCTTGATTGGGGACAGGAAGGACTGACTTGGAACCAACATGTAAAAGGGCAAATGGTGTCATAAGCCAACAACAAAAAAATTAAAGGTTTTCTGTTGGGATGGTGATTTTGCATGACAACAAGGGTAATGACAAAATGAAAATCCTCCATGTATTTCTCAATCTAACCTTACACTATAAAACCAAAAGACCAGTAATTGCAAATCAGTACCAAATGTCAACACCTCCAGGCGGAAAATAGCATCATAAGGACTTCAAGCCCTATTACGTTCCTACAGAGTTTTTCTTGGCGTTTTAATTACATTGCCTGTGTATCTGACGTAGCAGACTCCGGACCAAAATCTGCATCAAAACACAGTGTGAACAAAACCGAAAAATAAACTAGACAATTTGTAACAGTTCCAGGCAGGGAAACCGTTCACATGTCACAGAAAACTCAAGGGATTGTATCCCGCTAGATAAAAATAGCTATAGACGGGTTTAAAATTGAGATCAATACAAATTAGTAATTAGCCTTCATTATTATGAAAGCTGCACGGATGACCTGCTGTCATGGGTCCTGTGCTTCTAACTTCTGCCTTGCTTGATGCGTATGAAGGGGGCTGCCAATGTGGCTCAGTTCGCTAGCCTACCCTAAGCCTCTTCTCCTTCAAAGTTTTGGCACAAACCGAAGAGCCCAGACTTGTAAAATGGACAGACAGAAAGCCCCCCTTCAAGTGGCTCCCATACAGAGAACAGCAAAGGAAGCTCATTCTTGTGACAAAATGACAAAACCCCTTTTTATCAGTGAGCGCCCTGACACATTTACATATTCGACTTCCACTGGTTGCTCTACCAATGGAAAAGAATCTTCTGCTCAACCTAAGATAACGTTTGGAGTGAACATCCATGTTCACAAGAAAATCATGTTTTTTAAATTTCTATTAGCAATGATTGCCGATTACCCACAGCACGGGCCACCAGAAGACTGTGTGGGAGGGCGACACTAAACAAGGCAGCGTCATGCTTGTCACTCTTAGCAACCATGGTATCTTATGGCGCTCAATCCCACACTGAAGATATTGGTCTGGAAGCAGAAAGACGCTGCCTAGTTTAGTGTAGCACGCAACACAAACTTCATGCTATCCTCATGTGATTCAAACTGCAGGTTATCAGCAAGAGTCACTGAAAAAAGTGATTTAGAAAAATGATTATAGAGCAGAGTCCTGCAAATGAATAATTTTCTTGTGAAAGTGGAGGTACAAAAGGCCAAAACTCTTACAAATCCTAACAGGTACTGTATTTAGTTTACACAAAAAGATCTATGGGATGAGAGAAAAGAAATAAAAATGGAGAAATAGGACATATCAGAAGGGAAATACTGGTTACACATTTGGAAGGGTTACTATTCGTAGTGTACAAAGATCTTTAAAAACAAAATTCGGTAAAATGAGTATGAAATGTTTTTCCACACAAAACAAAGATTGTAATAAGGCAGTCTGGGGTGGGGAATGCCGGCCCGATTGTTAGGGATACATGGACTGTATGCTAAAGCTTTTTATGCTATGTTGACAAGCAACATGTCATTTCACATGCCAACTACCAGTCTTTCCTGACACTCATAGAAGACTCACTTTAGTAGGACTGTTCTCAACATTCACTATAACCTCAGAATACAAGTGAGTAACTTAAGATTAACTATTTTTAAAGGGGTGTTCTCATCTGGGACATTAATGGCATGTTGATAACATATGCCACATGTCCGACAGATAGCAATCCAGAGACCCATATTTGTCTAGAGAACAAGGCCTCATCGCGAGAGTGGCCCTACCAGTCACCCATGACTCACCTTGATGTAACGGGTCCTGCTGATGGAGATGGAGGTGTGAATGTATGTGCGAGTGTTGGTGGTGATGAGGCGTGACGTTGAACATCTGCAACCGAGCTAATGGGTCATTAGCAAATGCTGCCATGCGCTCTGCGTGTATCCGCTCAGCTGCAAGTCTTTCTGGGTAAGTCATTTCTGGCCGTAGTTGTGGTCCTGCCAGAGCCAGTCTCTCTCTCTCAAGTGGGTTTAAGCCAGGATGAAAAGCAGCAAAAGGGTGTGGTCCTGCTGTTGGGGGTAAAGTGAGTGCACCATGTCTAGCAAAATGTTCCATGGGGTTAGCAGCAGGGTGAAGTTGGTCAAGCTCAGGTGGTTTCACCTCAAAGCCAGGTTTCATCCTCTCCCTCAGCTCTCTCTCCCGGATTTCACGTTCCCGTAGTTCCCTCTCACGTAATTCCCGTTCACGAATTGTCGGGTCCATATTATACAAGCCTGGCATGTGGTATGCCAGAAGAGGGTCATTGGGGTTGAGAGGAACAAAGAATGGGTGGTTACGGTTGGTTGGAGACATGACGTGCGGTCGTGCATATTCACTTAGGGTGCGTAGAGCAGGTGTATCTGGCCCAATGTAAGGTGGAACAGCAGCTATAGTTGTTGGAGGAGGTTCAAACGATGGCCGAATATGAGCTGGGCCGCCCATATGGGAATCTCCAAGACGGCCTTCATGGGAACTGCAAGCCTTCTGTATTAAGAAAAATGTAGAAAGTTTGAAATACTGCAATAAAATATAGATTAAAAAGAGAAAAGTTATATAGAAAACATACTGCAACTCTTTCAGCTTCCCTCTCGCGCTCCCGTTCCCGCTCCTTCTCTTTTTCCTTTTCTTTTTCCCGTTCTCGCTCCTCTCTGACTTTCTGCTCTGCTTCTCTCTTTGCTTTTTCAGCCGCTTCCTCTCTCTTCTTTGCCAGTTTGGAGCCACCCAGAGGGATGAAGTAGAAGTCGGTTCTAGCACAAGAGTTGTAACCACGATCCAGGTGCTTGTAAAATCTACAGAAAATCACCCCCCCACAACATTAAAGTCCACATTAATTAGGACTAGTATTTCATGCGCCTAATACATTCATCATTACATTATCATTGAGTCACAAGTTCTCAGTTGAGAACAGAAAAAAAACAAAAACAAGCAATGTAAGGATTTTCCCACATTCTTCGCTTCCACACTTGGTAAAAAAATAAAGCCATGTTTGGATCCTTTAACCTCGTCATGACAGAGCCCTTTTTCGTTTTTGCGCTTGTTTTTCGCTCCCCTTCCTCCATGGCAATAACTTTTTAATTTTTCCGTCAATATGGCCATGTGAGGACTTGTTTTTTTGCGGGAAGAGTTGTACTTTTGAACGACGACATTGGTTTTACCATATTGTGTACTCAAAAATGGGTGAAAATAATCCAAGTGCGGTGAAATAGCAAAACAAAGTGCAATCCCACTTGTTTTTTTTTGGATTTTTTTTACTAGGTTGACTAAATGCTAAAACTGACCTGCCATTATGATTCTCCAGGTGGTTATAAGTTCATAGACACCAAACAGGTCTAGGTTCGTTCTTATTTAAGTGGTGAAAAAAAAAAATCCAAAGTTAGTTAAAAAAATTTTTTTTAAAAAATGCGCCATTTTCCAATACCCGTAGCGTCTCGATTTTTCGTGATGGCTTATTTTTTGCGTGCCGAGCTGATGTTTTTAATGATAGCATCTTTGTGCAGATACGATCTTTTGATCTCCCATTATTGCATTTTAATGCAATGTTGCCGTGACCAAAAATATGCAATTCTGGCGTTTTGACTTTTTTTTTCTCGCTACGCCGTTTAGTGATCAGGTTAATCCTTTTTTTATTGATAGATCGGGTGATTCTGAACACAGCGATACAAAATATGTGGTTTTTTATTATTTTATTTTTAGTGGGACGAAAGGGGGGCGAAAGGGGGGCGATTTGATCTTTTTTTTTTAATATTTTTTTTTTTTTTACTTTTGGCATGCTTCAATAGTTTCCATGGGAGACTAGAATCTGCTATAACCAGATCGGCTATGCTACAATATAGGCGATGATCAGATCGTCTATACGTAGCTGAATTGCTCACTTGCTCTGAGCGCTGACCACTGGGGGCACTCACAGCAAGCCGGCAGTGACAACCATAGAGGTCTCCAGTAGACCTCTGGTTGTTATTTCAGCCCACCGGTGACACGCGATCACGTGACAGGGGTCACGAGTGGGCGGATTTCCAGCCCGATGGCCGGAAGCGTGTGTTAAATGCTGCTGTCAAACTCTGACAGCAGGATTTAATGGGTTAATAGCTGCGGGTGGATTGAGATTCCACCCGCGGCTATTGCGGGCACATGTCAGCTGTTCAAAACAGCTGACGTCCCGATAAAAATGTGGGCTCACCACCGGAGCCCACGTCAAAGGGGGAGACACAACATGCGCAATACTAGCACGGCGCATGTCGTGAAGGGGTTAAAGGTGTATGTGCATTAACTTATAAAAAGCATTTTACGGCTATGAACAAAAAGCCATAATCACTATAAAAGAAAGCAAACAACTCAATACACACCTTGCAGACTGGCTGGCATGACTGGGTGCATCTACAACAGTGGGTTCTGGTGATGGACTCCGAGGAGGAAGTGGAGGGCTCTCGGGTTCATCAATTTCATCAGGTACCTCCTCCTTGATCTGGATTGGTGGCAGAGGCAGTGGATTGGGTGATGGAGATACCACAGGAATGCAAACACCAGACGTTGCTGTAGAGGTTGCACTGGATGAAGCCACCTGAAGACTTGGAGATGCTGATGGTAAGGAAGATGGGGCTGGAGCAGGAGCACTAGTTGGAGGGGTTATAGATGGTGGGCCTCCAGGTACGTAAGGGTGCTGTGAGAAGGATGGCTGAGGAGGTATAGGATGAAGTCCTGATTGAGGGTGCCCCGGTGTCTGGGGAAGGCTTTGGCTTTGAGTCAAGACTGGCGGTTGTGCTGCTGTTGCCTGAAGTTGCTGGCTCTGGGGCATAAGCTGCAAAGGAGGAGGGTGAGCAGAAGGAGGATGATGGGCAGGCAGTGAACTAAGAGGCTTAAGAGCAGGAGGAGGTGGCAAGTTAGAATTCAAAGAAAATGGAGAAGGTCCTTGTAAATGGGGAGGATGTTTATGGGACTGTGTGGGAGTCTGAGGAATAGGAGTAGTGGGAGGAGGTTTAATATGAGGCATGGAAATAGGTGCTGGGGGCAAAGGCTGCTCACGTGGAGGCTGAGGTGGTGTCTGTAGCACTGGCTGACAATTTGGTGGTCCCTGAGTATTATGAGGGAAATTATGGGATGTGTGTTGTGGCAATGGAGAGACCTGAGCAGGGCAGGGCTGAGGTGGAGAAGAACCTGGATAATGTAATATGGGTTGTGGCTGGATGTTGTGCGGGATAGGTGCTACTGGGCCATGAAGAGGAGATTGTGGGTGGATTTGTGCAGGGACTGGAGGTTGAGGTTCTCCTTGAGACCCAGCAAGGGGCTGTATTGCTGGATGTGGAGAAGGAAGTCTTTGAGGATGTAAAACTGGTGACTGAATGAGTGACAGTGATGGGGGCTGAGGGGGCTGGGAAGGAGGTAGTGATGGAGATGGTGCTACTTGAGCAGGAGTAATGCTGTGAGGTGGAGGGGCAACAGGTGGAATAGGTGCTGGCGACACAGAAGGTGGGACCATTGCTGCAGCGCCATTTGGTGGCTGTAACATCTGCTGTTGGGCAGAAGAGTCAGAGTCACTCTCATTATCTTGAGGGCTTGGAATGCTGGGAGATGTGCTTCGATTATCCTGGTCAATGTCTTTAGGATCACTGCTGCCCTCATCATTCACACTACGGCTGTCCGAGCTCTCGCCTTCTCCCTCTCCCTCGCCTTCACCCTCACCTTCTCCTTCCGATGGTGAGTTTGGTCGACTAATCTCCTGTAGTAACATAAATGGGGTATTCATTAGAGAGCGGTGTACAACTGAAGCAATGACACACCAAGAAAGAGAAGGTATTCATGGATTTGTTGCTTTGACTCACTTGTGTTTTAGATTTTTTCACTGTGGCTCTGTCAGTCTCTTCAGTGTCGGATACTGGCTTCTCTCTCTGACGTTTGGCACTCTTCATTGGAGAGGTTGGCTCTTCTTTAATCTTCTGTAACCAAAGAGAAATGTGTTAAACAAGTGATACACAACTGAGGTGCATACTTCGTAAATCTGCTATCATATGGTCCCATAACTAGCAGCTACAGACCCAGGGCCTACAATAAACAATGGACACTAGATTAACAAAGCAGTCTGCCTGGTTAATTGCTACTTGCCTTTGATGGCTTCTTCAGGGACTCCGCTTTGCTGTCGTTACTGGATGTGCTGGCAGCACTTGGAGAATTTCGGCCACTGGAACGGATGTCTTCATTTATGGGGGAGACTCTGCCGTCTGGACTGGCGGTCTGTTTCTTGCGTCCGCTGCGTAATGTAGACATCTATTTGGCAGCAAAAACAATCATATGATTTAAATGAAACAGAATGGATGGAAAACATAAGACTTTAGAAACTTACTATGTTCTTAGAAGAGTTTTCTATGGGTTTACACAAAATAAAGGATATTATAGCAATACAAGCAAATATGGCAAACAATATATGGTTGATCGCCACTACCCTCTCCTGTCCTCCCCCCAAAAGAAAAGCAAAACACCACAAATTAACAGCTGATATCACAAAGAAGCTGCAGTGGTCACTACAGGGGACATGTGGTATGACATGGCTTCCAATTTATATGAATGGCCAACAGGACAATACAAGGATGGACACGACAATCAGATCTGTCTTAATGACTTCTGGCTGTACCAAACTGTGGCGAAATACTTCCGGGACATAGTGTACCGGCGCATGCACAGTAATGATTATCGGCTTTGCCCGCAGTTGGGCAAAGCATACTGCGCATGCGCTAAGCAAAGATTGGTTTGTGCATGCGCGAACTATGGAGAAGAACTACCCTAATACTGGATTAGATCGCGGACAGGGGCCACGGATGGAGTGGAGAAAAAAGAAGAAACACCGCCCATCGGACCGGACCCAGACCATTTACATAGGCCTCCAACATAGGGTGACAGATTCCCTTTAAACACACAGTAAATAATTAAAGAATAAACCTTTCAACCCAAAATAAAAAAAAGTACATACCGAGCCCCTGGTCCTCCGAGTTCTCATGCTATGCTTTCCATTAAGAGCATCTTCTTCCTCTTTTACAGGTTTAAACATAAATGGTGGCGGGTCCACAGGCTTTTCGATAGGTGGTAGCTCCCCGTATTTCTTAAAATGGATCCTGCAATCTGTGCACAGGAGAATGTTTTCTCTGCCCCCGTGGTGCCAATCCTTAGAAGCTGTAGTGAGAGCAGATACGCAATATTACACTATGCTGCCAAACACGGATTCTGTGTATTGACAAGATGCCCTTGACCCATGAAGCAGATTACATACTGGTGGAGAAGCAGTGGCGACAAGCATAACCCTTTAACTCTTGTTCACTGTCTTCGCTGTCAAAATCATCTTCACTGGCTGAGCTCAGGTCCACTAAATGGGAAAAACAGCAAGAACACACAAGTCATCATTCCAGGTTAGTAAATAGATGTTACGTTCTACAGATAAGAACACAATGCTTCATATTTATCAGTGTGGACATATTGCAGGGCACAGCGATCAGAAGACCGTACCGGACTGTAATGAATGTCTCAGTCCTTAAACAAAGATCAAATGAGAACCAAAGCAAGGTGGAAGGAAGAGACAGCTGCTCGTCACACCTGTATCTGCCATTACCCCACTCTCTGTGCCTGGCAGCAGAGAGCCTGACTGCTAATTATTATTAGTCAGATTACTTATGTAAAAAAAAAACAAAAAAAAACAAAAACATTTAATTGCAGCAATTGCCAAACCATCCAACTCCTAATAATACCAGCAGCACATCTAATTGTACAAATTGACATCTTAATTAAGTGTGAATAACATTGTTTTGGCAGAAAGCTACTGTTCATAAACTTAGTCTGCAGCAATCAATCTGTCAGAGCCTCCTGTTCTGTATAGATCTGACCAAGAGCTCCACTTCCCTCCATATGTTACTCATACGTTAGCATTTCACTGCACGGGAGTGTGGACTTAAAGATCCTCTAAATTACATCGAAAGCAAGTGCACACAAATTTTTTTTTCACGAAGATTCTGCCTGGAACCTTCCTGAAAAAGTGCTAAAGAAAGCCAAAAAGAATGAACACATGCACTGTGATAGCAAAATGACTTGCTGTGAACTTGTTCCATCTTTTAGAGCTTCGAAAGCCATGAAGCGGCTATAGGATTCTTCTGGGGGTCTCTGTCATTATACGCAATTTTACATTTCCCACGTGTTGCCATACTTTTGTGAAAAAGGAGGAGAGCGGAGTATAACCCCTTACCTACATTGGACGCACTATTCCGTCCATGTGACCTGGGACCTAAGTCCCAAGGACCGAATAGTACGTCTAGTGAGATCAGCGGCGCTCACATGGTGAGCGCCGCTGATCGCTGCCGGGTGTCAGCTGATTATCACAGCTGACACCCGGCACAATGTGTCAAGGGCGGACACGGCCCGCCACGTTAACCCCTTGCACACCGCGATCAAACACGATCGCGGTGTACCGGGGGTTAAAGGGAAGCATTGGCAGGGAGGGGGCTCCCTCCGTGCTTCCCTGAGCCCCCACAGCAGCGCCATGTGCAGCGCTGCTGCGGGGGTCTCTTTCCCTACAGGTCCCCGGATCCAAGATGGCGACGGGGACCTTCGGGGGCCTGTAGGGAGCTGACTTCCTTAGTGCCTGCAAAGCGTAGGCATGAGGAAGTCTGCGTCTATGCCTGTGACAGATTGCTGATCTGTCACAGTGATCTGTGATGTGACAGATCAGCGATCTTTCACAGGACAGTGATGTCCCCCCTGGGACAACCGAATAAAGTTTAAAAAAAAAAAAAAAAAGTAAAAATAATTTAAAAAAAAATCGCTAAATAAATTAGAAAAAAAAAAATATTCCCGAATAAATTCATTTTTTGGAAATAAAAACAAAACAATAAAAGTACACATATTTGGTATCGTCGCGTCCGTAACAACCTGCCTTGTAAAACTGTCCCATTAGATAACCCCTTTAGCGAACCCCTTAAAAATAAAAAACGAAGCAAAAAATAATGATTTATTATCATACCGCCGAACAAAAAGCGCAATAACGCGCGATCAAAAAGACGCATATAAATATCCATGGTACCGCTGAAAACGTCAGCTTGTCCCGCAAAAAACGAGCCGCCATACAGCGTCATCAGCGAAAAAATTAAAAAGTTATAGCTCGCAGAATAAAGCAATGCAAAAATAATTATTTTTTTACATAAAATTGTTTTCATTGCATAAAACCGCCAAAACATAAAAAAATGACATAAATGAGGTATCGCTGTAACCGTACTGACCCGAAGAATAAAACCGCTTTATCAATTTTACCGCACGCAGAACGGTGTAAACGCACCCTCCAAAAGAAATTCATGAAACGCTGGTTTTTGTTCATTCTGCGTCCCAAAAATCGGAATAAAAAGCGATTAAAAATTGTCATGTGCCCAAAAATGATACCAATAAAAACGTCAACTCGTCTCGCAAAAAATAAGACCTCACACGACTCTGTGGGTCAAAATACGGAAAAATTATAGCTCTCAATATGTGGTGATGCAAAAACTATTTTCACAATAAAAAGCGTCTTTTAGCCTATGACAGCTGCCAAATATAAAAACAGCCATAAATAGTAAATCAAACCCCCCGTTATCACCCCCTTAGTTAGGGAAAAATAATAAAATTATAAGAAAATGTATTTATTTCCATTTTCCCATTAGGGTTAGGGCTAGGGCTGAGATTAGGGTTAGGGGTGTGTTGGGGTTAGGGTTGGAGTTAGAATTGGGGGTTTCCACTGTTTGGGCACATCAGGTGCTCTCCAAATGCAACATGGCGTCGGATCTCAATTTCGGCCAATTCTGCGTTGAAAAAGTCAAATGGTGCTCCTTCCCTTCCAAGCTCTGCCATGCGCCCAAACAGTGTTTTACCCCCACATGTAGGGTATCAGCCTACTCAGGAGAAATTGCAAGACAACTTTTGGGGTCCAATTTCTCCTGTTACCCTTAGGAAAATAAAAAATTGGGGGCAAAAATAGATTTTTTTTTATTTTCACGCCCAGGCATTATAAACTTCTGTGAAGCACTGGGGGGTTCAAAATTCTCACCACACATCTAGATAAGTTCCTTGGGGGGTCTAGTTTCCAAAATTTGGTGTCATTTGTGGGGGGTTTCCACTGTTTTGGTACATCAGGGGTTTTCCAATTGCGACATGGTGTCCGATCTCAATTCCAGCCAAAAACGTCAAATGGCGCTGCTTCCCTTCCGAGCTCTGCCATGCGCCCAAATAGTGGTTTACCCCCACATGTGGGGTATCAGTGTACTCAGGACAAATTGCACAATAACTTTTAGGGTCCTGTTACCCTTGGAAAAATAAAAATTGGGGGTGAAAAGATCATTTTTGTGGAAAAAATATGATTTTTTAATTGTACCGCTGTACGTTATAAACTTCTGTGAAGCCCTTGTGGGTTCAAAGTTATCACCACATATCTAGATAAGTTCCTTGGGGGGGTCTAGTTTCCAAAATGGGGTCACGTGTGGGGGGTTTCCACTGTTTAGGTACATCAGGGGCTCTCCAAACGCGACATGGCGTCCGATCTGAATTCCAGCCAATTTTGCATTGAAAAAAGTCAAACGGCGCTCCTTCCCTTCTGAGCTCTGCCATGCGCCGAAACAATGGTTTCCCCCCACATATCAGGTATCAGCGTACTCAGGACAAATTCCACAATAGCTTTTGCAGTCCAATTTCTCCTGTTACCCTTGGTAAAATAAAAAAAATTGAACCTGAAGTATTTTTTTAGTGGAAAAAAGTTAAATGTTTATTTTTTTTTTTTTGAATATTCAAAAAATTCCTGTGACGCACCTAAAGGGTTAATAAACTTCTTGAATGTGGTTTTGAGCACCATAAGGGGTGCGGTTTTTTGAATGGTGTCACTTTTGGGTATTTTCTATCATATAGACCCCGCAAAGTGGCTTCAAATGTGATGTGGTCCGTAAAAATAAAATGGTGTTGCAAAAATGAGAAATCTCTGGTCAATTATTAACCCTTATAACTTCCTAACAAAAAAAAATTTTGGTTCCAAAATTGTGCTGATGTAAAGTAAACATGTGGGAAATGTTACTTATCAAGTTTGTGTGCCATATCTCTGTGATTTAAGGGCATAAAAATTCAAAGTTGGAAAATTGCGAAATTTTAAAAATTTTCGCCAAATTTCCATGTTTTTCACAAATAAACGCAAGTTATTTGAATGAAATTTTACCACTAACATGAAGTACAATATGTCACGAGAAAACAATGTCAGAATCACTGGGATCCATGGAAGCGTTTCAGAGTTATTACTTCATAAAGGGACAGTGGTCAGAATTGTAAAAATTGGCCCGGTAGTTAACATGCAAACCACCCTTGGTAGTGAAGGGGTTAAAAAGACTAATTTTGATAAAGTACAAGGTAGCCATAAAGTAAAAAGAAAGTGTGCAAAGACAACAGACATATCTGACAAACATGAGTCGTCTACAACATATAATTCCCCACCAGCATGAGGGGGAGTGAACCATTAAACAGGGTGGGAGTGTAATATACTGAACAGTGGGGTATCACATTGTACAAAAAGTAAGTGAGTGTCCACAGCATCTCAACACCATGAATAGTAAAATGTCTCCAATGGTCAGAAAAAGCATGCTAATGAAAGCACAACATCTTAACCTGAAATGGAAGAGGACCAAAGAACAGGATGGATACAATCCCCAATGCGCGTTTCGTGTGGATATTATCCCTACTTTCTCAGGGGGAGGTATTTACTATTCATGGTAAGGACACTCATTTAGTTCTTCTACAATGTGATATCCCACTGTTCAGTATATTACCCTCCCCCCTGTTTAATGGTTCACACCCCTCATCCTGGTAGGGAATTAATTATATGTTGTAGATGACTCATGTTTGTCAAGTATGTCTGTCTTGTTGGACACTTTTTTTTTTTTTTTAACTTTATGGCTACCTTGTCCTTTAATAAAGATTAATCTTTTTAACTATTATACGCCGCTCTCCTCCTTTTTCATATAATTTTCTGGAGTGGTTCCTGAATGTGACCCTATGGCTTCTTGGTGCCTAGTGTCTCAAACTAATATGCTACTGGGTTGTGCACTGCTAATATGTTGTCATGCTTAGGGACATTTTCTCATTAAAGCATGCATCTGCTGCTCACTAGGCAACATACCGGCCACCATAAAGGTAAGTTCACACCAGGTGTTTTTTTTCAGCAGGTTTTTCTGCAGCAAAACCTGACCTCTTGGCAGGAAAGAAGCTGCAGAAAAAAAAGCAGGCTTGCTACATTTTTATAGCTTTTTTTGCTGTTTTTTTTTGCATGCTAGATTTGTCCCTTCTTCTACAGAATCAGGTTTTGACACAAAAAACACAGCAAAGCCTTAAGGTACTGTCACACTTAGCGATGTACCAGCGATCCCGACCAGCGATATGACGCGGTCAGGATCGCTGGTACATCGCTAAGTGGTCGCTAGTGAGCTGCCACACAGGCAGATCTCACCAGCGACATCGCAGGGGACGGGGGTCGCTACTTACCTGTCACACTAGGCGATCCTGCGCCCTCCCGCCCGGCTCCATGCGAGAAACAGTCCTGCACGTTCTCGTGCGATCAGCGATAAGCAGCGGGGGAGCGGGTTGTAGGTATGTATCACACACAGCGATATCGCTATAACGTCACTAGTTATAGCGATATTGCTAGCGATATCTTAGTGTGACATGCCCTTCAGGCTAGTTTCACACTAGCGTTTTTCAGCGCTGTGCTTCGTGCGCAATAGAATTGCATACAAAAACCGCATAATGCGTTTTGTATGCGCTTGCTTTTTTAGGCGCATGCGTTTTAACCAGTTTCTAGCCATGTTAACTCTTAAAACGCATGCGATTTTAAACGCAGGCGTGCGCATGTCCATGCGCATGCCTGAGTTCCCATAGACTGTAACGTGATTTTTTTTGCGCATTCCGTGTGCAAGTGTGCGCATGCGTTTTTTTGAGACAGGTCGGACGGATCAAAAATGCAACAGGTTGCATGCGGCGCGCCTAGCCGCACACTACAAAAAACACATGCGCACGAAAACGCATACTAACGCGTGCATACGCTAGACCATGCGCCCCCATGTTAACCCCTTAACCCCCAAGGGTGGTTTGCACGTTCATGACCGGGCCAATTTTTACAATTCTGACCACTGTCCCTTTATGAGGTAATAACTCTGAAACGCTTCCATGGATCCTGGTGATTCTGACAATGTTTTCTCGTGACATATTGTACTTCATGTTAGTGGTAAAATTTCATTCAAATAACTTGCGTTTATTTGTGAAAAAAAACGGAAATTTTGCGAAATTCTAATTTTCCAACTTTGAATTTTTATGCCCTTAAATCACAGAGATACGGCACACAAAAAACGTAATAACATTTCACATATGTTTACTTTAGGCCGGTTTCACATTCGCGCTTTTTAAGCGCACGCACGGCCGGGGGTAGCTCCGCCCCCGAGCCGGCTCTCTGCCCGGCGTGCCCGCCCCTTGCTTGTAGCGCCGCCTACTAGCGGACAGCGGCGCCTGCGATCGGCGCACCCTATCTTTAGCATAGGGTGCGCAGATCGTGCGCAGGCCGTGCGCTAGTTGCGCTTTGACCTGCGCTGCGCACTTTTGACGGTGCGCCGTGCGCGCCAAAATCCGAAAAGTTCGATTTTGGCGCGCACGGCGCACCGTCAAAAGTGCGCAGCGCAGGTCAAAGCGCAACTAGCGCACGGCCTGCGCACGATCTGCGCACCCTATGCTAAAGATAGGGTGCGCCGATCGCAGGCGCCGCTGTCCGCTAGTAGGCGGCGCTACAAGCAAGGGGCGGGCACGCCGGGCAGAGAGCCGGCTCGGGGGCGGAGCTACCCCCGGCCGTGCGTGCGCTTAAAAAGCGCGAATGTGAAACCGGCCTTACATCAGTACAATTTTGGAACCAAATTTTTTTTTTTGTTAGGAAGTTATAAGGGTTAAAAGTTGACCAGCGATTTCTCAGTTTTGCAACCCTATTTTATTTTTACGGACCACATCACATTTGAAGTCACTTTGAGGGGTCTATATGATAGAAAATACCCAAAAGTGACACCATTCTAAAAACTGCACCCCTCAAGGTGCTCAAAACCATATTCAATAAGTTTAATAACCCTTCAGGTGCTTCACAGGAATTTTTTGAATGTTTAAAAAAAAAAAAAAATGAACATTAACTTTTTTTCACAAAAAAATTACTTCAGGTCCAAATTTTTTTTATTTTACCAAGGGTAACAGGAGAAACCGGACTGCAAAAGTTATTGTGCAATTTCTCCTGAGTATGCTGATACCTGATATGTGGGGGGAACCACTGTTTCGGTGCATGGCAGAGCTCAGAAGGGAAGGAGCGCAGTTTGACTTTTTCAATGCAAAATCAACTGGAATTCAGATCGTACGCCATGTCACGTTTGGAAAGCCCCTAATGTACCTAAACAGTGGAAACCCTCCAAAAGTAACCCCATTTTGGAAACTAGACCCCCCAAGGAGCTTCTCCAGATATGTGGTGAGAACTTAGAACCCACAAGAGCTTCACAGAAGTTTATAACGTACAGCTGTACAAATAAAAAGCCTTAGTTACTCACCGGTTAACGGTGTTTTTCGGAGTCCATGACAGCACCACCTGAGAGAGGGGATCCGCCCTTCAGGAACAGGAAACCTACAGATACAAAAGGGCGGCACCTCTCCCACGCATCAGTTGGATTACAGAGCACAAGAGGACCACAATGGTTAATGGCAAAATTTATATACAGTACTTTTACACAACTATTCCTTACCAGTGTACATACAAGAGGAAGAAGTGCACACCCAAATTTAAACTAAAGGGAGGGAATATACGGGTGCTGTCATGGACTCCGAAAAACACCGTTAACCGGTGAGTAACTAAGGCTTTATCGGTCGTCCATGACAGCACCACCTGAGAGAATTACAGAGAGTAATCACCACTTTAGGGGGGGGACCACAGCCTGCAGAACCCTGATACCGAAGGAGAGGTCTGCAGAAGCACCCAAGTCTAGCCTATAATGACTATAAAAAGTGCTCGGAGAGGACCAAGTGGCCGCCTTACAAATCTGGTCGATGGAGACTTCCGATCTCTCGGCCCACGAGGTCGCCACGGCTCTGGTGGAATGCGCCTTCAATTTCTCCGGAGCTACTCTACCTTTTGAGGTATAAGCTAACGAGATTGCTTCTCTAATCCATCTGGCTAGTGTACTTTTGGACACCCTAAGACCTTTCCTAGGGCCTTGGTAGGAGACAAAGAGGGCATTGTCCTTCTTCCAGGGATCGGTAGCCGTTAGCTACTCCAAGAGGCATCTCCTAACGTCTAAAGTGTGTAGCTTCTCCTCTTTCTCATTAGTTGGTTTAGGGAGGAAGGATGGAAGGACTATTTCCTGCGACCTATGAAAGCTGGAGGCTACTTTTGGTAAATACGCTGGGTCAGGTCTAAGTATTACCCTATCCTCTTTTATCTGAAGAAAAGGTGGGCGCCTAGACAATGCCTGAATGTCGCTTACCCTACGGGCTGACGTTATGGCTATCAGGAAAGCTATCTTGAGGGACAGGCTCCTAATAGAGGCTGACGAGATGGGTTCAAATGGCACTTCTGTCATGGCTGTGAGGACTAGGTTCAAATCCCATGGCGTGAGTCTATTCTTTACCATTGGTCTGGATCTACTCGCTGCTTTGATAAACCTATTGACCCAGTAATTAGCCGCGATGTTGCAGCTAAAGAGGGCCCCTAGGGCGGATACCTGTACTTTAAGGGTACTGGTGGAGAGACCCAGGTCCAGCCCTTTTTGTAAAAATTCCAAGATCTGGCCTATAGGGACGGAATCATCAGTATTTATATTTGAGCTTTGGAGGAATCTTTTCCAAATTCTGACGTAAATCTTAGTTGTCACCACTTTTCTACTTTTTAGTAGAGTGTCAATTAGGTCTGGGGAGAAGCCTTTACTTTTTAGCAGTGACCGCTCAAATTCCACGCCGTGAGATGTAGGCCAGCCACCTGAGGGTGGAAGACCGGGCCCTGGGACAGAAGGTCCGGGATGTCCGGGAGAACCCAAGGATCGTCTACCGACATGATCCTGAGGTTCGAGAACCATGCCCTTCTGGGCCAGAACGGGGCGATGACTATGACCCTTGCCCTGTCCTTCCTGATCTTCCTCAACACCAGAGGAAGTAGATAGGGGAGGAAAGGCGTAGGCTAGCCTGAAGTCCCATTTTATCAGTAGCGCATCTACTGCCAGAGGAGTCTCCCTGGGATTTAGGGAGCAAAACTGTCTCGTTTTCGAGTTCTCCTTGGTGGCGAATAGATCCACCTCTGGTTGACCCCATCTCTGCACGATCTGAACGAAAATGGAGGTGTTTAAGGCCCACTCTCCTTGTCTTAACAGATTGCGGCTTAGGAAATCTGCCGCGACGTTTTCTTTCCCTCTTATGTGAAGAGCCGTGAGAGATAAAAAAAATGACGCTCTGCTAGCTGGAACAACTGTCCTGCCACATTCATCAGAGTTTTGGATCGAGTTCCGCCTTGGTGGTTGATATAGGCCACGACCACTCGATTGTCCGAGAGAACTCGTACGTGATGGCCCTGTAGATACATAAGGAGCTCTTTAGCTGCGTGTACTACCGCTGTCAATTCTTTTAAATTAGAAGACATTGGTATCTGATCCCGTTCCCATAGGCCCTGGACCAGAATTTCCTCCATATGCGCCCCCCAACCGGAAGGACTTGCATCCGTGGTGACCACGCGGGTAATGTTATACTCCCAAGGGACCCCTCTAGACAAGTTATTTCTTTCTAGCCACCACTCCAGGGACTCTATTGTGTTTCTGGATAAGGTCAGTCGACCTTCTAAGTTACCCCCAAGAATCCTCTGATACCATAAAACTTCGCCCTGTAGAGTTCTCGTATGAACTTGGGCCCACTGGACCGCGGGAATGCAGGACGAGAGGGAACCCAACAGGGACATGGCTTTCCTGAGGGACATGGAGGGGTTGTTGGAAGCGTTCAGGACCCGGCCATGCAGGTGCAGCAGCTTCTCTGGGGGCAGACGGCATTCCTGCTTTTTAGAATCTAGGGTTAGGCCTAAAAATTGTTGAATTTTTAATGGCTGCAAACGGGATTTTTTGATATTAAGTAGCCATCCCAACCGCTCTAGAGCCGCCGTTGTTTTCTGTAATTGTTCTAAACATTGCTCGGCTGAACTGCCTATTATAAGGAGGTCATCTAGGTAGGGAACGACTAGAATGTTTAGCTCGCGCAGGTGGGCCATCACCTCTGCCATCACTTTGGTGAATACTCGGGGCGCAACTGCCACCCCGAAGGGTAAGGCCGCGTACTGGAAGTGCTGGATTGACCCCTCCAACTGAACCGCCAGTCTAAGGAAAGGTTGGTGTGCTAGACATATGGGTATATGATAGTAAGCGTCTTTCAGATCTAGGACCACCATGAAGCAGTTTTGAAACAGCATTTTTATTGCGGTGTTAATAGTTTCCATTTTAAACGGACGTACGACCAAGAATTTATTGAGGGCTTTTAGGTTAAATATAGCCCTAAATGAGTCGTCCAGTTTACGGACCAAGAGCAAGGGGGAATAGAAGCCTTTCCCCCTCTCTTCCTCTGGAACTCTCGTCAGGACTTTTTTGTCCAGTAGCTCGAGGACCTCGGTCTCCAGGGCAGCTTGTTCTAGCGGGGAAGATTTGAGCGGAGTTACCCTGAACCGATCATGGGGAACGCAGGAGAACTCTAGGTGCAGTCCTGTAGCTATCACCCCCAGTATCCAGCTGCTATTTGAGATTCTGGCCCAGGCCGGGTAGAAGGCAGATAATCTTCCTCCTACCGGGGCCCACTAGTCATTGGGGCGGCTTCTTATTATCCCGTGATGGACCTTCTTGGCGCCCCCCTCCTCCGAACATGAAGCCCGTACCTCTGGTTTTCTTGTTGTCCCATCTGTTCTGATCTCTGGCCTGCCTCCTGCGGGAATACCCTTTCCTAGAAAAGGGTCGTCTCCAGGATGTATTCGGCAGACTCGGAAATTTCTTTTTGTCATCTCCGGCTTTCTCTAACAGTACGTCTAGGACGGGGCCGAACAAGTATTCACCCTCACAGGGGATAGAACAGAGACGGGACCTGGCTTGGATATCTCCCGGCCAGCATTTTAACCAGAGGGCTCTTCGGGCTGAATTAGACAAACTTGCAGACCTGGCCGCCATGCTTATTGAGTCTGCCGAGGCATCTGCCAGAAAGGCAGCAGCATTTTGGATAATTGGAAGAGACTTACGGATGGAAGCTCGCGAGGTTCCCTCCTTTAGCTGGGAGTCCAATTGATCCAGCCAAACCATCATGGATCTGGCTGCGCACGTGGCTGCTATTGCTGGCCTTAGGGCGCCTGCTGACATCTCCCATGTGCCCTTTAAAAAGGAATCTGCCTTTTTATCTAGAGGGTCTTTAAGGGAGGCCATGTCGTCGAAGGGTATAGATGACTTTTTGGAGGCCTTAGCTACCGCTGCATCCAGCTTGGGGGCCTTATCCCAACGACTTACTATTGGGTCCTCAAAGGGGTATCTTCGCTTGAAAGCAGGCGGCATAGAACCCCTTTTTTCCGTTTTTTTCCACTCCCTGTCTATCAGGCTCTGGACTCTTTCGTTTAATGGAAAAGTCTTTTGCTTTCTGGGGTCTAGACCCCCGAACATAATGTCCTGAGCAGACAGTTCTGTCTTTTTTTCTTCTATCCCCATGGTTGACCTTATGGTTCTAATTAATTTATCCATTTGGTCCAAGGGAAAACAGAACCGGCTGGAATCCTCTTCGGAAGAAGAAGAGGAGGCCGAGGACTCTGAGGAGATATCTTCCCTCCTAGGGCCGACTGAAGATTCTGAGCCGGAAACACTAGCCCGTCTTCTTTTAGAAGAATCTTCTTTTGATAGGGCTTTTATTTCAGTCCTGATTAACTGCCTCAGGTCTGTAGCGAAGCTTGGAGCTTCTTCCGCTACCTGCATAAATAGGGAAGAGTGTAAGAGTCTGATACTCCACTCACGTTCTACCCCTCACACGCAAGACTGACACAATCTTTTAGGGTGGCCATCTGGTAAAGGGCAACTACAGAGGGCACATTCCTTGTGCTTCTGCTTCCCTGTGGCCTTCTTCCCCTGAGAATCAAAAAACATAAGGGGACACTGCATCAGGGTACATTCTCGCAGATCTCTTACCCTTGCAGATGAGGACAGGTACCGGATCATGGGGGGCTGCAGGAGGATCCTTTGACCTAGAGGAACTACTGTGGCTCTGTCCACTCGAACGTCCCTCCTTCCGCCTCTTAGGCTGGTCACTGGGGTGCTTTGCCACGGGCTGCACCTCTTGTGGGTCCATGGGGGCTTCTGTCGTGTCCATCGCTGGGCCTCCAGAAGCACCTCAACAGCGATGCCTTCTGTCTTAAGAAGGCTTCCCCTCCGGATCAGCAGGAACTCTGTCCGGCGTTCGGGCCCCCTATTGGACCGCTCCCCGCGATCCTCCCCTTCAGGTGCCCGGCCCCCTCAGGCGGCGGGCGCGCATCCTCAACAACTGGAAGTCGACCGGCATCCGACTTCCGGTTTCGGCGCTAGGCCCCGCCTCCTCCGCCGCGTCACTTCCGCCGCGCGCCAGAGGCTGCGGGGACGCGCGGCAAGGGGCTAGCACTGCCGAACGGACTGCACCCCCGGGGGAAGGAGACACAGGGGGACCCGCTTACCTCACCGGCTCCATGAAGAAGGCGCCCACCGGACCCTGTCTCCGCCTGCTCTTACCACTGCCGTGGAAATCCTACCCGGACCCACCGTGGCGCATCCAGGGCCTCCAGCGAGACCGAGGTAGGAGAACCCCCCGCTACCTGAGTCGGTCCGCTGGCCTGGGAATTCAGTTATCCATGACGGACGATCTGTAGGGAGTTCTGTCCTTGTTAGGAACAGGAAACCAACTGATGCGTGGGAGAGGTGCCGCCCTTTTGTATCTGTAGGTTTCCTGTTCCTGAAGGGCGGATCCCCTCTCTCAGGTGGTGCTGTCATGGACGACCGATAAAAATCATTTTTTCCACAAAAATGATCTTTTCACCCCCAATTTTTATTTTCCCAAGGGTAACAGGACCCTAAAAGTTATTGTGCAATTTGTCCTGAGTATGCTGATACTCCATATGTGGGTGTAAACGACTATTTGGGCGCATGGCAGAGCTCAGAAGGGAAGCAGCGCCATTTGACTTTTTTGGCTGGAATTGAGATCGGACACCATGTCGCGTTTGGAAAGCCCCTGATGTACCAAAACAGTGGAAACCCCCCCACAAATGACACCACATTTTGGAAACTTGACCCCCTAAGGAACTTATCTAGATGTGTGGTGAGTACTTTGAACCCCCAAGGGCTACACAGAAGTTTATAATACCTGGGCGTGAAAATAAAAAAATCATTTTTTCCACAAACCTGATCTTTTAGTCCCCAATTTTTTATTTTCCCAAGGGTACCAGGAGAAATTGGACCCCAAAAGTTGTTGTCCAATTTGTCCTGAGTACGCTGATACCCCATATATGGGAGAAAACTACTGTATGGGCACACCTCAGGGCTCGGAAGGGAAGTAGTGACGTTTTGGAATGCAGACTTTGATGGAATGGTCTGCGGGTGTCATGTTGCCTTTGGAGAGCCCCTGATGTACCTGAACAGTGGAAACCCCCCACAATTGACCCCATTTTGGAAACTAGACCCCCCACGGAACTCATCTAGATGTGTGGTGAGCACTTTGAACCCCCAAGTGCTTCACAGAAGTTTATAACGCCCGGGCGTGAAAATAAAAAAATCGTATTTTTTTTCCACAAAAATGATATTTTTGCCCCCAATTTTTTATTTTCCTAATGGTAACAAGAGACATTGGACCCCAAAAGTTGTTTTGCAATTTGTCCTGAGTAGGCTGATACCCCATATGTGGGGGTAAAACACTGTTTTGGCACATGGCAGAGCTTGGAAGGGAAGGAGCACCATTTGACTTTTTCAACGCAGAATTGGCTGGAATTGAGATCAGACGCCACGTTGCGTTTGGAGAGCCCCTGATGTGCCCAAACAGTGGAAACCCCCCCAATTCTAACTCCAACCCTAACCCCAACACACCCCTAACCCTAGCCCTAAAGGGAAAATGGAAATAAATACTGTATATACTCGTGTATAAGCCGACCCGTTTATAAGCCGACTCCCCTAATTTTGCCACAAAAAACTGGGAAAACGTATTGACTCGCGTATAAGCCTAGGGTGGAAAATGCAGCAGCTACTGGTAAATTTCAAAGATAAAAATAGATACCAATAAAAGTAAAATTAATTGAGACATCAGTAGGTTAAATGTTTTTGAATATCCGTATTGAAATCAGGAGCCCCATATAATGCTCCATACAGTTCATGATGGGCCCCATAAGATGCTCCATACAAAATACACCCCATATAATGCTGCACAAAGGTTAATAATGCCCCCATAAGATGATGCGTAGAATAATATGACCCATATAATGCTCCATAAAGGTTATGGCTCCATAAGATGCTCCATACATTATGCCCCCATAAAATGCTCCATAGATTATGCCCCATATGCTGCTCCTTAGAATATGCCCCCATATTCTGCTCCATAGAATATGCCCCCATATGCTGCCCCATAGACTATGCCCCCCATAGACTATGCCCCCATATGCTGCCCCATAGACTATGCCCCCATATGCTGCCCCATAGACTATGCCCCCATATGCTGCCCCATAGACTATGCCCCCATATGCTGCCCCATAGACTATGCCCCCATATGCTGCCCCATAGACTATGCCCCCATATGCTGCCCCATAGACTATGCCCCCATATGCTGCCCCATAGACTATGCCCCATATGCTGCCCCATAGACTATGCCCCCATATGCTGCCCCATAGACTATGCCCCCATAAGCTGCTCCATAGAATGCATCCCCATATGCTGCCCCATAGGATACGCCCCCATATGCTGCCCCATAGGATATGCCCCCACATGCTGCTCCATATAATATGTCCCCATATGCTGCCCCCATAAAATGCTCCATATATTATGCCCCCCATATGCTGCTGCAAAAAAAATAAAATGCCATACTTACCTCTCCTGCTCAGGACCTCACCTGTCTGGGGGCCATCGCTGCTCACCGCTGTTTGCCATGTCGTCTGTCAGTGACGTCCAGGCAGCAGAGAGCACGGCGCACACTAATCACGTCACCGCACCCCCCTGCTTCCTAAACGTCACAGACAGAGGATGCAGCAGACAGCGGTGAGCAGCGATGGACACCCCGGACAGGTGAATATCTCTATACTTACTTATTCATGAGTTTAATGAGCGGTACCATGTGACCGCTGAAGGCAGGAAGGGAGACCGTGGAGAAGCTGCAGAGACCACGCCAGGGGAGGTAAGTATGAACTCTGACACCCCTATTCCCCCTCCCCCGCCGACCTCCAGGTATATGACTAGTGTATAAGCAGAGAGGGGAACTTTCAGCCCAAAAAAAATGGGTTGAAAATCTCGGCTTATACACGAGTATATACGGTACATTTTAATTGTATTATTTTTCCCTAACTAAGGTGGTGATAAAGGGGGGTTTGATTTACTATTTATGGCGGTTTTTATGTTTGGCAGCTTTCATACGCTAAAAGACGCTTTTATTGTAAAAATAGTTTATGCATCACCACATTTTGAGAGTTATAGTTTTTCCGTATTTTGACCCACCGAGTCATGTGAGGTCTTATTTTTTGCGGGACGAGTTGACGTTTTTATTGGTACCATTTTCGGGCACGTGACATTTTTTGATCGCTTTTTATTCCGATTTTTTAGACGCTGAATGAACAAAAACCAGCATTTCAAGAATTTCTTTTGGGGGGCACGTTTACACCATTCCGCGTGAGGTAAAATTGATAAGGCGGTTTTATTCTTTGGGTCAGTACGGTTACAGCGATACCTCATTTATATCTTTTTTATGTTTTGGCGCTTTTATGCAATGAAAACAATTTTATATAAAAAAATTATTTTTGCATCACTTTATTCTGTGAGCTATAACTTTATTTTTCGCTGATGACGCTGTATGGCGGCTCGTTTTTTGTGGGACATGACGTTTTCAGCGGTACCAAGGTTATTTATATTAGTCTTTTTGATTGCGCGTTATTGCACTTTTTGTTCGGCGGTATGATGATAAAGCTTTATTTTTTGCTTTGTTTTTTTATTTTTTAAGGGGTTCAATACAGGGGTTAACTAATGGGACAGTTTTATAGGGCGGATCGATACGGACGCAGCGATACTACACTGTGTTCCAAATTATTATGCAAATGATATTTTTCTATGATTTTCCTAAATAGTCAGTACAAATGACATTCAGTCTAATAAAAGTCATCACCCGTTAGAGTATACATCAAATTTTATTGAAGAAACCTCCCAATGATAACAGTATAATCTCCAAAATGAATAAAAACTCAAATTGCACTGTTCCAAATTATTAGGCACAGTAGAATTTCTAAACATTTGATCTATTTTATTGAACTGAAAATGTTCATTTGTGAAATTTGCAGCATTAGGAGGTCGCATTCACTGAACAAAAAAGCTATTTAACTCCAAAACATCCTAACAGGCCAAATACATGCTATCATAGGAACCCTTCTGTGACATCACCTTCACAATTCTTGCATCCATTGAACTTGGGAGTTTTTGGAGAGTTTCTGCTTGGATTTCTTTGCATGAAGTCGGAATAGCCTCCCAGAGTTGCTGTTTTGATGTGAACTGCCTCCCTCATAGATCTTTTGCTTGATGATACTCCAAAGGTTCTCTACAGGGTTGAGGTCAGGGGAAGATGGTGGCCACACCATGAGTTTATCTCCTTTTATGCCTATAGCAGTCAATGACTCAGAGGTATTCTTTGCAGCATGAGATGGTGCATTGTCATGCAAGAAGAGGATTTTGCTCCTGAAGGCACATTTCTGCTTTTTATACCATGGAAGACAGCTGTCAGTCAGAAACTCTATATACAGTACTTTGCAGAGGTCACTTTCACACCTTCAGGAACCTTAAAGAGCCCTACCAGCTGTTTCGCCATGATTCCGGCCCAAAACATGACTCCTCCTCCTCCTTGCTGTAGTCGCAGCCTTGTTGGGACATGGTGGCCATCCACCAACCATCCATCTGGACCATCCAGGGTTGCTCGACACTCATCAGTAAACAAGACTGTATGAAAAATAGTCTTCATGTATGTCTGGACCCACTGCTACAATTTCTGCTTGTGAACACTTTTTAGGGGTGGCTGAATAGTAGGTTTATGCACCACAGCAATCCTTTGAAGGATCCTACACCATGAGGTTCGAGGGACTCCAGAGGCACCAGCAGCTTTAAATATCTGTTTGCTGGTTTGTAATGGCTTTTTAGCAGCTGCTCTCTTAATCCGATGAACTTGCCTGGCAGAAACCTTCCTCATTCTGCCTTTATCAGCACAAACATGTCTGTGCTCAGAATCAACCACAAATCTCTTAACAGTACGATGGTCACGTTTACATTTTTGGGAAATATCTAATGTTTTCATCTCTTGACCAAGGCATTGCACTATTTGATGCTTTTCAGCAGCAGAGAGGTCCTTTTTCTTTCCTAAATTTCTTGAAACCTGTGCCCTGCTTAATAATGTGGAACATCATTCTTAAGTAGTTTTCCTTTAATTGGGCTCACCTGGTAAACTAATTATCACAGGAATTTGAGATTGATTTCAGTGATCCAAAGAGCCCTGATACACAATACAATCTATGAGTTTACTTGAAAAACAAAAAATTACATCTTTATGACACTTAAATCCAATTTGCATAATAATTTGGAACGCAGTGTAAATATGTGTACTTTTATTGTTTTGTTTTTTTATTTCCAAAAAATAAATTTAATAGGGAATATTTTTTTCATTTTTTATAAATTTTTACACTTTTTTTTTTTTTTTTTTTTAAACTTTTATTACAATGGCCCAGGGGGGACATAACTGTCATGTTACAGATCGCTGATCTGTCACATCACAAATCGCCGTGACAGATCAGCGATCTGTCACAGGCAGTGCAGAAGGCTTCCTCGTGCCTGCGCTTTGCAGGCACTGAGAAAGCCGGCTCCCTGCAGGCCCCCGCCGCCATTTTGGATCCGGGGACCTGCAGGGAAGGAGACCCCCACAGCAGCGCTGCACATTGCGCTGCTGTGGGGGTCTCAGGGAAGCACGCAGGGAGCCCCCTCCCTGCCGATGCTTCCCTAAACACCCGGTACACTGCGATCATGTTTCATCGCAGTGTGCCAGGGGTTAACGTGTCGGGGGCGGTCCGTGACGGCCCCTGACAGTGATGGGTGTCAGCTGTGATAATCAGCTGACACCCGGCCGCGATCAGCGGGGCTCACTGCGTGAGCGCCGCTGATCGCTATGACGTAATATCCCGTCCCTGGGAGTTAAGTCCCAGGGCACATGGACGGGATAGTACATCATATGGTAGAAAGGGGTTAAAGATAAGGGCGCAGGACGCATGGACGCACAGCGCTAAAAAACGGCAGTGTGAAACCAGCCTTATACCAGCGTTTATCTGTCGATTTTCAACACCCATTCAGGTCTACGGGTGAAAAAATGTTGAAAAAAAAAAAAACCATGAAAGTAGTGACATGCTCTATTGTGCAAAAAAAACAATGCACCGCACAAAATACGAATGACAAAAGAACAAGGTGTGTGCATGAGATTTTTGGAATCTCATAGCCACAGCTGGTATTGTAAAATGCAGGTGAAAATTTGCATAAACCCCCCCCCCCCCCGCATAGTGTGAACTTACCCTAAAGGGCCAGACACATTCAGTGGGCAGTGATGGAGAGAGTGGGCACACATTGCACATTATGCGGTCACTTTGCAGAAATGTGATGGTTTGTACGCTCACACGTCCACAGCTGTAATTGGATGAACCTCACAGACTGTGCCTTATCAGATTTTACACAATTCATGCTCCGTTCTGCTTCTTTGTGCAAATATGCCCAGCGCGGAACATGATCTTCAAACACAAGCTGAGGTTATAAGGCTTGCTTAGCCCGTCGCTGAATGTACTCACAGAATTCACTAGAAGGAGGCCGGGATGGCGTGTTCACAGGTGTAGTAGCAGTGCGGGTTTTTATCCGACGGAAAACAGCCTGTCTGCGATGTCTGCGGTGAGCACGGGAGCTGGCGGCCTCGGGAGTCTTCTTCCAGTAGTAATAAAAGGTGATAAGTTCTCCCTGGTACAAGCAATACAGTCTCCATTAGTACAGTCAAAAAGGCAGCTTACTATCATCTCGTCACAGGTTAAGTGGTAAAATATAAAGCAGTAAAGCCCTTCATCTGATATTGCGGGATAACTTCAATGCAGTCTCCAAGCCACACAAATGGTGAAGTCACGTTCATGACGAGCGGGAAAGCAGTCCAAATCAGCCGCTGAGCTCAGTCACCCTACGGATGCCTGTTTGTAGCTTAGGTGGTCATTTTCTGGCCCCATTGGGAGAACAACAGATTGCAGATTGTGACTCTATGGTATATAAACCTCATAGTACTAAACAATAATCCAGCAGTGTGCATACAAGAAAAGCATTATGTGCAACAAAATGGCAAACATACTTGCTGCAAAACTAGAAAAAAAAAATATTTGCAAACATACATAGGAAGCTTTTAGAAAAATATTTGCTGTCCTAAAGGGGTTGTGGCCTAAAGGGTAAAAAAGTGGTGGCAACTAGGAACATTAGTGGGTATCTTCAGTGGAGCACAAATCAGAAAAGCAGCTGCCAATCACACTGAGCAGGAGCCCTAAGGCCATGTGCACACGATGCAGATTTGCAGCGGCTCCGCAGCGGATTTTACAGCGCAGAAACGTTGCATATCCGCATTGTGATGTACAGTAGCTTTAAAATGAATGTAAAAAAAAAAAAAAACGCTGTGCAGACGCTGCGTATTTTTCCGCGCGGTTTTCCCGCGGTACAAAGTCCGCAGCATGTTACTTCTTTTGTGCGGTTTTCTATCTCCCCTGTCACCAAATCCGCAGGGGGAATACCGCAATGGAAAACCGCACAAAAACCGCATGAAAACCGCGTGAAAAATGGAAGAAATCCGCAGGAAAAATGCAGGTCATTTGACCTGCGGTTTTCTTCCATTCTGCACGGAAAAATCCGCAGGGCTCAAAACTCCGTCTGCACTCAGCCCAATACCAACCAAACAAGCTTAAAGGATGTGCCAACCATAGCAACTGGACAGGTGCTGCACCAGCAAACGCAGACACAATAAGCTATAAAGCCCTAAACTTTAGGAGGCGACATACGCAGAACAAATGAGGGGAAGTTACCTGAAGGTAATCTGCGTGTGCACAGAGATCTAGGCTTTTCATTTCCTTATTAAGTGAACAATGTGTAATGAATGCGCAGCCGTGTGTACAGGGAGGTGCCCGCCAGCTACAGGCTGCTTATCAGAGGTATCACACCTACAGTGCATAGTTCAACCTTCCCAGCTTTGTACCAGGCATGAAAGCAAACAGCGAAATAAGGCTGGCGCCCAGGCATCAGGTTTCCTTAAAGGACCTGTAACTCAACTATGGTCAACATCTCATCAGGATTAATCACCTGAATGAGGATACAAGCTACTATATTTTTTTTATAGCATAATATTTCTTGTAGTTTTGTGTAGAAAGTATATAAATAAGGGAAATCCAATTAGAGAAGGCAGCAATGTGATATCTAGCAGAAGTGGCAAGGAGGATCAGACCGATGGGAGAAAAGAAAAACAGGCTGCTGCTCGCTTGTGCAAGCATTTGCATGTAGGGTGCAAAAATGAGGCATGAACTCAATATTTATCTTTGCTGCAGCAGGCCAGCACTGGGGTCCTGGGTTCAAATCCCACCATGGATGATATCTGCAAGGAGTTTGTATGTTCTCAGTGTGTCTGCGTGGGTTTCCTCCCACACGCCAAATACATACTGATAGAGAATGTAGATTGTGAGCCCCAATGAGGACACTTTCGATAATGACTGTAACGCAATGTGGAATTAATGACGCTATTTGGGTTAAATAAGTTGCTGAATAAAGGGGCACACTTTTGAACAACCCTTTTACACAGCTGACAGGCACCCACCTTCCAAGGCCGCCCTTGATACAAGACATTCCATGACAAGTGCACAAGCTTTGACAAAGCACTGTAATGGACCTACAAGCCTGCATGATTTACTAACACCCTGCCCTGATCACCCCCGCCGCTCTGTCCTCTGATGAAATATTCATACCAGGCCGTCATGCTCTCCATCCTAGGAGCAGCTCTGTTAATTAAGCACAAATCACCTCCTGGCAATGACGGAAACCCACAGTCCTTCAAGCCTTTTTATCCCCTGCTCACAGGATCACCTTCTGGTGCAATTTACCTCCAAGCGGATTTCAAAGAAAATAAATAATGGCAGCTGTATGCCAACAGACATAGTTGTCAGAAGTCAAGTATGCCCCCAGCCTGACACTAATCTCTCCCTTACAAGCAAATTCTGAGAAAAGAAGATATGATGGAGGAAAAGTAATGGAAGATTTTGACCAGGAAAGGACAAGTACCCTATGAAGTGAACATTAAGGCAGATTCTCAGAGATGACATTGTATTTAGAAGACACCTCGATTAACGTGATCATTCACAACGTTCGTACACCTTTTGTTTTAATCAGTGCAGATGCTGCTGTAATCACAGAACTACAGTAACTAGTACACTCCCTCCACAGGCACAGCTTTACTTTACAGTTGGGGTAGGTATATTGGAGACGTGAATCACATGCAGTTTTTGCTGTAGTTTTTTGGAGGAAAACATTGGGGTGGATATAAAACAGAAATATTCATCCATGATACAAAAAAATAATTACAAACGTATCTATTTCTTGCATACAAAAGACTATTAACTACCATGGAAAGTGCCTCTGTGATTCAGGTTTTATGATACACTGCCTTGCGAAAGTATTCTGCCCCCTGGAACTTTTCAACCTTTTCCCACATATCATGCTTCAAAACATAAAGATACCAAATGTAAATTTTTGGTGAAGAATCAACAACAAGTGGGACACAATTGTGAAGTTGAACGAAATTTATTGGTTATTTTAAATTTTTGTGGAAATTCAAAAACTGAAAAGTTCGGCGTGTGCAGCAAACTCACTCCAGAAGTTCATTGTGGATCTCTGAATGATCCAATGTTGTCCTAAATGTATTTAGGATGCCTCTCTTTCTCAGCTAACATCAGCAGGTAGTAAGACAAGCAGTCGTCTCCTCCCCAGACAGAACTGGATTGCATTTGAAGCAAGCAAGTGAATCAAGCTAATAAGCAGCAGTTCGCCGATCTCCAACAATAACCGGGTGCATTTACATTTACCGATTGGCAGCGTTAACGAACGCCGATCAGTAAATCTTTGCGAATTAGCAGTTGTTTAAAAGCCTGTTTACGCAGGCAGACCCCATCAGATGTGCATATAAAACGATCAGCAGCAGATCATGCAGTGCGCAGTGGCGGCTATTGTTCTCAGCAGCAGAGGCCCTGTTTGTAGAGGACGATGCATGTCTCAGAATGACGATCTTGTGGGTAAACCAAAAAAATCATTTCGCCCTAACGAACAAGTGTTTTCAGGTGATCGGCAGTCCTAGCAATGCTCGTTTCCGATAATAGAGGGGTGCATATGCACCTTATATTAGATATTTTCACTAGCAACACACACAGCTATACCCACACAATACACTCTGGCACCAGCAAGCTACGTCGAGATGACTGGGAGGGAGCAGTGAATTATGTGAGACATGTCATAATTTTGTACAGTTAGACCAAGGCACAACATCTGCTACAAGGGTGTATGGAAAACATTTTTAACAGCTCAGCTGTCATGTCTAGTAAGAAAGCCTAAGGGCCCCATCACACATAGCGACTCACCAGCGATCCCGACAACGATATCACCTTGTCAGGATCGCTGGTGAGCTGTCAAACAGGCAGCTTCACCAGCGATCAGGACCAGCGACACGCGGGTAACAAGCGACACACGTCGCTTAGTTACCCGAAGTGTATCTTAGTTACTTGCGCGCTGATGCAGAGAGCTGGTAACCAAGGTACACATCGGGTTTCTAAGGGGCGCGCAGCACTTAGAAACCCGATGTGTGCCTTGGTTACCAGCTCCCTGCATCAGCGCGCTGGTAACTAAGGTTCACATCGGGTTTCTAGGCACAGCGCGCCCCCTTAGAAACCCGATGTGTACCTTAGTTACCAGCTCCTGCTCGCTGGTCAATGGTCTCCCGCCTGTCACACGCAGCGATGCGTGCTGACCAGCGGGAAACCAGCGACCCCAAAAATGTCCAGACATTTCAACAGCCATCAGCGATACCCGGCAGGGAGGCCGGTCGCTGATAGCTGTCACACACAGCTTGTGACTCAACAGCGATCTCGCTAGCGAGATCGCTGTGTGTGACGGGGGCTTAAAGTGATGGCTGTTGTAAGAGTTCTAGCCAGCCGTGGGCTATTCAGGAGGCACAAGAAGATACCAAGGCTTTTTTTTTCTAACATTTTACGCCATGCAAGAGGGCTCATAGTTTGGCATTTATCTTGTAGCTTATTCTACTAATAAAAGCAGACGTAGTACGGATGTAACACACGAGAGAGAAGCTCTTAGCGGCCATTATATTCATCTGATTCACCCTCTGTCCGGGAAACCAGGCGATGACAATATTTGCAGAGGCAGATTCATTCCAGAGACTTAAATGAGCCAGAGAAATGTAGGTCTCATGGGGGTGGTGGGAGCCAAGGTTTCTATGGCTCACATATAACCCTTTCTGCACAAGCAGGATACAGTAATGCTGCGCTTGGATGTCCCCATGATATGGATTCATTACAATAGTAAGCCAAAGGCTTATTCTTACAGTGAATCCATGAAGCTCAGACTCACAAAGATGGATCAGCCTCGCTCTACAAGGCCATCTGCCCTCCCCTAGACGCCAATACTACTGGAGCTACAGACCTCATCCACTTAATGAGATTAGAAAATAATCTGCACAAGTGCATAGTACATGACCATGCGTCTCACAATGTGCACCGAAAAAAATCAGTTCCAGCTTCTAGGCAATGTTAGGATGTCAAATAGAAGTGAACCCAACAGGAGCTGATGAGAAATAGAGGTCCAGTAATGCATGAAATAATTTTTTCACGTGAGCCAAAAACAATGAGGCAAATTAAATGTCCAGGAAAAAAAAAAAAAACACACTTTGAAGAAGGATGAACATGTACGATACCAAACATGATCTTCACTCAAGACCTTTTCTCGTCTCCATCTCAAATTCTCATCTTTACCAGTATTTTTGCTCCTATGGATTTCAACCTTATGGACTTGTGCCTTGGCTGACCAGAGAGCTTATTCCTCATTTGAACATGTCCTTTTTTTTTTTTCAGTTTTACTTTTTGATTTGCATTGGTGACAGGATACAAAGATTTCTGGCAATACAAGTGTCAACTCAACAACACAGTCCGATAGTTTAGGCCAGCCCTTGAGGCTTTATCTCCACAAAGTACATCTTACTTCACTGTATAGTATCCATGAGACTATAGTTGATGAAAATGGAACGATATAATCTAGAAAACCGGTTCGTCGAGTGAAAGTTAACAGTTCCTTAAAAACGACCTGCAATGTACGATCATTAGTTCTCAGTCTGCGAAAGCACCACGTTGTCAAAAATATCTTTTGTACATAGCTTGAAATGGACTGGAATAGATATGGCTGCCTCTGCATGATCACCCTTCACTAGACGGTCGTATAGCCACTGTTAGTGAACCTTCAGACTGCCAGTTTTCGACAAGCATTTGGGCTTCGCTTAAAAAACTTCTATGTCATTTTTTCTTCTTTTAGACCTTTACTGGCCAGCCACGCTGTGGAGTATTTGGATGCATGTGATGGAGCATCGTCCTGCATGAAAATCAGTTTTTCTTGAACGATACCGACTTCTTCCTGTACCACTGCTTGAAGGAGGTGTCTTCCAGAAACTGCCAGTAGGTCTGGGAGTTGAGCTTCACTCCATCCTCAACCCGAAAAAGGTCCCACAAGTTCATCTTTGATGATACCAGCCCATAGCAGTACCCCCCACCTCCACCTTGCTGGCGTCTGAGTCGGAGCCCTTTACTGATCCAGCCTTGGGCTCATCCATCTAGCCCATCAAGAGTCACTCATTTCATCAGTCCATAAAACCTTAGAAAAATCAGTCTTAAGATATTTCTTGGCCCAGTCTTGACGTTTTATCTTCCAGTATGTTTCTTGTTGAAAGGTGGTCATTTTTCAGCCTTCCTTACCTTGGCCATGTCCCTCAGTATGGCACGCCTTGAGCTTTTTAATACTCCAGTAACGTTGCAACTCTGAAATATGGCAAAACTGGTGGCAAATGGCATCTTGGCAGCTTCACGCTTGATTTTCCTCAATTCATGGGCAGTTATTTTGCGCCTTTTTTATCAACACGTTTCTTGCGACCCTGTTGGATATTTGCCATGAAACGCTTGATTGTTCGGTGATCACGCTTCAAAAGTTTGGCAATTTCAAGACGGCTGCATCCCTCTGCAAGACATCGCACAATTTTTGACTTTACAGTGTCCCGTCAAATCTTTCTTCGGACTCGTTTTGCCAAAGGAAAGGAAGTTGCCTAATAATTAAGCACACCTTATATAGGGTGTTGAAGTCATTAGACTACACCCCTCCTCATTACAGAGATGCAAATCACCTGATTTACATAATTGGCAGTTGACTTTCAAGCCTATACAGCTTGGAGTAGGACAACATGTATAAAAAGGAAGATGTGAGCAAAATACTCATTTGCCTAATAATTCTGCACCCAGTGTATAAGCCTTATATAGATTTTACATTGTGTGAAGCGGCTTAATCACACACGTCTATCCATTTCCTCTTAGGGTAAAAAAAATTGCTTTTTGACATTTCCATCAATGCTCGAGTCCATTTGACATTTGGAAATCACATACAGCCCTGGTCTTGTCTGCTGCATTCCTGCCACAAATAGAAGGGAAAGAGAAAAAAGAGCAGTCTGCTCCTAGACATCTGTACAGTGCCCCCTGCTGTGCTTTCAGCACATTCTTCTCACATCTGTACTATAATTTATGGAGCAGCAGATTTAACTTGGCAAATTGGAAATGCAGAAATGCTAATGCTGAATACTCAAGTATGCAAGAAAAGAAGCAGGATACTTCTGATGGGCCAGATACCAAAAACTAACTTTTTATTGCCAACTGGAACAAAGGCCACAGTGCTCATGGACAGGGAAAAACTTACATAAAAATAGCATCTAAAGACTACAACACACGTGTACGGTGGAGGCTTCACCCACAGATGTTAATCAGGTGATAGATAACACTAGAAGTGGGGGTGTAGGAAATGCAAGTCTACAAGAGAACTTATAATGCCAGGAAACATGAGACTCATTATGTTCTTCACACATCTACCTGCATAGATTCTAAAAAGACAGTCAGCTAGCTAACGTCTGCACAGCCAATACAGCGTCACCCAGCGGGTGCCCTCCACACAAACACCTCCAAAGGAGCAAAAAACAAATACTACACTTGTGATTTACTTGTGAAACATTAGTGCTAATTAGGAGACATTAGCAACTTGGAGGGGGTCAAAGCCATGGAAACAGGTAACAACTACTTGCTACATCTGCTTCTTACTTCACCATCCCTGCTCCTACAACCACAGTCATAGGAACAATCAGGTGTGTAGCAGGCACAGCCAAGGAATCAGGCTGAAAGGCATACCTGACCATTAGATTATCCATAGAAAGGATGGTCACAAAATCATAGTCGTTTTTTGAGGAGCTACTTTATGTCCAGGCGCTTTCAGGTTATAAAACCACTGCTTCTAAAGCATCATTTCTTATAAATCTGCACTGTGCTGTTTCTCAGTTATTCCTCCTGGAAGTTTGTGTGTCACCTAGACAGGTCCCTATACAATCTCTCCATATCAAATCAGAGCTAACAACGTCACACTGTGTAGGGACACAACCATTTGACGAGATTGGTCCCACCTCAGTTCATGTGGTTTTATATTTCCAAGAGGAATAAGAAAAGGGACACAGCACAAGAGCTCGGTAGAAAAGAGGCTACAGAATTGTGATCTCTCGGGAAGTGGCAAGAATTTACTCAAACAGTAATGACAGTAGTTGCAACAGCTCTTCTTTAATAGGTTCTTAGAATTATCAACAAGAGGGAAAATGTGGCACTTGCTGACCGATAAAATATCTTCAGTCTTTATTGGGCATGACAGGCAACAGGTATTCCGTCACACTTCTCCTGGCCCCAAGTCCCATCACAATCCAGTCTCCCTGTACCAGAACTGTAGTCACAAACAGTGACCGAAATCTGCACTGCAGCCCATCACAAGTATTGAAGCTTGCGTCTCACCAAAACTGCTTTCTGGGATAGTGTGAACGTGGCCCTGACCTCATTAAAAAGCAGGGCCACATTTAAGAAACTAATGATGACAAACAGAAACTCACCGTCTCTTTGTTGGGAAGCAATTCCTTTCTAATTCTGAAGAAGTTCTTGCCATACTGTCGTAATCCTTTGATGAACCGTTTCTGTATTAAAAACAAAAGACATTTAGTGCCAAATATAGGAAGCGGCATTGTAGCGGAAAATGGCAGGTCGCTGAGATTTTCCTATTGTATAGAAAATGATCAGATTCTGTTTAGTAAACTGCTACAGACATCTTTGTCAGTCCCATTACAGTCAGTTCCTCAGGTAAATGGTGGTGGTTACAACTTGGCAAAAGTTCCCTTTACTATGTAACTTGTGCTCTACAGTTCATGTCAAAGAAATTCGCTTTCACTATTTCTGGCTTTATCAGACAAAGGGAGTTATTGTGCACTTGTCCACGCTAATAAGACTTTCTGGTAATTGTGTACTTGTCATTCTCATACATTTTATTTATTATTTATTTTACTCGCTTATATTGCACAACACTTTAAACACATCGCTATCCCATTACTTAGGCTCATAATCTAAATTTCCCATCAGTACCAGTAGGAAATCTATGTAACATACAAGCTCCTTGCAGATGTTGTCTTAGGTGGGATTTGAATCGAGGACCCAAGTGCAGCAAATCTACAGTGCTACCCACTGAGCCATCGTGCTCCCTATCACAAGTCATCATCGGTATCACTAATACACATGGATTTACATGGTTAAGATCCACTGTTCTCTGCAGTCAATAGGCTCACAAGCTGTAGGACTCAATTATGACAAGACAATCGACAGCAACTAATTGATTTCCCTGGAAACATCTCAACTAGGAAACACGGGAGGACAAAATAAAGGGAGGGAAAACATTTGCTCTTGAAAAAATTGCCAATACTTTCTACCGGCTGAGTCTGCCCCCCCCCCCCCCCCCCCCATGGTTTTACACATTTTTTTCTCAACACTGGACAACTTATAAAAAGAAAGCTAAAAAGAGACAAAAACTGAGAAATATATACAGAAATCAACTTTGTGTTTTAAGAGTTCATCCACGTCCGCTCTATAAAAGAGAAAAAAAAAAAAGTACTGGTATATATTTTTTTGGCACAGATTAAAAATGGCAAACATACTCTCCTTCCAGCACCCTTGTGGATCAAGGATAGGTTACTTTGCATGTCTCTGCCCACTCTGGAAGTGGTGTCTGCCTGTTCAGAAGTCACAGCACCGCTGCAGTCTGTGATTGGCTGCAGCAGCAGTCATTGGAGAAACATCTGATTATGCACTCTTCATGTCACCTGACCGCTACTGTGACTTCCAAACGGGGCATCCACTGCTGCCAGTCTGTGGGGCCTCTGGAGCAGTCTGTGTTGGTTCCGTGGGTAACTGGAAAGTGAGCATACCTCTGATTATTTTTAATCGATCCATGCCTAAAAGAAAATTCATGTCTGTGTATATTATATATATTTTACGGTGGATTACTCTCTTTAAGCTCTACTCTATTCAGTCAGTCACCAGCCAAAAATGGAAAAGATTAGCAAGAGATTAACCCCAGTGTTTTCTGTGGGATTTCTATGAGACTGAATGTTTTAGGATCATGCAGAAAATGCTACAGACTGACGAGCAGCGAGGGCAGCGATATCTGCTTTACTTTTATCATTCCTTTCTAGGTCTGGCATAAGGAGAGCTATGAGGGTGAAGAGACAACTGCAAGATCCATATCTGTTAAATTGTTTTTTTTTCCTGTTTCTGGGACCCACAAGATATGGATTCCATGTATTATTGAAAGTGCTTCCAAAACGGACACAGGCAACACGATCTGATTCTATTTTCGAGGGCAAGACATAAACCTGCCATCACCTCCGCTCCATCCAAGACTTCTAAGGGCCTTATCATGTTTTATAGGCTGTGGCATCTTATCTTGCTTTTAATGTGTGATCCACCTATACACTGCTGAGAGGCCAAAGCAGAGATTTATTCCGTTAGGTGTATCCAAGTGTCCTTATAAACAGGAACAGCTGCGTCTGACCGTCCCCTTTATAGGTATGTTATAAATGACTTCTTTTCTGTGTGATGTAATTTATGGATATCTAACACCAGTGACAGGAGGCTGCTCTAACGTGACGTCTTACCACTTCATCTTCGGTCCAGCACTTCTCTATCAGCTTGGGAACTGGCTTCTTCACTAAACGTTGCAACGCCTTTCCGGCATCATAGTTGCTTTCATGTAGCTAGAGGAAGGAGAAATATGAAGCAGAATTACAAATGACCCCATAGTGAATACATAGATTTTTATCAAATGTTTTCCAGTCAAAATATAAGAAGAGGAGACTGGTGAGGTCATTGCACAGAGAATAAGAAAAGATATATGTAGCAGCCAGCGTCGGCCCATTAAGGGCAATCCCTGGAAGTTGTTTGTAAACGGCAAAAGGCACCAACTATCGGAGGACTCCCCTCTGCTGGACGTAATAATCAGTGTCCAGACATGCGATCCAATCCATCATGTATTTTCCCTTTGATCACAGTAGAGATCTTCTCTTGCACATTGCAGGTCACTGGCATCAAAGCTAGACATGTACAGTAGCAGATAGGGGCCGCTCATAGAAGCCAAACCTTGCTAACAAGACGCTATAAGCCACCACTTCTGCTGTAAATACCCAGACAGAATATCTTTCTAGCACCTAAGAGCAGCAGCTTACATACTAGCATTTTATTTTTCAAGCACCCCCCTTACGCCACCCTGTACTCCAGACACAGCCAAGCTCTGGTGGCCAAAAGCAGAGCAGTCAACATGCCTCCTCTATGGAGTCGAATGACAGCTCACAAAAGGAAAGTAAACACCGATATCAAGACCTGTTTTTCTTTAGTCTGCAAAAGGGTAAACAGCAAGCAGAGTTATATTCCAGTTTACAGAGAACCCACCAGGTGCCAACACAAGTCAGGGTCTATAGGTCTGGCACTCAATCTATGTACCATATCCAAATGATGGTAGAAATTAGCTTGACCTAACCATCAGATTCTCCGTTGATGCAAACATAACTGCACACCTGGCAACAGAGGGCCCTAGACTAGCAAATCATTGAGAGAAGATACTTCATAAATGTAGTTGACTGTTTTTATTAGTCGATTGTGTAGGTGGGCCTCGATAGTCATGGCATCTGTATGTGTATTATTATTATTGTGTATGATTCACTGATCTATAGGTATATAAAGGGGTGGCAAAGGAGGTACATCAGGAATGTGACCAACGCCATATAGAAACCTGAGTGCAGAGACTGACCCTGCTCCGAACAGGTACAGTCATGTACAAAATGCCATCTGCAGCCAGTGTGATCTCACCATTTCCTTTTCTTAGTGACACAGCTGGACAGTTCCTTGGTTTCATAATGAACTCCATTCCCCGTCTCTCACATATCAACACGGCGCAGCATTCTAATTTAGATCTTCAATTACAGTGAATATTCTGTGGAAACCTTTCCTGTTTCTCAGTGAATGGGGCAGGAGAAGGCGGCTATGGCAACCGGTGCTTCCATAATGAGTCATTACATTGCCAGTTGCACACAATATAAAAGGGGTTCGGATCTCTGCAGCATCACAGATGCCAGACAGAAGTGGCAGTATTTCAAAGTTTAGTCAATCCTTACTAATAAATACTAAAAAAATAAATAAATTACATTTCCCATTTTGGAGTAGTGGAGGAAAAGAAAAAGGGAATTCAGCCATCAGGCGCTTATGATTCTTCATCATATAACAATGGCGATGTGACAGATGGGCTATGAAAATATTAGTAGAATGCTGATTCAAGAGTGTGGAGAATGTCCATTTCTCCAAGCTGTGAATGACATATTAAAATAATATTTACTATATACAGATAAAATTGCTTGAACTGGACGGCAAAACTGTCCATAGGGTTAACTTAACATTTCCCCTTCCATTTCACCCGCTGCTCACTTTACATTCTGAATGGCGAGGAGGACAAGACACATTACACCAAAATACACAGGATCTAGTTTATCTACTCCTTAGATTTTACAGGATCGTTGCGATTGTTTATGGGATCATCATCAAGGAGACCAAATCTCTGCGAATTTCAGAGAAGCGGTGGTCCACCGGGACAACATGCTTCCACCATCGGCTGCTTAGCCTTATATTTAGAAGAGTTCATTTTACATAGCGGCCGCCCACATTCTTATCCAGACACGTAAAGAGATACGGCACACCGCAAATAGCAAGACACAAGGACACTCAAACACCCAGCGCCACATTCCCATGGATCACGACATCTTATCAGCACCATGGATGCCCCCTCTCCGTCCTCTGCACAGCCACGTCTGTGCAAAAAAACATTAAATCACTGCTCTACTGCTGCTGATAGCAGGTGCTCCTGTTATGGCAGAAATAGCCCTGGATTGTCAAGCCTGATTTATAGCAGGGAAGGAAACCTTATTGAATCTCCATAATAATAAATGACACTGCTCATCCAGTGCTCCTTTATATCTCCCAGGACGGCATGTAATAAAAGCAACAACAATGAGCTAGAGACTGTGCAAAGACTTTCACTAGCATTATAGCGCTGGCATATTCAGTAATGATGTACAGAGACTGCATTCTTTATATCAATACCTGAGCCTAAAGTCTAATATCCCTTATATTACATTCAACAAAACATAATATGGGTCCTAAGATTGTGAGGGTGCCAACAGGCCATGTGCACACAGAGGTTAAGTCATTTTTGGTTAGCAGGTACAATCCAAAATGTGCCCCCCCCAAAAAAAAACACGTAAAGTTGTATGAAAGATTTTTTTGTGTACTTTTCTAGTGTAAAACCACTTTGCTGTTCATATGCTTAGTGTTTTTTTTTTACGCTCAAGTTTTAAAAAGTGCCTGGTGAGAAGAAAAAACTAAAATCTAATAATTATCCAAGCAAAAAACCTCTTCAGAGAGGAAGCTGACAGGAACTATATAGTGCCACCTACAGGAAGTAGCAATCCTAAAAAAAATCAATATTGACCCTTTAAAGGGTTTCACCACATGACTTGGGATAAGAAGAAAAACCAGAGACTTGACCAATCTACGATGAGAATATTGACTAAAATAATTCATCTATCAATGAGCACGAGTGGAAATTGATATCTCCCTCCTGATACCATCAGACAGCTGAAAATCACTTATGGCACCCCCCCACCCAATGGTTTTGGAAGCTTTTCACCATACCCAGATAATATCACACTCATAGCATTCATTTATTTCTGCTTTTTTATTTAATGCAGTGTGAACTGGTCTGGTAGTGCAATCAAAAAATTCTAACTTTAGATATCAATTATGGCAAATTAAAAAGAGACTGAAAAAAAAGTATAAGTACTACAAGATTGTGCACGCCATAACTGTTATTTATATTAATGGACATGTATGCAGGATATACATTAGCACATATGTACCTAGGAAGGTGCACAGCCAATACTTACTGTATTAAGTGCGTTGAGTGTTGTATCATCCCGAGAAGCAGCAACACAGCCATCTTCTGTAGATCCGCCATCACACATCCCTGCAAAGGCAGCCATGCTCCTGTCCAAAAAGATGCACACACAAACTGAGATCTAGGTCAAAGAGAGGCACCCATGAACGGAGATCTAGGTCAACGAGAGGCACCCATGAACTGAGCACTATGCCAAAAAGATCCATGAATTAAGCACTGTGCCAAAAAGATGCACCCATAAACTGAGCACTATGCTAAAAAGATGCACATTTGAACTGAGCACTATGCTAAAAAGATGCACATATGAACTGAGCGCTATGCCAAAAAGTGGCACCCATGAACTGAGCACTATGCCAAAAAGATGCACACATGAACTGAGCACTATGCTAAAAAGATGCACACATGAACTGAGCACTATGCTAAAAAGATGCACACATAAACTGAGCACTATGCTAAAAAGATGCACACATGAACTGAGCACTATGCTAAAAAGATGCACACATGAACTGAGCACTATGCTAAAAAGATGCACACATGAACTGAGCACTATGCCAAAAAGATGCACATATGAACTGAGCACTATGCTAAAAAGATGCAACCATGAACTGAGCACTATGCTAAACAGATGCACCCATGAACTGAGCACTATGCTAAAAAGATGCACCCATGAACTGAGCACTATGCCAAAAAGATCCATGAATTAAGCACTGTGCCAAAAAGATGCACCCATAAACTGAGCACTATGCTAAAAAGATGCACATATGAACTGAGCACTATGCTAAAAAGATGCACATATGAACTGAGCGCTATGCCAAAAAGTGGCACCCATGAACTGAGCACTATGCCAAAAAGATGCACACATGAACTGAGCACTATGCTAAAAAGATGCACACATGAACTGAGCACTATGCTAAAAAGATGCACACATGAACTGAGCACTATGCTAAAAAGATGCACACATGAACTGAGCACTATGCTAAAAAGATGCACACATGAACTGAGCACTATGCTAAAAAGATGCACACATGAACTGAGCACTATGCCAAAAAGATGCACATATGAACTGAGCACTTTGCTAAAAAGATGCAACCATGAACTGAGCACTATGCTAAAAAGATGCACCCATGAACTGAGCACTATGCTAAAAAGATGCACCCATGAACTGAGCACTATGCTAAAAAGATGCACCCATGAACTGAGCACTATGTCAAAAAGATCCATGAATTAAGCACTGTGCCAAAAAGATGCACCCATAAACTGAGCACTATGCTAAAAAGATGCACATATGAACTGAGCACTATGCTAAAAAGATGCACATATGAACTGAGCGCTATGCCAAAAAGTGGCACCCATGAACTGAGCACTATGCCAAAAAGATGCACACATGAACTGAGCACTATGCTAAAAAGATGCACACATGAACTGAGCACTATGCTAAAAAGATGCACACATGAACTGAGCACTATGCTAAAAAGATGCACACATGAACTGAGCACTATGCTAAAAAGATGCACACATGAACTGAGCACTATGCTAAAAAGATGCACACATGAACTGAGCACTATGCTAAAAAGATGCACACATGAACTGAGCACTATGCCAAAAAGATGCACACATGAACTGAGCACTATGCCAAAAAGTGGCATCCATGAACTGAGCACTATGCCAAAAAGATGCACACATGAACTGAGCACTATGCTAAAAAGATGCACCCATGAACTGAGCACTATGCTAAATAGATGCACCCATGAACTGAGCACTATGCTAAAAAGATGCACCCATGAACTGAGCACTATGCTAAAAAGATGCACCCATGAACTGAGCACTATGCTAAAAAGATGCACCCATGAACTGAGCACTATGCTAAAAAGATGCACCCATGAACTGAGCACTGTGCGAAAAAGAAGCAGCCATGAACTGAGCGCTAGGGATGAGCGAATAGCTTGAGATAACTCCTTATCCGAATAGCTGTAGCGCTTACCGAATAGCTGCATCGGGAGCCCGGATACCTGGAGCGCTCCCGATAATCAGCTGTTCGGCGCCGCAGCTGCATGTGTCGTGGCTGTGACAGTCAGAACACATGCTTGGAGAGCCCAACTGAACATCGGGTGCGCTCCAGGTATCTGGGCTCCCGATGCAGCTATTCGGTAAGCACATGGACAAAAAGATTCATAAATTGAGCACTATGCCAGTTACCCTCAAACACTAAGAAGAAGAAAAAAAGTATAAGAAGATACTTCAAGCCTGCACAGCAGAATTGTGTCCGCTCGCTGTATAGAGAACTATCTGGTGTTCACATGCAGCAGCTGGGTTGCTAGAAATTATTCCACCTAAAGAAAAAGTATTGCATGCATCTGAATTTATTTTTTGCAGCAGATGCAGTTTTATGTAAGGTCTATTCAGAAGACGTTTTCCCAAAAATGTCTACAACAAATCTGTCTCATTTGAATAATAGACCATACAAACAACAGCCTCAAACATTTGCAAGCGAGACACCGTTGTGCAGGAAAAAGTCTAAGGGCTCATTCAGATTTTTTTTGCGTCCGGCTGTTGTGTTTTTCACAGATAGCACAGTTACCTGTAATAATGAATGGGGTCGCTCACAAGTCCATGATTATTTGCGGACATGGTGGTCCACACAAAATCGCAGAGACAAATCTGATATTGATCCGAGTGTCAGCTCAAAGTCAGCAATGCAATTCTGAGTCCGTGAAAAAAATTGAATTGGTATCTAAAGGGGGTTTTACACATATCAATATCGCTAGCAATATCGCTAAAACGTCACTGATTTTGTGACGTGCTAGCAATATCGCTATGTGTGATACTTACCTCCGACCGGCTCCCCCGCTGTCCGTTGCTGATAGCGCGAGATCGGGCGGCTCCATTTCTCGTCGTCTGCTTCCTGCTGGGCTCCCTGCTGTGTGAGACGAGCGACGCTGGACGTGGGCGGGAGGACGTCAAGATCGCTGTGTGTGAAAGGTGAGTATCGTCCGCTGCATCGCTGTGAGATCTTTCTGTGTGAAAGCTCACTAGCGATCATTTAGCGATGCACCAGCAATCCTGACCGGGTCGGATCGCTGGTGCATCGCTAAATGTAAAAGGGCCTTAAGTGCTGTGCGGTTTGCAGGACTGCTAGATTGGAAAAGATAGAGAAACTTTTTTTTTCTCACGCGAGAAAAAGTGATGAAACTGATGTTGAAGATGGACACTGACCAAACTGATGAAATACAAAGTTTTTTTGTGTACAAGGAAAATCACTGATTTGTGAATGAGCTCTAGGGGTAGAGTCCTTTTGTACTTGGGACTGGTGGGGGTTTGCAATAACGTTGCAGCATATACTAGCAATTTGTCCTGATATTCTCACGTCCAAGCTAATGTGCATCCATTTAAAACCCGCATTATTGTAAGTGTTGTGTCTCTCAGGGAGCAGCAGATTATCACCTATACGGAGGATATGTGATGGAGTTGCGATTGTGTCACCAGTCACATACCCAGGCTTCAAGTGCAAAAAAACCAATTGGCATCACCCATGCTAAAGCGATTATTGCACGGCATGTTGGCAAGGGCATGATGGAAGGAAAGGTCTACTGTTAACCTAATACTACGCTTAAACTAATAACTCACCTGGCTGCCCTGAGATACATTAGCAGATCACAGTCATTGACACCAGGCATCCACACCAGCTCTTCATGCTGAGTGATGGGATCACGGTCAGGAGAAGGGAAAGGCTGCAGCTCAGGAAGCTTGGCCTGTGGTGGAGCAGAGCATAAGATTAGACCCATCAATGATAGCCTGTTAATTTATACACAAACTAATAAAAATGAAGAAAAGTGTTTAGAATAAAAAAAGTCAACAAATAAGGCTGGGGCTACATGGTGACAGGTGTCGTGTGATGTGACACACTGAAACATTGGAAGCACAGAATCTCCATGGTGTCACATTGCAGCTTGTAACATGTTGCAACAGACTCAAGTTTCAAAATGTGTTGGATTTTCTATCAATAGTTTCAAGTTGCACATGATACATTTGCCATAGACATCAATACACATAAAACACAACATGTGACTTGTCTGCAACTTGGCTGTGTTATTTACTGCAAAATCACAGCTCTAAAATAGGCATGTAACAGCAAGTCACAGACAATTTCCTCAGATGTCCTCAAATACGGCCAGGTTACCATGTCAGTAAAAGATGCCCCCTGAGGAAGCCATATAAGTGAAACATGATTTGGGGATAAAAACTGGCACATTTTATTGTTTATCATGGCTTATGCAACCGAACAGATATAGTAATGACTGTGCCCCGCTGCTGCATGACAAATGTCACCATGTAGCCCCACTGTAAAGGCTTCTATGGCCAGTTATTAAGATATAAATAACACTTGTCCAGTAAAACAAATAAGGGTCATATTAAAATGTGACTGAGCTGAGACTACTACCATCCACAAGGTGTCTGCCCAGGCAAAACTGTAAGATCTTGCATCTCCAAGAGTGAGCCAGCTGGCCTAAATAGATCAAATATGCCCCCCACAACCATCCCCCCCCCCAAAAAAAAAAAAGCGACAATGCTGCTAATAAACAGAAATTACTGCAATGTGAGACCTAATCAGAGGCTTTAGTGATCTGCAGCAATATTACCAATAAGGACAGTGAACACTCCACAGTGAACAGGTCTCAGAATTTGTAATGACTTCTAACTATACAAATCATGCTTATAAAGACATCAGACACAGGATCAGAGACCTGGACAGTTTTAACACCCACAATTAACAGTGTGTTTTCTCCCACAAAGTGGAACAGAGCATCTATTAGATATTGTAGTTGACCATTTGTATTTTCAGCTACAGCCAACCAGAATAGAGAATTGCACTTACAGCACTTTTCTCATCAATATCTATTATAGAATTTTTCGTTTTTCCGAGTAAGACTGTGCTGGGAAAAAAAAAATACTGTTGCTACCCTTCAGACTATGGCGCAGCAAGCTCAGGTCATCCTAAACCTCTGTGACAGACTGCAGGGAATGCGCACTCGGGGTTTTCCATCTGCTGTATATCACAGCTCCAGCATTGTGAAGGATTTTACAAGTCCACATGTGGAAAAATTACCAGCAGCATTTACAATCTGCAATGTGTCAATACATTCGATGGATTTTCGCTGCTGAATTATTGCATCTGCAAATGTGTAACATTTCCACAATGAAATCTGCAACTAAAGCCACAATTTGGAGCAGATTTCGCATCTGGTCAGTCACACGTGCCCCCGACCTTTTAGGGTTTATTCACACAACAGATTCAGCAAAACAGAGCCATCACGAATCCAAAAACATCCTCAACAGGAACAATGGACAAGATTTTCAGACAAAGACATTTTTGCAACCATTCTTGTGTCTGTGAATATACTCCCCACATCAATCTCCACTGCAGCAAGACAGCACTGGATTTATGGTATAAAAAGTGCCAGTGACCACTGAGTGATTTGTACAGCATGACAACCCCCTCCCCCCAAAAAAAAAATTCTATGTATAAACCTGGTGACTTGGCCCCACGCGAATCTCTCCTTGGGTGCTATTCAGCCTCCTGTAACACAAATACATATGAATGTTATCACTCAATTCAATGTCAAAATGTAATTACACAGAACCGCTTAATAAAGAAGGGAAAAAACTACAAAAAGAGCAGTCGTACCTCTACATTTCCAACTAATACATGCGGGTCAAGGAGTAAACAGGCGACATAGCAAGCGGTCATCCAGATCTGGAAAGAAGGCTGCAGATTTTGTCTGATTGATCTGCAGAGGTGACGAGAGTAACGCTGGCTGTTAGTCTGCCAGTCATGCCAAGACCGGACGGGCCCAGGAGACTGTCTGTACCTGTTATACCCAGCGGAGGCCAGGGTAATAATACTAGCTAGCTTGGTGCCAGATGTTGGGACGTAAGAGGCAAGTTGGGCTTAGCATTTTGAACAATGTACCGTAATTTACGCTAACAATCTCCAATCATTACAAATGTGTAATATATCTGTAATTCACTCTTTCTACATATATATCCCTATCACATATATACTTTATCTGGGAAGACACAGAAAAATATTCAATATAGGAAATGTACTGAAAACATAGAATACATAATACTTATTCAAACATTTTTCCTATTCATTAAAAATAAAATTAAAAAAACAAACAAACAAAACTGTACTGCACATTGGTTAAGGCTAGATTCACCCGACTACATAGCAGTCACATTTTACGGGTGCAATTCCCAGCCCAAACGCAGGTCTTCTGTCCTGAAAAATTGTGTCCAGACAGTAAAATACTTAATGCAACTATAAGGTTGTGTGACCATAGAGAAGAAAGTGGATAGGCACATTCCGTCCCGTGCAAAATAATCCTTTATTGTGGCATCAAGTTACCAACAGCAGGCAGATAAAACCATGGAGCAAGTACAGACGACAATCGTTTCGCGCTTACATTGTGCTTCAACAGGTGACCTGCTGAAGCGCAATGTAAGCGCGAAACGATCGTCGTCTTTACTTGCTCCATGGTTTTATCTGCCTGCTGTTGGTAACTTGATGCCACAATAAAGGATTATTTTGCACGGGACGGAATGTGAAAATCCACTTTCTTCTCTATGGATATACAAACTATTTTCCTTGGAAGTTGCACCCGTGTTCCCTGATGTGTGTGCAGCTTCATTAACCCGAGGTCATACAGCTGTGCCTTTGTCCTGCTTTTTCTCTATGGTATATAAGGTTGTGTGACTGTAGCCTCCGAGACACAGTGTAAGGCCCAATATAATGACTTCCATAACGTATAAACCTCAGCACTATGTTGACCCTACCAAAGGAAAAAAAAAAAAGATGGTACATAAACTACCAATTCCAGTGGCATAAATGTGACTAGTGATGAGTGACCGTACTTGGATAAGGCATAATCACATGCTCGGGTACTAACCAAGGGGTCTTCGGCATGCTCAAATAATATGTTTAAATCCCCGCCGCTGCATGTCTCATGGCAGTTCCACAGTCGCAACACATGCAGGGATTGCCTAACAAATATGCAATCACCGCATGTGTTACAGCCACCCGAGCATGTGATAACACCTTTTCTGAGCAGTTTAGCTCATCACTATTACAGACAGGATGATGGATAAATAAACCTTTACTTTTCCAGAACGCCCACAATGAAAACACCTATTTGGGATTTTTTTCTATTAGGAATGACAAATGCAAGAAAAAAAAATCTGCAGAAAATAAAGAGTTTGCTTCCCAAATACATTAAAAAAACCTTCAAAATTCCTAAAATTAAAAAAAAAAAAAAATAGGATCCAGAAATAAGGGCGACAAAAAAAAGCCAAAATTCTACTAAAAAAAAAAAAAAAAAAAAAAGAAGAATTGGCTCCAGAAATAAAGGTGTTAGACTGTAATGACCCCAATGGCGGCATTGCGTCACCTGACTATATATGCATGTCTAAATATTTAGCAAAAATAAATTTCACTATAGTACAATACTGGAGGCATTTTTATTTTTCTCATTCCAGAAGGTGCCTGTACGCCCAGGGCCCCATTTTGTGATGGTGATAATATCAGGGTACGTATATCACTACTGGTATCATTGCTATTTGCTCACTGAGCCTCCTGGACTGTAGATAGACTAAGCGCCACATGATAATGGCAGTCACACCGTGAGACTCCAGCTCTCTGCAGGAGACCGCAACATAACTGTGTATCTTGCCACCGAGACCAGAGTGTCATCCAATGTCAGTGTGAAGGCTTTCATGTAACCATCACATGTAACTGCATCAAACAACAGCCGGCGCCATTCGTGGTGTTGTGATATGGGGGCCGAGGCTTATTCCCTGTGAGGAAGGTGTTAATTCTCAGCTCCTGGACTACATAATTTCTACAGGGAAAGAGAAAAAAAAAATTGCAGAAAGACACAAAAGAAACTGATCAAAGCTGTCTCCATGGCAACAACTTAATATTTCGGCCCTCTTCAGCTGCGGCGAATTACATAAAATGACAAGATCTTCCCTTTGAAAAAATGCCGGTTGCTATGGAAACACTGTGCTCACTGAGGTAAACACGGGCCGGACAGAGAGGCGCTGGGGAAGTGAAATGGCAGGAGGAGGTGTAGCGGCGGCACAGACCCTCATAGTACACAGATACAGTAATAATCCAACCCAGCAGCCCCCGACCAGAGAAATAATGGCCGCTACACAGAACCTCAGCACCGACTGCTCCCTGCACAGAAAGATCCACACGTGCATTCCACACTCTCTGAGGAGCGACGACTTCCCCTGCAGGAAATTTACATTTTCCTCTGTATTTTGGTCACGAAAATACAGCACTGACATGACCGATGTATCTGCATGGGATTCCTTTAATTCCAAGGCCATGTTTTACTACTACAGAGAGAAAAAGACAGCTAAATGTGGAGGAACATATACTTGTAATGCCAACGGTACTTATGTAGGAGGGCTAAGTTAGACTCAATTTGTCATTTTGCAAAAAAAAAAAAAACTGGTAATGCACCCAAGTAATATTACAGGCATCCATCCCTTACACCAAAGGGATGTGTACGCTTGGCTCAGCCATGAGTGCTATAATCAATAGGGAAAATGGGCTAAGTGGCTGCTGTATACCACGAGCGCCAAAGGTATCACTCCATAACAGACATTGGGGCAGTTGGCCTTTCCTCAAATACGTTAGTAGGCTTCACTAAATGGGGCAGTTGGCCTTTCCTCATATACTTTAGTAGGCTTCACTCCATAACAAACAATGGGACAGTTGGCCTTTCCCCATATACGTTAGTAGGCTTCACTCCATAACAGACAATGGGACAGTTGGCCTTTCCCCATATACGTTAGTAGGCTTCACTCCATAACAGACAATGGGACAGTTGGCCTTTCCCCATATACGTTAGTAGGCTTCACTCCATAACAGACAATGGGACACTTGGCCTTTCCCCATATACGTTAGTAGGCTTCACTCCATAACAGACAATGGGACACTTGGCCTTTCCCCATATACGTTAGTAGGCTTCAATAAATAACAGACATTGGGGCAGTTGGCCTTTCCCCATACACGTTAGTAGGCTTCAATAAATAACAGACAATGGGGCAGTTGGCCTTTCCCCATATACGTTAGTAGGCTTCAATAAATAACAGACATTGGGGCAGTTGGCCTTTCCAAATATACGTCAGTAGGCTTCACTAAACAGACATTGGGGCAGTTGGCCTTTCCAAATATAAGTTAGTAGGCTTCTCTTAATAACAGACATTGGGGCAGATGGCCTTTAATTTATTTTTATTTTCACTCATTTATATAGCGCCATTAATACCACAGCTCTTTATAGACATTATTGGTACTGTACCCGATAGGGCTCACAATCTAAATTCCCTATCAGTATGTCTTTGGAATGTGGGAGGAAACCAGAGTACCAAGAAGAAACCCATGCAAACACAGGGAGAACAAACTCCTTGCAGATGTTGTCCTTGGTGGGATTTGAACTCAGGACCCAAAGTGCTGCAAAGCTGCATGGCTAACCACCTTTTCCCATATACGTCAGTAGGCTTCACTCAATAACAGACATTGGGGCAGTTGACCTTTCCAAATATACGTTCATAGGCTTCACTCAATAACACACATTGGGGCAGTTGGTCTTTTTCCATATAAGTTAGCAGGTTTCACTCAGTAACACACATTCATTGGGGCAGTTGGCCTTTCCCCATAGACACTGCCTTGCGAAAGTATTTGGCTCCCTGGAACTTTTCAACCTTTTCCCACATATCATGCTTCAAAACAAAGATAGCAAATGTAAATTTTGGTGAAGAATCAACAACAAGTGGGACACAATTGTGAAGTTGAACGAAATTTATGTTTTTTTTTTGTGGATTCAAAAACTGAAAGTGGGGCGTGCAATATTATTCGGCCCCCTTTACTTTCAGTGCAGCGTGCAAACTTACTCCAGAAGTTCATTGTGGATCTCTGAATGATCCAATGTTGTCCTAAATGTCTAATGATGATAAATATAATCCACCTGTGTGTAATCAAGTCTCCGTATAAATGCACCTGCTCAGTGATAGTCTCAGGGTTCTGTTTGAAGCACAGAGAGCATCATGAAACCAAGGAACACAACAGGCAGGTCCGTGATACTGTTGTGAAGACGTTTAAAGACGGATTTAGATACAAAATGATTTCCAAAACTTTAAAAATCCCAAGCAGCACTGTGCAAGCGATCATATTGAAATGGAAGGAGTATCATACCACTGCAAATCTACCAAGACCCGGCCGTCCCTCTAAACTTTCATCGCAAACAAGGAGAAGACTGATCAGAGATGCAGCCAAGAGGCCCATGATCACTCTGGATGAACTGCAGAGATCTACAGCTGAGGTGGGACAGTCTGTCCATAGGACAACAATCAGTTGTACACTGCACAAATCTGGCCTTTATGGAAGAGTGGCAAGAAGAAAGCCATTTCTCAAAGATATCCATAAAAAGTGTCATTTAAAGTTTGCAACAAGCCACCTGGGAGACACACCAAACATGTGGAAGAAGGTGCTCTGGTCAGATGAAACCAAAATCTAACTTTTTGGCAACAATGCCAAACTATATGTTTGGCATAAAGGCAACAGTTCATAACCCTGAACACACCATCCCCACTGTAAGACATGGTAGTGGCAGCATCATGGTTTGGGCCTGCTTTTCTTCAGAAGGGACAGGGAAGATGGTTAAAATTGATGGGAAGATGGATGGAGCCAAATACAGGACCATTCTTGGGAAAAAAAAACCTGTTGGAGTCTGCAAAAGACCTGAGACTGGGATTTGTCTTCCAACAAGACAATGATCCCAAACATAAAGCAAAATCTACAATGGAATGGTTCACAAACAAACGTATCCAGGTGTTAGAATGGCCATGTCAAAGTCCAGAAATGAATTCACAAACCATGTCCATCAAACCTCATTGAGCTCGAGCTGTTTGCCAAGGAAGAATGGGCAAGAATTTCAGTCTCTCGATGTACAAAACTGATAGAGACATACCCCAAGCGACTTGGAGCTGTAATCGCAGCAAAAGGTGGCGCAAGAAAGTATTAAGTTAAAGGGGCCGAATAATATTGCACGCCATACTTTTCAGTTTTTGAATTTCTACAAAAATTTAAAATAACCAATAAATTTCGTTCAACTTCACAACTGTGTCCCACTTGTTGTTGATTCTTCACCAAAAGTTTACATTTGGTATGTTTATGTTTTGAAGCATATGTGGGAAAAGGTTGAAAAGTTCCAGGGGGACAAATACTTTCGCAAGGCACTGTACGTTAGTAGCTTCATTGACATTCATTGGGGCAGTTGGCCTTTCCCCATATACATTAGTCAGGATCCAGCTCCAATTATCTATTGTGTATAGCCAGCCTTAAGGCCCCGTTACACATAATGATGTCCCACCAACGATCCGACATGGATGGGATCCGCTGGGACATCGTTAGGCTGATCGCTGGTGAGCTGTCACAGACAGCCCCTCCAGCGCTGAGGACCAGCGAGCAAGCTGGTTTCCAATGTAAACAGCGGGTATCTAAGAGCCGCACGGCTCTTGGATACCCGCTGTTTACCCTAGATACCAACGTGCACGCTGGTATCCAACGTAAACATCGGGTAACCAAGAGCCACGCGGCTCTAGAGGGTAAACAGGGGGTATCCAAGAGCCGCGCGACTCTTTAGTTACCCGATGTTTACGTTGGATACCAGCGTCGCTGATCGCTGGTCTCTCGCTGCCACACGCAGTGATGCGTGCTGGCCAGCGGGAGACCAACGATCAAAAAATGGCCCAGGACGATCCTGCACGATCAGCGATACTCGGCAGGGGGGCCGGTCCCTGAGCCCGGTCACACACAGCGCTATCGCTGGAGAGATCGCTGATGCATCACAAAATCAGCGATCTCGCTGTGTGTGACGGGGCCCTTAGATATGGAGATACCAGAAGGAGGTTATCTGTGCAAAATGAACTCCATTATCATAATACAGCCCCCAATGGCTAAAAGCAAAATTCAAAAGTAATACCGTAAATACAAAGAATATTTACAGACGTCATGATGTAACTAAAAAGGATAAGTTTTATGCGACAGAACAGTCCAATGGCAAAATATACATAAAATTACTGAAAAATATTTTTCTATCTACTGGCTAAGACGGTACAAAGATATACCAGCATAGAAAAAAAGTGGCCGACAGCAACTCCTTGATCCAAGAGAGGCACGTTCAAAGTCCAAAGACCCAGTTGGACACAGAATCCAAAAGATGAAGAACAGCATCTCATCCGGGTGAAAGATATATAAACATTTATTGTGCCATGACAAAATGCGACGTTTCGACCATCACATGGTCTTTTTGAAAAAGACCATGTGATGGTCGAAACGTCGCATTTTGTCATGGCACAATAAATGTTTATATATCTTTCACCCGGATGAGATGCTGTTCTTCTTCATCTTTTGGTACAAAGATATACATCTTTCCTGCATAAAATCACTGAACACTATGGGAATCCATCTGGCGCCAATCATTCATTCTTTGTAGAGGCGAATAAAATAACGAAGAGACTGTTGTGATCAACCCTAGAGACAATACGGTACATTATACAATGTGGGCTGGCTGTGTCTGTAAAAAAAAATGGTTACAACAAAGGACACCTACCAAAGAACAAGTGCTAAGCAATATGTATACATCCATCAACCTAAAGACCATATTTTATGGTGCAAAAGGCTCAGTCCTCAAGTTGCCCTCTTCCTAAATTAAGACCAATTCAAAAATGTATGTTAGTCAACAACTCTAAATATTTGATGCTGGAGTCCAACTTTTTGTTTTCACGGAGTGTAAATGCTGTTTTTTTTTTTTTTGTTTGTTTTTTTCTGCTGCATTTTACAAGCAAAATGGATATGAATGTATGGGAAGTCCATATTGCCCACTTTGTATTTTAAGAGGCTATTAAGCTGTAATTTTTTTACGAGTTTTTTTTCCTCATAAGCTTTTGTGGACAGCTTTTAAAAAATGCATGTAAAACACTCAACGTCTAACTGAATAATTCCCAGCGTTTCTGCACTAAAAAAAACGCATTACAAAAATGTTGCATCAAAACTGCATCAAAAACACAAACAAGAGAAACACAAAAATGCAGCGAAAATGAAAAAACAGGGTAGATTGCATTTCTGGATTTTTGGTGCAGTACCAGAAAGAAGAAGAAAAAAAAAAAACCACAACCGGTCGAAAAAATGCTAAAAATATAAAATAAAGCGATAAAGGTTTACTTTCATTTTAACATTTCATATTTTATTTTCTACAACTTTTTATTTTTGTTAAGTCACTAAAAATGGAAAAATCATCCAGTCTCTGAGTCCAATAGATTATAAAGGATTCACTAACGACCTTTTAGAAAACTCGTGATTACAGTAACAGATCTTCCAACAGATCAGTGCTAATTTAGTCCTGAGAAGACGTCCATATTATTTAGTATAGACATTACAGTAACATTTAGAAGGTCATAACTACAAGGTATATTCCCTGGCAAAGAGTCTGGAATGTAAAATACATAAAAGTAGTTCAGCTACAGTCAGCCTCTATATTAACTAAATAATAAAAAAAAAATTATAATACCGTATATATTTATTTTTAGGCAGAAAACCTGCCTAATAAACCATAGAAAAATCGGTAACATAAAAATATAAAACCCCAAGAATATATTGTCTTTAACTAGACCTTTCTCCAAGGCTGGTATTCCATATATTACTGATTTACGCCGGAAATAACAGATATAGTTGCTCAAGGCCAGTACCAAGTAACACGGATACGCCAGATGCCCAGGAACGATCCCATAGAAATCGATGGACTCAGTTCTGGAATTAATTTCACTACCATGCGAGAGGGGAAAAAACAACGAACAGCATGGCAAATGGAAACCATGCCCGATTCCACCAGTTCTGATGCACCATTCCAGAAGCTGGACATGAATTGAAAGAACTACGACTTTGGATCCGCATTAAGTTTTCAGTGCTGAACTAAATGTTGTACAACCTCCAGTACAGCTATGGGACCACAATTCACCAAGTGTCATGACCCTGACAGTAGACCAATTTCTACATTTTATGGTCAAAATGAAAAATAAACCAAGGCCCTTATACACCATTCCTCATGTCAAGAAGAATGCGATGTCTAATGGTACTGACATACCACACGTTCCATTATTCTTTTCTTTTGTCTATGCTGAACTATCCAAGACCACAACTCTAGGCTCAGAGCTTAGGGGACCAAGGGGGCTGGCTAAGTTTAGGAACAGCGTACCTTCTGGGGACACGTGGTGGGGTGCTGAAATTGTAAATAGAACCATTTTTAATAAAACTAGGAGGTTAGTGTAAGGATTGGTTATATCATCACAAACTCTTTGGTAGCTGGAAAAAAAACCTCTTAAATTAAAAGTTCCAAAAATGTTTGGCTTCTTTTGAGCAACAGAAAAAGAAAATCACTAAAAAAGGCCTATTACTTTTACTGGAAAAAGTTATGTCCTGGACAAAAAGTCTGCAGATTGTGCAGTTTTAACAATTAGAAACTTAAAACTGGAGGCACACAGAAGTACAGAATGGCCTCATGGACTTCTATGGGTGTTATAACATGGCTCCGTACAATTCTGAGGCTGTAACACTGATGTTTGCATTCCCATCACTGGACCAGCACATGGAGGTAATAATATATTGCGGCTCCTAATCACTGCACAGGAATTATATTGATGAACTACAGTTACGTCATATATATTTGGACAGAGACCACATTTTTCTAATTTTGGTTCTAGACATTACCACAATGAATTTTAAACAAAACAGTTCAGATGCAGTTGAAGTTCAGACTTTCAGCTTTCATTTGAGGGTATCCACATTAAAACTGCATGAAGGGTTTAGGAGTTTCAGCTCCTTAACATGTGCCACCCTGTTTTTAAAGGGACCAAAAGTAATTGGACAATTGACTCCAAAGCCATTTCATGGACAGGTGTGGGCAATCCCTTCGTTATGTCATTCTCAATTAAGCAGATAAAAGGCCTGGAGTTGATTTGAGGTGTGGTGCTTGCATTTGGAAGGTTTTGCTGTGAAGGAAACATGCGGTCAAAGGAGCTCTCCATGCAGGTGAAACAAGCCATCCTTAAGCTGCAAAAACAGAAAAAACCCATCTGAGAAATTGCAACAACATTAAGAGTGGCAAAATCTACAGTTTGGTACATCCTGAGAAAGAAATATATCACTAGTGAACTCATCAATGCAAAAAGACCTGGGCGCCCACGGAAGATAACCGTGGTGGATGATGGCAGAATAGTTTCCATGGTGAAGAGAAACCCCTTCACAACAGCCAACCAAGTGAACAACACTCTCCAGGAGGTAGGCGTATCAATATCCAAATCTACCATAAAGAGAAGACTGCATGAAAGTAAATACAGAGGGTTCACTGCACGGTGCAAGCCACTCATAAGCATCAAGAATAAAAAGGCTAGACTGGACTTTGCTAAAAAAAAAACATCTAAAAAAGCCAGCACAGTTCTGGAAGAACATTCTTTGGACAGATGAAACCAAGATCAACCTCTACCAGAATGATGGAAAGAGAAAAGTATGGCGAAGGCGTGGTACAGCTCATGAGCCAAAGAATACCACATCATCTGTAAAACACGGCAGAGGCAGTGTGATGGCTTGGGCATGCATGGCTGCCAGTGGCACTGGGTCACTAGTGTTTATACGATTAGTCCCCAATCCCCACAATTTTAAGCGTTCCCTGAAAACGCATTTATTCAGACTGGCCTACCGCCTCAACACATTAACCTAATCTATCCCTGGGTGGCACAGTCAAAAGTTTTACCATAACCAGGTTCCCCGCATCATGTTCCCACATGCTTTATGCATCCATTAGCCTTCTGTGTCTGTACTGTTACACACTTAACATTATGGCTGGTCCATACAATCAGGGCAATTGTTACCACCCACCTTTCGTGTCTACCTTTTTCCTCATAGATTGTAAGCTTGCGAGCAGGGCCCTCATTCCTCTTGGTATTTGTTATAATCTATGTGATTATTGTTATGCTGTAATGTTTATTGTCTGTACAAGTCCCCTCTGAAATGTAAAGTGCTGCGGAATATGTCGGCGCTTAAGAAATAAAATGTATTATTATTATTGATGATGTGACACAGGACAGAAGCAGCCGAATGAATTCTGAGGTATTCAGAGCCATACTGTGTGCTCAGATCCAACCAAATGCAGCCAAACTGATTGGTCGTCGTTTCATACTACAGATGGACAATGACCCAAAACATAAAGCCAAAGCAACCCAGGAGTTTATTAAAGCAAAGAAGTGGAATATTCTTGAATGGCCAAGTCAGTCACCTGATCTCAACCCAATTGAGCATGCATTTCACTTGTCAAAGACTAAACTTCAGACAGAAAGGCCCACAAACAAACAGCAACTGAAAACCACCGCAGTGAAGGCCTGGCAGAGCATCAAAAAGGAGGAAACACAGCGTCTGGTGATGTCCATGAGTTCAAGACTTCAGGCAGTCATTGCCAACAAAGGGTTTTCAACCAAGTACGAGAAATGAACATTTTATTTACAAATATTTAATCTGTCCAATTACTTTTGGTCCTTTTAAAAACAGGGTGGCACATGTTAAGGAGCTGAAACTCCGAAACCCTTCATCCAATTTTAATGTGGATACCCTCAAACGAAAGCTGAAAGTCTGAACTTCAACTGCATCTGAATTGTTTTGTTTAAAATTCATTGTGGTAATGTCTAGAACCAAAATTAGAAAAATGTTGTCTGTCCAAATATATATGGACCTAACTGTACTACACTAATATGTTGACAAAAAATTATACACTACAGATATAAATACCAATTAAAAGAGTTATGATTAGAACACTGCAATACATTAGACGAAGTTTAATGAAGTTACAGCCGAAGCTCTACTGAAATTTTCCAGTACAAAAGAAAGAATTATATAAAATACATTCTTCCTTTACCAGGGCAGGAGGGGTGTCTATATCTTAGAATATAGCAGGATATTAGCAATACAATAATTTAATCTCATTTCTACATTCATTGAAATGTACAAATATTTATAGAAAAGCAAGAAAATTCTGTCAATAAAAGGAGAAATAACAAAAGGAAAAAAAAAATCTGATAAACAGATTTGTCTATAATAAATGGCCACATATGGTACATTATTATACCAATGCAAAAATTAAAGCATGACCATGAGGGGGGAAAAAAATGAGATGAGGGGGGAGCGGAATACCCATAAAAGTGACAGCTAATGCCAAACTTCTGGGTGTCATTTTCACTGACGTCAATGACTGCTCATCTCTCTTGGGTCCCAGGCAAAGTTCTGTTCACAGCCAAATTTCATTTCCATTATTCTGTCCACCTTCATGCACTGGTTTACAGTAATGTATTAAATGAGAACATTTTGGCCACCAATTGTACAATTTATGAATGGTTTGGTTTTGTTGATGCTTTTACCATTTTTTTACATTTACCATACATTTTATTTAATACATAAAAAAACATTAAAAAAAAAAAGCTATATGTAAATAAAAATGTTATTTATTACTAACTGTTAAAACATAATAAAGTATTGTACCACACACGAGGATGAGGACATGGACACAGTAGCTACAATGACGGCACACGAGAAGCGGTGATTAAGCAGCGGGACATTGCAGATTAGGTGGATTATTTGCTTTTTAACTTCCAGCCTATTATCATAATAATTCCCATCATTAGCCCGGGGAACGTAGACTTCTCAATCAAGACAAAAGTTCCACCCACAGCTGTAGGCAGCCAATGGCTCTCCAACTCCAACCCTCCCGAAAACATTATCTAAACAGTCACTGCAGGCCCAAAACATTACACCAAAGGAGCCACATCGCCAGCTGGGCAGCCGCTAGAGCATCTCCTGGCGGAAGGCGAAATACTTCTCGTCAAGAAACCGAGACGATGGACGTGCATTTACGAAGTCAGGGCTGGAAGCAGTTAACGTAGCTCTGCAAGAACAGAAAGAACCGGGGACGGAGGCAGAAAAAAAAAAAAAATGAAGAGAACATACGGCACAGAGCGTACCTGCCATGGATGTGCTGCTCACAGGTAAACAAGCAGAGCGGCTGCAGCAATCAGCATGGACAGTTGTGCAGCGACATGCAATATTAATAAAACAGGGACAGCAAACAGTCCATGGTAAACACTGCACAAGCCTGGTGAAGAAGCAGCAGTGCGGGAGGCCAGGGATGTCATGTTCCTACCTGCAGGGGCTGAACAGGTCATCCATCACTAGCACAGATGCTGCTGGCTCTGCCTGGATCCCTCAGCCTGCAGTTCCTGCTCTAAACTCTCCCCTTTCCTTTACTCTAACTACTCAAAATGGTGGCACATGCAGTCAGAGACCTCAGAGAGCTTTCACTGAGCTTGTGCTATGACCTCAGCCTCCACGCACAGCGCTGCAAACTTCCCCCCTCAGACTACAGGCACTGAGCATGTGCTGTGACCCCCTCCTGCTTGTTTCTGCTCCACTCCCCCCCTCCAGCCCCCCCTAACTCCTTTCTGTCTTAGCCACAGACCTTCCTACAAGGCAATCAATCTCAACCCTGCTGTTTCCGTAAATAAAGCAGAGCACACAGCCTCTGCTAGCACCTCTCCCTGGCATAGAAGCCTGTGTGCAGAGCGAAGGCAGGGGCCCCAGCCAGGGCTTGTGTGAGGACCGCCGCCTCTGGTTCCTGCTGCTGCAGACAGCGAAGCACAGCGCTAACCAGATGGCAGCGATCAGCACCAGCGATCGCATCATGTGCTGCATGCCAAATCGCAGCGCAACAAATCGGAGCTAAAAATACAATGTATCTAATTATTCTCTAGGAGGATTGGCCATTATTCAGGAAAGTTCATTATCCTGCACTTCCATTGCGAGACAGATGGGGTTTTGGGGCTCCCTATATGTTGGCACACTAATGGCTCAAATACTGTCGCATTACCAAAACTATGTTTAAAACATTTAATTTTTTATTTCCTTTTTTTTAACCGTAAACAACTGTAAAGTAGTAACCTTAGTCTACTATTCCATATCTTTTTTTAATAAAAGACGTACGGGTCATGTGACACGCTATTATTAATGTGTATGTCAAATTTTTCCTGCATTTGCGCTCGTAATACAAGACCGCCATAATGGGGACAGGCACAAGAGCCATATCATTGGGTCATACACTTGATATCCCTGTATTTATTCAATGTGATTTGATGTAATCGGACAAATCTGAAAGTGGCGTAGTAGTCAAAAGAGGATGGGGAACTCTAGGGGTGCTGCATTCTGCTACCACATTGGGTTTAAAGGGAATGTGTCATTAGAAAAGGACTACTGTTTAAAATAAGTTTGTGTAACGTGTACTTTAAAAAAAAAAAAAAGCTTTTATTCATATTACAATTTTTACTAAAGACAATAAGTAATATTGCAATTTTTACAGTGGCCAAAGAATTTTTTCAACACTCATACCTCCTGTCTTTTCAGGAAGCTCATTATCATCAGAGGCAGGAATACCATAACTGATAACACCTATACACAAAGCAGATAACAGGCCTTTGCACACATATTAGATTCCTCATCACATGAGTATGGGATCAGAATCTGAACTTTGTGGCTAATGTACAGAATGTGTGCTCTGAAACAATATGTAGCCTAAAAAAAGAAGCCCCAATGACAAGTGTGAAAATTGCAAGACTTACGGTATTTCAATTTTAATAGATCGATATTTCACAATCTCTATCTACCTATCTCTAAAGAAAATGAATATAAAATACACAAAAATCTGATGTCCCATAAAGAGATCATTTTCTGATGATCACTTCCCTTAAGGCCCTGTTCACATAATTTTAACCCCTTTAACCCCAAGGGTGATTTGCATGACCAGGCCAATTTTTACAATTCTGACCACTGTCCTTTTACGAGCTAATAACTCTGGAACACTTCCATGGATCCCGGTGATTCTGACATTGTTTTCTTGTGACATATTGTACCTCATGAGAGTGGTAAAATTTCTTTGATATGACTTGCGTTTGTGAAACAAACGGAAATTTGGCGAGAATTTTGAACATTTCGCAATTTTCCAACTTTGAATTTTTATGCCCATAAATCATATGTCGCACAAAATACTTACCGTAAGTAACATTTTCCACATGTTTACTTTACATCAGCACAATTTTGGAACCAACATTTTTTTTTGTTAGGAAGTTATAAGGGTTAAAAAGTTAACCAGCGATTTCTCATTTTTACAACAAAATTTACAAAACCAATTTTAGGGACCACATCACATTTGAAGTCACGTTGAGGGGTCTATTTGATATAAAATACCCAAAAGTCACACCATTCTAAAAACTGCACCCCTCAAGGTGCTCAAAACTACACTGAAGTTTATTAACCCTTCAGGTGCTTCACAGGAATTTTTGGAATGTCTAAAAAAAAAAAAAAAAAAAAAAAAAAATGAAAATGAACATTTAACTTTTTTCCCAAAAATTTAGTTCAGATCCAAATTTGTTTAAGTTTCCCAAGGGTAACAGGAGAAATTGGACCCCAAAAGTTGTTATGCAATTTGTCCTGAGTATGCTGATACCCTATTTTTGGGGGTAAACCACTGTTTGGGTGCATGGCAGAGCTCAGAAGGGAAGGAGCGCCATTTGACTTTTCAATGTAAAATTGGCTGGAATTGAGATCAGACGCCATGTCGCGTTTGGAGAGCCCCTGATGTGCCTAAACAGTGAAAACCTCCCAATTCTAATGCCAACCCTAAACCCAACACACCCATAACCACAAACCTAACCCTAACAACACCCCTAACCCTAATTTCTAAGCCTAACCCCAACTTTAGCCACAACCCTTACCCAAACTATAGCCCTAACCCTAACTATAGCCCTAACCCTAACTATAGCCCTAACCCTAACTATAGCCCTAACCCTAACTATAGCCCTAACCCTAACTATAGCCCTAACCCTAACTATAGCCCTAACCCTAACTATAGCCCTAACCCTAACTATAGCCCTAACCCTAACTATAGCCCTAACCCTAACTATAGCCCTAACCCTAACTATAGCCCTAACCCTAACTATAGCCCTAACCCTAACTATAGCCCTAACCCTAACTATAGCCCTAACCCTAACTATAGCCCTAACCCTAACTATAGCCCTAACCCCAACTATAGCCCTAACCCTAACTATAGCCCCAACCCTCAATGGGAAAAGGGAAATACCTTTTTTTTTTTTTATTTTTCCCTAACTAAGGGGGTGATAAAGGGGGTTTGATGTACTATTTATAACAGGTTTTTATAGCTGTCACACACTAAAAGATGCTTTTTATTGCATCACCACATTTTGAGAGCTATAATTTTTTCCATATTTTGGCCCACAGAGTCATGTGAGGTTTTATTTTTTGTGGGACGAGTTTTATTGGTAACATTTTTGGGGAACATGAGATTTTTTAATCGCTTTTTATTCCGATTTTTGGGAGGCAGAATGAACAAAAATCAGCAATTTATGAATTTCTTTTGGGGGCGCGTTTATACCGTTCCACGTGTGGTAAAATTGATAAAGCAGATTTATTCTTCGGGTCAGTACGATGACAGCGATACCTCGTGGTAAAACTGATAAAGCAGTTTTACTCTTCGGCTCAGTACGATAAAAGCGAAACCTCATTTATGTCTTTATGTTTTGGCGCTTTTATACAATAAAAACTATTTTATATAAAAAAATTATTATTTTTTCATCGCTTTATTCTGAGAGCTATAACGTTTTTATTTTTCTGGTGATGGAGCTGTATGGGGGCTTGTTTTTTGCGGGACAAGAGGATGTTTTCAGTGGTACCATGTTTATTTATATTCGTCTTTTTGATTGCGTGTTATTCCACTTTTTGTTCGGCAGTATGATGATAAAGCATTGTTTTTTTACCTTTTTTAATGGTGTTTACTAAAGGAGTTAACTAGTGGGATAGTTTTATAGCTCGGGTCGTTACGGACGCGGCAATACTAAATGTGTACTTTTTTTGCTTAGATTTTTTTACTTAAATATTGATGGAATAAATATTGATTTTTCTTAACTTTTTTTTAAAAATATTTTTACAATTATTTTAAATTTTTTTTTTATTTAATTCTTACTTTTACACTGTGTCCCACTATGGGACACTCATTTTGTGCAGGCTGATCGCTTCTATATCATGCAGATCTGCATGCTATAGAAGTGGTCAGTGCTGCAGCTTCTATGCACTAACCTGAGAGACTTCCTAACATGCACTGCGCATAACAGGAAGTCTTTCAACTCTGGAGACCCGGATGCCATCATGATGACATCAGGTCTCCATGGCAGCGATCGGGACCCTGCATCATGAAGCTGGGTCTCCGATCCAAAGTCAGCCCCTCTGGCCGGATCTGGAATGCTGCAATCATGTTTGATCGCAGTGTTCCAGGAGCTAAGGTGCTGGGCGCGGTCCATGACCGCTCCTGGCATTAAAGTGTCGGGTATCAGCTGTGAGAATCAGCTGACACCCGGCCGCGATCCCCCTGTGAGCGCTGCTGATCGCACATGACGTACTATCCCGTCCATGGGCATTAAAGGGAATTTGTCACCCCATTTTTGGACTATCAGCTGCCGGCACTGCCATCAGGGGCTTATCTACAGCATTCTGTAATGATGTAGATAAGCCCCCAATGTAACCTGAAAGAAAAACGAGTTATATTATACTCACCGGGGGCGGTCCGGTCTTGGTCCGATGGGTGTCGCGGTCCAGCGCCTCCCATCTTCTAGCGATGACGTCCTCTTTGCTTCCCGTCGCGGCTCCGGCGCAGGCGTACTTTACCTACCCTGTCGAGGGCAGAGTAAAGTACTGCAGTGCGCAGGCGCTTGACCTCTCTGACCTGGTCCAGCGCCTGCGCACTGCAGTACTCTGCTCTCAACAGGGCAGAGCAGAGTGCACCTGCACAGGAGCCACGACAGGAAGCAAAGAAGAGGACGTCATCGTTAGAAGAGGCGCCGGACCGGACCGCTACACCCATCGTACCAAAACCGGACCTCCCCTGGGTGAGTATAATATAACTCAGTCGAAAAATAGGGTGACCGATTCCCTTTAAGTTCCAGGGCACATGGATGGGATAGTACGTCTAATGGCAGAAAGGTGTTAAAGAGCTATGTTTGTCGTATATGCTGCAAATGTTTTGTCCTCTGTCAGACTGTATTATATCAGTTAATATTATAAATTAAAATTATATGGCTACAAGTACATCAGCATCAAACAGGGATACGGTAACCATGATGAGAAGGCAAGGAAAACAGTAACATTCAAATACCATCAAAGGATAAGACAAGTCCTGAAAAGAGAGCTCAATAGGAAGAATAAAATCTGCATCATCAATATATATGCCCTGCCAGTTATCATATACCCTGCTGGCATTGTGTGCTGGCCAAAAGAAGATTTGGAAGCTACAAATGCGAAGACACAAAATCTCCTAACAATGCATGGAGGTCTCCACCATAAAGGCCCCTTTACATTTAGCGATGCACCAGCGATCCAGACAACGACACGACATGGTCAGGATCGCTGGTGCATCGCTAAATGGTCACTAGTGAGCTGTCACACAGGCAGATCTCACAGCGATGTAGCGACGAAACAGCGGTCGTTACTTACCTTTCAGACACGGCGATCCTGACGTCCTCCTGCCCGCATCCACGCGTCGCTCGTCGGCGCCAGCAGGTAGCGCCCGACGAGAAATGGAACTGGATAATCTCGCGCGATCAGCAATAATCAGCGGGGGAGCTGGTCGGAGGTAAGTATCACACATAGCGATATCGCTGCTGCGTCACAAAATCGGTGACGCTTTAGCGATATCGCTATGTGTAAAGGCCCCTTAAGTCTAGCACCCAAAGAATGAATACTAACAGAAAAGAGGGTGGTCGAGGCTTGATAAGCATCCAAGCCACCATCACGGATGCAACAAGGAGCATCCAGGAATACATTTGAAAAATGGCACCTAAAGACGAGATACTGAGAGAAAGCCTAAGGGTCCCGTCTCACTTAGCGACGCACCAGCGATCCCGACAACGATGCAACCTGGTCAGGATCGCTGGTGCGTCGCTACATGATCGCTGGTGAGCTGTCAAACAGGCAGACTCGCCAGCGATCAGGACCAGAGAGCACGCTGTTATCCAGGGTAAACAGTGCGTAACTAAGCGCGCGCAGCCTTAGTTACCCGCTGTGTACCCTGGATACCAGCATGCTCGCGCTGTGAGCTGGTATCCAGGGTAAACAGCGGGTAACTACCGCTGATTACCTAGGATACCAGCTCCCAGCGAGAGCACGCTGGTATCCAGGGTACACTGCGGGTAACTAAGAGCTGCGCGCACTTAGTTACCCGCTGTTTACCAGCTTCTAGCGTCTGCTTCCAGCGCTGGGAGCTCGCTGATCGTTGGTCTCCTGCTGCCACACGCAGCGATGCGTGCTGGCCAGCGGGAGACCAACGATCAAAAATTGGCCCAGGACATTCCTGCACGATCAGTGATACCCGGCGGGGGGGGCGGTTGCCGATGCGTGCCACACACCGCGAGATCGCTGGTGAGATCACTGTTGCGTCACAAAATCGGTGACGCATCAGCGATCTCGCTTAGTGTGAAGTACCCCTAAGGCAGCAACAACAGATCAGGATGGAAGAACAGGAACATGAAGCAAGATGGCAAGACAAGCCGCTGCATGGGATGTACCATCGACAGATAACGGTGGCGGCTGACATGGAGAAATCCTACTAATGGCTGGAGAAAGCTGAACTCCAAAAATCAGCTTCTCTACATGTCTGACGGCCATTTCATTCCGGCGTCAGTTGAATGCCAACCAGGGTACAACTCATTCTACTTAATGTGCTTCTGATTAGGTGATCACCTGAACCAAATCTTATTTAACGAAAGAAAGTACAAAAAAAACCCTACTATGGTGTTCACAATCCTCTTGCAAGAGGACAAGCTGGATGACAAAACAAGTGCTAGTAATATCCCAAAAGTAATAGGATTGAAAAAATAACACAACCATGCCAAATGGGTAGAAAAGAAAAGTCTTGAGTGAGGAGAAGGGCTCGATTCTTGTTTTACTAGCAGAGGGATGCAGTGAGCGTCATGTTGCCTCCATCCTTAAAATTTCTAAAACGGTAGTCCATTACAACAATGTCAAGCAGCAGACATTAGGGACAACAAAGCTAAAGACCGGCAGAGGGCGAAAACGACTCTCCACTGAATGGGAAGACCGTCATCTTATTCAAATGTTACACAGCAACCGCAGGATGACATAAAGCGACCCACAAAAAGGATTGGCAAATGGCAGCTGGGGTTAAGTGCATGGCAAGAACAGTTCGTAACAGGCATGTAAAGCTAGACAAAAGCCTTTCATCAATGAGAAGCAAAAGGAGAGGCAGGCTGAAGTTTGCCAAAGACCAAAAGGTAATCTTCTCTGATGAGTCTAATTTTCAGCTTTGCCCAACACCTGATCGTCTATTGGTTAGACAGAGACCTGGAGAGGTGTACAACCCACAGTGTCTTGCACCCACTGTGAAATTTGGTGTAGTATCGGTGATGATCTGGGGATGCTTCAGCAAGGCTGGAATTAGGCAGGTTAATCTTTGCGAATGACGTTATAAATCAAGCCGCATACAAGGTTAGGCCGGGGTCACAGTAGAGAGGAATACGGACGAGTGAGAGGCGTTAAAAGCAAGCATTACACACGGACCAATGATTCTCTATGGGTTTGCCCAACAGCCGTATATTTCTCGTCCGTATTCTACGGTCCGTGCCAATCGGAGCATGCTGCGATTGTCAGCGTACTACGCCCGTAGTACGCCAATGCAAGTCTATGGGTGCGCAAAAAATACGGCTTACACACGGACCACACGTGTGACTTGCGAGAAATACGCAGGTCTTTTGGCTGGTGACAGGAAATGGGACAATCCATCATCAGGAAGCCTAGACATGCAAATGAGCTCAAAAAGCGCTCCAGACATCCAGGAAGTACGCCTCCACGGAGTACAGCAGCGTCATGGCGCCATATTTCCTCAATGTGGAGATGCTTATTGTATTAGTACATGAGCAGCCAGAACTCTGGGACCAACGTGATGCCCACTATGCCAACCGGGCAAGAAAGGAGGCGTCATGGAGGCGCATATGTCGCCAGATGTTCCATGATTTTGGTGATCGGCCACGTGAGGAGCAGCAGAAACTAAGTACAACCCAAAAACTGTTTAAAAACACCTCACATCAAAAGATGCATATAGAATCGGCCACCCCCCCCTTCCTGTGCTTGTACTTTTTTCCTCATGAGGCGGGTAGATTTTGATGTGACCCATGGTTTTACACTGCCATCATTTGGCACAGGCCACAAGCTCCTCATCCTCCTAGCCAACCAAGTTATTAAGTGTAGTTACTTGATACATGCTATTGTGACCCTGTGTATCTGGGCTGGATGGGCCAATTAGATATGCCTCCCTGGGTAGAAAGCACACCCCAGAAGGCCACATGCCTAGGATACTGGTAGCAAATTTGACATATCAAATATGTGAAATTGATAATATTTCCTGAAACATTGCAGTGGAAGATGTGATGAGACAGTGGCGCAGCATCCGCGACCAATACAGGCGGGAACGTCAGCAGCGGTCCAGGAGTGGTGATGCAGGCTACATAAAGAGGAAATACATCTATTATGATCGCCTCTCCTTCCTCGCCCCTATTCTGGATCTGAGACCACATTACAGATACTTTACAGGGCCAAAAATATTTATTTTTGGCTCTGTTCTATTTCATAACAGAACCCAGTCCAACCTTACGGATAGAGGAACGGGCTCAGATACAGAGCCCATCATTGATCCTGTAGGGCATGAGGTGCCTGTCCCATCTTCTCCCCCTACAAGAAGCATGGGTGAAGAATCCTCTCAGGAGAACCCAGTGCCTGCGACACAAACCCCACCACCAGGACCGTCTGCTGCTGCACCATCAGCCATACTGGAGGAGCAGGGCAACATGAGCAGCATCCTAACTGCCCAGATCCGGGGCTCCCCACAGCCTGCTGGACCATCCCGGCGAGGACGAAGAAGGCGCCAGATCCCTGCCTAAGATACCCGGACCAATGTGGACACAGGGGTCCTCAACTATCTGGCTAGAGTGAATACAGATGATGGCGAGGAGGCATACTCACGTAGCCTGGCCCTTTATCTTCGTGCCCTTTCCCGTGAGGTGAGGCTCCGTATTCAAGGATGTTTTCAAATCCTGCTTGATGCAAGCACACCCCCCAATACCCCATATGAGTTGTTTGAATATCTGGAAAGGTGGCAGCTTTCACCCAGAAATCTAATGCGCCTTAGACCACCCACACAGATGCTTGCTCATGCAGGCTCTGAGGATCCTCAAATACGTGGGCCTACAACTCACCCCCTTCCTCCCCCTACCCAACCTTTACAACACCAGCAACATATTTCTGCCTCTAGCCAACCCCACCAATATGGCCACTTTTTCCCACCCAGTGTTGGAGGCTGGTCCCAACCTGGTTGGGGACGACATGGCTATATTGGTGGGTATGAGACACAGATGCCCCTGTTCCGTATCACTCTGGCCAGTACCAAGCCCAATCCCAGGAGGCAGTACAATACCCACATCATGGGCAACAGTATGCTCCCACACAGGGCGATGTTGGGCAAAGCAGCCAGCAGCAACCACAGGCTGGTCTTCCGCCGTCTCCTTCCCCAAATTACCAAAATTTATAATGTAGCCATTTTGGTATTGCATTATGTTGTATTTTTGTTTTTGTATGTGTGAAAAATGGTTTGTGAAAAAATGTTCACATCTGCAAAAAGGCCAATTTGCCACCATTGCCACAGTTCTTACATGGCAATAATATATTTTGATTTAAAAAAACAACCAAAAAAAAGGGTCAAGTAAACATTTGGCTACTACATTTTACGTCTGTCTCAATTCTAAAAAACAGTGTCAGCAAACTAACATACGCTTACCAATGCAATTAAACAGTCATAGAATCAGAAGGGGTAGAAATATATATATTTAGACACACATAAACCACAAAATTATAACAGACACAGCATGCTCTTGCCAAGATGTTTCCCCCTCAGGTGACAGTAATTTGTGAAAATATCACGCACTTTGAGGCCAGAGAGCGGTCTACGCTGAGGGTTGATAGGTGGTCTCGCCCTACGCACATTGGCCAACCCATGCACAACACCACCAGAGGAGGAACAATCATGTATCCTGGTGAAGTTATGAAGAACCACACAGGCTTTAACTACTTCATTAACATTTTGTTCACTCAGCTGAATGGCAGACTGGAGTACTCGCCATTTGGCACAAAGAATGCCAAAGGAACACTCCCCCAGTCGCTGAGCACGTGATAGGCGCAAGTTAAAAATTCTGCGCCTGTGCTCAAGGTTGCGCCGGGGATATGGCCTCATGACATTGCGCGTTAACTGAAAAGCCTCATCTGCCACAAGGACATAAGGGACAGATTCTTGAGTGGAGCCTGGGAGCTGGCGTGGTGGTGGTAGATCCAACTGGTTGGTGCGTAGCCGCTAAGCCACAATGGAAGCATTGAAGACTCGAGAGTCTCCCGTCCTTCCATAGGCCCCAAAGTCAACAATTATAAACTTGTATTGAGGGTCGGCCAGAGCCAACAATACAACAGAAAAGTATTGTTTATAATTGAAGAATTGGGAGCCAGAGTTTGGCGGCTTACGCACCCGGATATGTTTGCCATCAAGGGCACCAATACAATTAGGAAACTGGCATTCCTCCTCAAAGTCCCTTGATATCCTCAACCAGTCTTCCATCCTGGGCTCGGGCATGACGAGTTGATGTAGTCTTGACCATATTTGACTACATGTCGACCTGACTATGCCAGAAATGGTAGATGTTCCAATTAGAAACTCATGGTGGAGGGTGGCATAAGACAGGCCAGAGGACAGGAAGCTGAAGAACAACAGAAAAGGAACCTTTTAAAATTCACAAATTAAACAAAAAAAAGGTACATACATACAAAACTTGTTATGAATTCACATCTAATAACACACACATATTTTGTTGCACAATGACTAAGTGATATTCAGTACATCTTACACATAACATTCTGGTCTGTAAGTTTCAACATATCTGGTATAAGATGAGGGCATTAAAATTAGTCCATGAAGCAAAAAATACATACTTTGGGCAACACATCATCAACATAGAGAATGTGGTTGTGTAGTACATACCGTAATGTGAGTAGACGTTGCTCCTCTGCAGATATAGCTTTGCGCATCCTTGTGTCCTGAAAGGTTATCCCAGGGCGCACCGTCTCCAAGAGTCGATCAAATGTTGCAAGGCTCATGCGACAATATTGGTAGAATTTTGCAGGACCTCTTGTGAGTCGTTGCCTCAAAAGTGGATGTACCCACATGCGTCTCCTCCTCCGCGGATCCACTCTCACTGGGTATGGTTGACCAAAGCGGCGTGACAAAAGTCAGTTGAAGAGAACCTGCTCAGTTGTGTTGAAAGTCAGACTGTCTGCCATGTTGCACATACAACACCAACACATCTAGTGAAGGCAAGGTCACAAATGGACAGAATGGAGGCAGCCACCTGTTCCTGAGGCAATAAATAGGGTGCAGGCTAATGATTTAAATAGTTAGCAGGCCTCAAAACCGTGAAATGTCCATTTTGCAAGCCTGCGAGAAAATCTCGCAATACGGATTCCATACGGATGCTGACATGCGCAAAATACGCGACCACACCTTGCTTACGGATGACATAGGGAGCACAATTTAGGGGTCATTGATCCGTATTATGCATGTAAACTACGGACCGTATTTTGCGTCAGTTAGTGTGACCTCGGCCTTATGCTTTTGCTCAGGCAATGTTCCCCAACTCTGAGGACTGGTTTTTCCTGAAGGACAATGCGCCATGCCACACAGCTAGGTCAAATCAATGTGTGGATGAAGGACCACCACATCAAATCCCTGTCATGGCCAGCCCAATCTCCAGACCTGAACCCCACTGAAAACCTCTGGAATGTAATCAAGAGGAAGATGGATAGTCACAAGCAATCAAAGAAGAACTGCTTACATTTTTATACCAGGAGTGGCATAAGGTCACCCAAGAGGAGTGTGAAAGACTGGTGGAAAGCATGCCAAGACGCATGAAAGCTGTGATTAAAAATCATGGTTATTCCACAAAATATTGATTTCTGAAATCTTCCCGAGTTAAAACATTAGTATTGTTGTTTCTAAATGATTATGAACTTGTTTTCTTAGCATTTGAGGTCTGCAAGCACTGCATTTTTTTTGTTATTTTGACCATTTCTCATTTTATGAAAATAAAATACAAGATTTAGTGCTTCGAAATTGGAATATATGTTGTCAGTAGTTTATAGAATACGAGCAATTTTTACATTTTACTCAAAAATACACCTATAAAGAGAAAAATCAGTAACTGAAAATTTTGCAGTGGTCTCTTAAATATACAGCTCTGGCAAAATTTACGCTATATGATGTAAAAGGTGCTCTGCCCCTCATGTGAAAGGGCACAAGGAAAAAAGCGAAAAATATACATTGCTTTAGAATGCAAGACTGTAACAGGCAATAAAGCAAATGTACCGGTATCTATGAAGCTTTAGGCCAAAAAACATGTGAAAGTTTGCTGCACATTATTATGAGGTATTCTCGACAATGGACTGTCATATACACGCTATGGTATTATTTGGGTGACCACTGACGATATACTGAAAGCTGCATCTGATTATCACCCGTGAGACTTCTGACCTATTTGTTCCAATTCTAAAATTAAAGTATTCCCAGGAATAGCTAGAATTGCTCCCTCTAGCTGCTGGAGCAAGTAATAACATGTCATCTCCTGCTCATTGCCCTGTAGAATAAAGGATTCTCTTTATTAGCAAATAGTGATTGTCCCCAGAATAAAATTTGCTGATTAGTCAATTTTGAGGAGAGCTAAACGCATTATAAAATCAGTTGTTCTGGCGGCTCCAAGCATTGTTCAGATCCGATCACCCACAGAGCTAATTACCTCTGATCTTTAGGGGTACCAGCCATCAGGACCTCCACTGGTCTGATAATGACGACCTAGTCCACAGATTGGTCATTAATGTGCTAGTCCCTCACAACCCTTTAAGTGCCTCAATCTCAAAATACAAATGTAGATCCCTGGTCTCAACTCCAACTTCCAGCTTGTGGTTACACAGGAGACCTTTCAGTGCCAGCATATCATCCATGCTGTATGCGAAGGCGGCTGGCCGACTGGCTCATTATTATAGCCAAGTAAGGCCCCTTGACCATGCATCACTGATCACATGCTGATGCAAGACGCTCTCGGGTCCCGTTACACATAGCGACGCACCAGCGATCCCTACAACGATATGACCTGGTCCAGATCGCTGGTGTGTCGCTACATGATCGCTGGTGAGCTGTCAAACAGGCAGACTCAGATCAGGACCAGCGAGGACGCAGGTAACTAAGCACGCGCGTACTAAGCATGCGCGTCGCTTAGTTACCCGCTGTGTACCCTGGATACCAGCTCCCAGCGTCTGCTTACAGCGCTGGGAGCTCGCTGATCGATGGTCTCCCGCTGCCACACGCAGCGATGTGTGCTGGCCAGCGGGAGATCAACGATCAAAAAATGGCCCAGGATACTCCTGCACAATCAGCGATACCCGGCGGGGGGGCGGTCGCTGCTAGGTGACACGCAGCGAGATCACTGCTGAGGTCGCTGTTGCGTCACAAAACTTGCGACTCAAGCAGCGATCTCGCTAGCGATCTCACTTAGTGTGACAGGGGGCTTGAAAGGCAAGCTGAAAGTAAACCTCATGGCCAAAAGTTTAAAGACTGACACAAACTTTAGTTTTCACAGATTGCTGCTTTTCATACAAGTCTCAGCCTTGCAACAAAATGACCGGTTTCCATCATTTCAGTCATCTTCTCAGTAGCGCATGAGAAAATGTTACTGAAAACAAAGTAGATGATACCCCCATTGTCATGCTGCTTAAATTATAGTAACAGACTGCATTAAAGAAAGTGGGCTAAAGCTTGAAGTCATGGTCTTTTGTTAACCATGATTACCTCCAATGAACCAAAAGTAGCCATCATTGCTTTCCACCAGAAGGGCTTTACAGGCAAGGACATTGCTGCATTTAAAACTTCCCTTAAATCAACTTAAATAGGATCATCAAGAACTTCAAGGAGAGGGGTTCAATTGCTGTGAAGGCGGCTTCAGGGTGCCCAAGAAAGTCTAACAATTGCCAGACCATCTCTTAAAGAGGATTCAGCTATTGAATAGATTCAACGCCAGTGCAGAGCTTGGTCAGGAATTGCAGCAGGCACACGTCAGCAAGAAGTGTAAGGTGAAGACTTATGGAGGTTGCCTTGTGTCAAGAAGAGCAGCAAATAAGATACTTCTCAACAAGAAAAACACCAAGGACAGACAGACTGGCATTTTGCAATTAGAGAACTGGGATAAATTTTCTCAGATGAAGCCCCTTCACAATGTTTGGAACATCCAGAAGAATGATTAGCCAGAGAAGACATCAGGCGTAAGGCTAAATTCACACGTAGCGGAACTCTCGCAGAAATTACCGCGAGAGTTCCGGAATTCCATTCGGCGGGAAAATCGCATTTTAAATTCCCGCGGAAAAACTAGCATTTTGCAAGCGTAATTAGCTTGCAAAATGCTAGTGTTTTCCAAGCGATCTGTAGCATCGCTTGGAGAACTGATTGACAGGTTGGTCACACTCGTCAAACATAGTGTTTGACGAGTGTGACCAACTTTTTACTACTGAGGCCGCCTATGCAGCATCAGTAGTAAAAGATAAAATGTAAAAAATAAAAAAAAATAAAAAATTGTGTTATTCTTACCTTCCGACGTCCCGCGCAGCCTTCCCGCCTCTCTCCACGCTCTTGTTCCCAGTAATGACCGCGAGACTTCGCGATCCCGCGAGAACGGACGTCATCGCGGGCATTTTCGCAAAGGATTACTGGGAACGAGAGCGTTTAGAGAGGCGGGAAGGCTGCGCGGGACGTCGGAAGGCAAGAATAACACCATTTTTTATTTTAAATTCTATTTTTTACAGGGATATGGTACCCAAAGCCCGGAGGACAGTCTCCTCTCCTCCGGACCGTGGGTACCATCCGAAATTGTTCTGCTTACTTTTCGCATGGTGTGCACAGCCACCTGCGGGAAGTAAGCGGAACAATGCATTCCTATGGGTGCGGGATCGCCACGATTCCGCAAAATTAATGAGCAGGCTGCGCTTTTTACCGCAAAGCGATTACGCTGCGGCAAAAACTGCAGCATTAGCACAGCATTGCGGAATCCCATAGGAATGCATGGGATGCTTATTTTTCGCGGCAAAATCGTGCAGTTAAAACCGCCGCGGAAACGCGAAAAAAACGCCACGTGTGAACTCCGCCTAATAGTACGCCGATATCGTACTCCCTCGTTTGGTGCGGGCTCCGGTGCTAAGCCCGAACCTTTCTGGGCACGAGAGCTGATCTGTACAGCTGACATGTGCCCGCAACAACTGTGGGTGGAATCGCAATCCACCCGTGGCTGTTAACTAGCTAAATGCCACTGTCAATTTCTGGAAGAGTGACGTAAATCCAGCCTGTGACCCAGTCACATGATCACGGGTCACCAATGGGATGGCATGACAGCCAGAGGTCTAAAGCAGACTTCTATTGTGGTCATTGCTATGAGCACATCCCTGTGGTCGGCACTCATAGCAAGTGAGCATTTCTGCCACACGATGGCGCAACCTGCGCAGCAGCTACTATCTGCAATCAGACAGATGCTACTGCTCAAGTGTTGGCAGGGCCATCTTTGAGGAGGCAATTTTTTTTACTCTAGCAAAATGATGGTGCCGCCTGCGCAGTAGTATCTATCGGCGATCGCCGATAGCTGCTACTGTGCAAGCGGCACCATCTTGGAGGTTTTTTGTTTAATGAATTTACTTATATCAAATAAAACAATTTAATACACATTACACATGCAATCATGCTGCGGCGCTGCAGGTGATTTTTTCTTTTTACAATATATAGAATATTCATTATGTAAACTAGGGGGCAGGTTAGTGAGGGATCAGTGACCTGTCAGAAGCCGTACACATGAATACCTAAGCAGAGCACCACATGAAGCCCCTGCCCACAGTACACCCGGGAGCAAGAACATATCATTAACTCAAAACTGAAAATAATGATTAAATAACCACCACAAGATGGATTTTATTAACCAAGGTATCATTTTATTCAGTATAACGGCACCAACCTGAAACTGTGTGTAGGCTACTCAGCACAATCCTGCTGACAGGTTCCCTTTAATAAAGAATGGTATCTTAACATCCTCCAAGAGCAAATTTTCCCAACGATCCAGGAGCAATCTGGTGATGAACAATGCCATTTTCAACATGATGGAGACCATGTCACAAAGTAAAAGTGATAACTAAGTTGCTCAACCAACAAAACTCCTCAGATCTCAATCCCAGTGCTGGAGGTCATTTTGCAAGGCTCTGGCACTGCTCCTCCTGTTCATTCTTGCACGAAGGAGGTGGTAGTGGTACTGCTGCTGGGTTGTTACCCCCCATTGGCACCCTTATGTCTATTGGTGTACTGGCCTGTCTTGTGGTATCTGCTCCATGCTCTGGACACTGCGCTGACAGACACAGCTATCCTTCTTGCCACGGCTTTATGGCATTGATGTGGCATCCTAGATAAGCTGCACTACCGGAGCAACTTCTGTGGGTTGTACTGTAGACACCACCTCATGCTACTGTTCAGTACCTCTAGGAATGAGAGCAATGAGAAAATGCAAAAGAGACCAAAACAGCCAAAAATGAGAACAGAGAAATGGTCTTTGGTCACCCCCTGCCGAACCTCTCCTTTATAGGGGTTGTCTTGCTGATTTCCTATAATTTCTACCTCTACCTGTTGTCTGTTCCATTTGCATAACAGCAGGAGAAATTGATTTACAATCAGTGTTGCTTCATAACGGGACAGGTTGATATCACAGAAGTGCGATTGAGATGTAGTTACGTTTTGTTGTTCAAATGTTACCTTGATTTTTTTTTTGAGCTGTGTGTGTATATATAGATCTCAAATCAAGCCAGGGCAAATAGCTGATACTTTTTTAGCTCCAGATACAAACAAAGAAGGAAAAATGTGGATATCCTGCAGCTGATGGATGGTAAGGCAAATTCAGGTATACACATGATAGATAGGCTTACCTTTTTTTAATTGATTCCTAGGCATTTTATTACTTTTTAGTTGGCATTTTAGAGCCAAGGAAAATTCTTGCAGACAGACCCGACCACAGTCTGCATTCATAATGGTACATACTACATCTACACATATTTACTTATTTCTTAAACAGATCTGAAGAAGTCAGGTTATCATGGATATATACAGAATAAGTATATGTAAAAAACATGGCCAAATTAATTTTTTTTTTTCAGAATTTTTCCAAAATGATTCATGTTTACTGTTCAAAAGCGATCCATGTTTAAGAAAATTGTATAGAAGAATTTCACATAGAAGAACCATTAAAAAGTATTGCTTCTTCTTAAACGTCCAAAAAAAAAAAAACACCATGTTAATGTTGTAACCCTAGTTGAGCCCACACAAAGTTGAAAGTAATGGCCAATTTCAACCATAACGGACGATCGTCAGCCGGATCTGTGAACCGTTTGGTTTAACTGACAAACATTCATAAAAGGTCACAACACTGGTCGGGTATTTGGGATTTTTTTGAACAGATAATCATCTAAGGCTGAAAAAAAAAAAAATCCAATACTGACAAATGTCTTATGTGGTATTTTGGGAACCTCATAATTTATATCAGGTAAGAAACTACTTATTTAAGGCAAGTGACAGGTCTTCTTGATACTTGGTCCTATACATATACATGGATAGATGGAGTATGTAAACAATTTGCAAAAATTGAGTAATATCACCCAATATTACAAATAAAGTTCCTTTCATTAAGCCCAGAGCTAGAGCTTGGTGGTGAATCATTTCTGCTATCATATGACAAATGATTGTTCTTTCATTTGGATACATTTATAAAATCTGAATACAAATACAATTATTTTGCATCGGGAGATATCAGTATAATGACTTTTATGCAGAGGAAGGCCATCTCGTTAAGTTCCTCCTATGTCCTGAAACATAGGTGATCATCAAGTGAACCCCCAATTCGGAAGCTCTACTTTCTAAATACAGTGAGCATCAACTCCTAAACCAAGTGTTAAAAGAAGCAGCAAAACTAGTTCTGAAAATAGCTATGCTGCTTTATTGACGTTAATTTGAATCAGCGTTCGTCTTTAGTAGAGCAAAAAAAGGACTAAGAAAAATTAAAAAATAAAATTAAGCATTACCCATCAACTCATTACACAGATCCTAGAAAGGATTAATGTATCTATCCAAATATAAACTGCTGGAGTAGTTCCCTATAGCACTGATGACTTATAAAAAAAAAATCTAACAAGATGAGTGAAGGAGTCTTCTTGAAGGCCTGTCACCAGGTCAGAAGTGCCCAGGTTTCACTGCAATTTTATTCCACCTGCTCCCTGAGTATTCTACTTGAGCTTTTTATTGAATGCCAATTTGTATGGTTGTTATGGGACAGGGCTCACAGGATCCTCTTGGGCGTGACTTGACAATTCTAATATATTTACCTGTGAATCACGCCCCCTTAGTAGAGACCATAAAAATTAACATTAAATAGAAAGGCCCATATCTCTCAAACCGTATGGTACATTTTAAAAAAGAAAAAAGTAGAATACTCTGGAGCAGAGGTAATAAAATAGGAGCAAAAACTGGTAACTTGACCTGGTGCCAAATTCAACTTATAAATCTCTATAAATGACAGATCAAGCCAGGGCAAAGAGCGGATACTTTTTTAGCTCCAGATACAAAAGTGAAGAAAGAAAAATGTGGATATCCTGTGCTGCTGATGGATAGTAAGGCAAATCTAGGTACACACAAGATAGGTATACCGTACTTTTTATTGATTCCTAGCATATTACTTTTTTCGGTATTTTAGAGCCAAGGAAAATTCTTGCAGACAGACCCCACCACAGTCTGCTTTTATGATGGTATATACTACACAACTCAGGTGTATAGGCTGGTGAATTTATGCATTATTTATGCAACAAGCCTTTTGCCATTTTCATCCTAAAACACAAATCCATATTTAGCCTAAGCACAAGCATCTTGGTTCTTACTCGGAAGAGAATATTTGTCTAATTTCTCTTATTACTTGTTCTCACCGCCAACAGATTTGCAACATCAGAATCTTAAAGGGGTTGTCACACACACACAAGGTAGATTTTATTTAACAGATATTGGAATAATAATGGCTTAAAAAAAAAAAAAAAAAAAAAAAAGGAAAATGTCCCTGTGCAGAGATAATTTTATAAAATGTGCCCATGCGGTAGACTGTGAAATGGCTGTGTCCGACCATGCAGAGCTGCTCCAGTACTTTGCAGGTTGGGAAGGAGCATAAGCTACGTATGATAAGTATACAGATGAAACGGCAAGGGCTCACACAGCTACTGCTTTCTTAGGTAACATATGTCCCTGCCTGAGATATGCCGTACATAGCAGGAGCACCTTTATTGATTTAAATGTACTGTATATACTCGAGTATAAGCTGACCCGAGTATAAGCCGAGGCACCTTCTTTTGCCGGAGAAAACTTGTAAGCTTATTGACTCAAGTATAAGCCGGGTATGCATTGTCCTCTCATCCCTATCCTGGTATGCATGGCTCCCCCGCCCCTGTCTTTGTATGCATGCCTCCCCTGTCCCTGTCATTGTATGCACGCCTCCTTATCCCCTATCCCTGTCTGCATGTTTCCTATTGAAAAAAAAACAAACATCCTACTCACCTACCTGCACGCCCTAGGTGTGGGCACTGCATCTTGTTCCGGCCGCTGGCGCCTGCAGCTCTTCCTGCCGAACGATCACATGGCCCCGCTAATTAAGGTAATGAATATGTGCTCCATCCCTATGGGCTGGCACTGTGTGCTATTACAGCAGCAGCACAGGCTTTAGCCACAGAAGTCAGCTCCTGCCTCTGTGACCTGCCCCTCCCCCACTGGCTTTCTGGGACAATGACTTGTGTATAAGCAGAGGGGGGCGCTTTCAGCACAAAAAAATGTGCTGAAAAACTCAGCTCATACACTAGTATATACGGTAATTTGTTTGTGCGCCAAACCCCAAGATCTCATTTAGCTGTCGTACTAGAAAATATGTCCCATAAAAATTAAATATGAGCAAAAAACTATCATAATTTGCAAATTTTATGCATTTGTCAATGGATACTAATGAGGAAGTATTTGAAAATCAGCACAAGGACCAATTCAGATTTGCACATGATTCCAATGAAGATAAAGGGGTTGTTTCATCTTAGAAATAAAAAAAACTTTCAGGGTATGTTTCCACGGTCAGGAAACACTGCGGGTTTGACGCTGTGTACAGCCGCAGCATCAAAACCGCAGCGTCCAGATGTTATAGCATAGTGGAGGGGATTTCATGAAATCCCATCTCCACTACGCATTTAAAGACGCAGGTGGCAGACCTGCGTAAACGGACATGCGTCTTTTCAGAACGCAGCATGACTGTTTACAATGCGGCAACGTAAATTTCCCACAGACAATCATTAGATGCGGTAAAACTTAAAGCTTACTACGCATGTCTTCTAATTTAAATAAAGTTCTTACCTGTCCCGCCACCGGAAGTCAGCGTCCACTGCAGTTCTCGCGATAACTTAGCTTTATCTTGAGAACTGTCGTGTTATCGCGAGAACTGCCGTGTACGTGACCCGGGGTTATCTTCGGTCACGTACACAGTGTAGATCATCGCTGGAGATATCCGGTGGTCATCTACAAGCTCTGCTATATCTGGATGTCATGCATCTAGATGTAGCAGAGATGGACTCGTGGGACATCGTGATAATGGACTACGTCGGAACAGGGAGTATTTGCGTTGGTTTGCTTTTTATTTTTCAGGAGATTGATGGCTTCGCTTGGATTTGGGCGTGCAATAAAAAAAAAATGGAAAACTGTAGTGTTTTATTTAAAATACTCTTTTCTGGCTGTGTTTTTTTAACCCTTTAACTATAGGATTAATAATGGATAGGTGTCTTATTGACACCTCTCCATTATTCGGGCTTAATGTCACCTTACAATCAAAGGTGACATTAACCCCTTATTACCCCATATGCCACCGCTACACTGCAGTGGGGAGAGGCTAAGCGCTGGAATTGGCGCATCTTAGAGATACGCCATTTCTGGGGCAGCTGAGAGCTGGTGTTTGTAGCCAGGGGGGTCCAATATCCATGGATGCCCTCTAGGCTATGAATATCAGCCCGAAGTTGTGTGCATAGCCTTTCTGGCTATAAATTATAAGGGGGGGGGGCCTCACGTAATTTTTTTTTTTGTGTGTGTGGGGGGGGGGGCTATTTTAGTAGCCAGAAAGGCTAACTGCGGGCTGATATTCATAGCCTGGGAACCTCCATGGGTATTAACCCCTTCCCAGGCTATAGACATCAGCCTCGGCCTTCACTCTCTGGTACAGAAAACTGCGCGGGATCCCACGCCATTTCTTAAAAAAAAAAGCTTGTAAGGACATTACATATTAAGCTTGGGTCAGACATGCAAGAAATTCACACAAGTCTCACATGTCAATACTCGGCATTGCCGCCGGCACTCGGACAGGAGCGTGCAGCTGCACGCATTTCTATGCAGTCTTACGCTCTGGTCCGAATGCCGGGTACTGAGGTGCGAGACTCGTGCAAGTTTCTTGTAAAGTGCGACCCCGGCCTAACAGATTTTTTTTTTTTCTATCTATCGATATATCTATTCTTTTACACATAGATATATCTATGTCTCTATACAGTGCCTTGCGAAAGTATTCGGACCCCTAGAATTTTTCAACCTTTTCCCACATATCATGCTTCAAACATAAAAAGATACCAAATGTAAATTTTTGGTGAAAAATCAACAAGTGGGACAATTGTGAAGTTGAACAAAATTTATTGGTTATTTTAAATTTTTGTGGAAATTTAAAAAATAAGTGGGGCGTGCAATATATACGGCCCCTTTACTTTCAGTGCAAGCCACCTGGGAGACACACCAAACGTGGAAGAAGGTGCTCTGGTCAGATGAAACCAAAATCGAACTTTTTGGCAACAATGCCAAACGATATGTTTGGTGTAAAGGCAACACAGCTCATCACCCTGAACACACCATCCCCACTGTCAAACATGGTGGTGGCAGCATCATGGTTTGGGCCTTCTTTTCTTCAGCAGGGACAGGAAAGATGGTTAAAATTGATGGGAAGAAGGATGGAGCCAAATATAGGACCATTCTTGAAAAAAACCTGTTGGAGTCTGCAAAAGACCTGAGACAGATTTGTTTTCCAACAAGACAATGATCCCAAACATAAAGCAAAATCTACAATGGAATGGTTCACAAATAAATGTATCCAGGTGTTAGAATGGCCAAGTCAAAGTCCAGACCTGAATCCAATCGAGAATCTGTGGAGCGAGCTGAAAACTGCTGTTCACAAACGATCTCCATCAAACCTCACTGAGCTCAAGCTGTTTGCCAAGGAAGAATGGGCAAGAATTTCAGTCTCTCGATGTACAAAACTGATAGAGACATACCCCAAGCGACTTGGAGCTGTAATCGCAGCAAAAAGTGGCACAACAAAGTATTAAGTTAAAGGGGCCGAAAAATATTACACGCCCCACTTTTCAGTTTTTGAATTTCCACAAAAACTTAAAATAACCAATAAATTTTGTTCAACTTCACAATTGTGTCCCACTTGTTGTTGATTCTTCACCAAAAATTTACATTTGGTATATTTACGTTTGAAGCATGATATGTGGGAAAAGGTTGAAAAGTTCCAGGGGGCCGAATACTTTCACAAGGCACTGTAGATATATGTATCCATCTATGTATCCCATATCTATTTACCTATCTATCGATAGATAGATCTATAGATAGATTAGGGACAGATCTATCTATCCCATATCTATCTATAGATAAATATGAGATTGATCTGGGATAGATATGAGATATATCTATAGATCAATATATCTATAGATCTATCTATCCCATATCTATATATCTCATATCTATCATGGGATAGATATAGATATGGGATAGATAGATCTATACCTAGATAGATACTTCTATCTATAGATACATAGATATATCTATAGATCTATCTCATTCCTGCTATCTATCCCATATCTACCTACAGATATGGGATAGATAGATCTATAGATATATGTATCTAGCTATAGATACATAGATATATCTATAGATCGATCTATCCCATATCTATCTATAGATATGAGATAGGTAGATCTATAGACAGATTTTTAGATATATCTCTTATCTATCTATCGATATATGTAGCTATCCATGCACCTATCCCATATCTATCTATCTGTGTGTAATGGAGTGTGGGTTGGTCAAATGTTAAAGAGGAGGCTGGACCAGAAATGACATCACAATTTTTTTTTGTTAAATAATATATCTTTATTTAGCTTACAAAAAAACACATACAAATCCGCATGAAAAAAAAAAAATGCAGGCAACCTGCCAGTGACCTCTCATGCAGATTTGGTGCAGATTTTACCTGCGTCAAATCCTGAGCCAATCCTGACCGTGGAAACATACCCTCATAATGTGGCCTGCGGGGAGATCAGCTCATCCACATATCCAGTTCCTGGCAGCCATGTATCCAGTTCCAAACAGCTTTCCCTGGTGGAAGCAGTGTCCAGCCATATATTTCCCCGGTAGCAGGAAATGGGGCCTTACATGGTGGTCATCAGTAGAAAGGCGGTACATGTAATATAAGGACTGTATATGATAACCATATTAATAAATGTGAACCAGGGTTCACCAAGTAGCAAGTCCTTCACAAATCAAACTGCTAAGTGATATAGAAAAATGAATGTATCTCTCCCATGTGATGCAAGTTTCAATGACTATATCCACACAATGCGCTTATATGGCCACCATCATGGAGGCCACAAATTGCTAATAACATTCTCTATGAAAGTTTCAGGCAGTCACATCAACCATGAAAGAGGTGCCCTTATCAACAGGTAATCATCACGGTAAAAACTGGACCTGACTGCAAACGGCAGCACTGAAGGGTCAGTATACCACTTGGATAGAAGGAGGATGTAAAGTCACAGACTTGTAGATGTCCTACATATGGAAGGACTAAAATCTTCAATAGCAGAGTACATTTCCAATTGTGATCTGTCATCGAAAATCTTTTGTAAATGGCTCACAATGTGGGAACAAAGGTCGTCAGCAATGTGTTGAATCCAAGACTAGAGAAGTGACAACATTTGTGTAAATCTTCATTCTCAACACTGCATTTGTTGGCATTTGATTCATTCTTCCGGTCATTAACACAAAAAGACAAAGGCCAAAAAAAATGAAAAAAAGGCTCAATGACATTTCAGTCCTGCTCAGCTCTGTAACCAGATGGACAGAACCTGCCTCCTTCTCCAGCATCAATCACACATTCAACATCATGTGGAATATGAAGAATACCTGAGAAGAGAAAACTTACCTGGTCTCCGGATTGTACCCCAGGATGTAGAAGAACGAGTCTATCCTGGCTTTAAATTCCCGAGCAGCAAATATGTCTGAGAAATGGGAGATGTTGCATTTGCCCCTGTGAAAATATAAGAAATTATTAGCAACACTAATGTTAAATAGTACTTATAGGAGTTTGCAGGGCTGAGCATAATTTTCGGTACTAGGTGCTGAATCTGGACACTGTCAGGTTTCTTTGTTGCCTGCTCGAGCGGTCGTTATATCACAATAAGTATGTAATTTGTATACTGGTAGTCATATGACTACAAGCTTCTCATTTGCTCTTCGCAATAGAACATGGAAAAGAAGATAATAAAAAAAAACAAAAAAAAAACAAGTTTAATCTGCACGTGATCTTCAGTATGTAAATCCCATACATGTGACGATCGCCAGAACAGGCAGCAGAGAATAATCCTGACAGTGTGCACATTCCACACTGTCAGGACTAATCTATATGCATTCACAGCATTTGCACAGAAATGTATATTCAGCCTGGAGAGCCCCTTTCAAAGGAACACCCCAAGTAAAATCACTGCGCATCATTATGGTTATTGCAAGGCTGAGAAGGAGGGTGGGGGTAAAGTTATTTTATTTTATTGGAAGTGCTTACTAAAAGTGATTGTTCTAACAGTCGGGTTTGCAATACAAATAGTTTTACAGCATTTTTCAATTTTCATATAACTATTCACATAAAGAAACCTCAATACTTAATAATTCTATTTCTATAGCGCCAACATATTCCGCAGCACTTTACATTATAGAGGGGACTTGTACAGACAATAGACATTACAGCATAACAATCACATAAATCAACAGATACAAAGAGGAATGAGGGCCCTGCTCGCAAGCTTACAATCTATGAGGAAATAAGGGGGATACGAAAGGTGGAGGGTAACAGTTGCTTTCATTTTTCTGACCAGCCATAGTGTAAGAAATCGGGGGTTAATGTAATGCCGCATGAACCGGTCATCAGCCAGAATATGTAAAAGTACAGACACAGAGGGCTATTAAATGCATAAAGCATGCGAGAACATGATACGAGTAACCTGGTTATGGTGAAAATTTTGAATGGACAACACAGGGATAGTTAAATAAATGTGTTGAGCTTGTAGGCCAGTCTGAAGAAATGCATTTTTTATGGCACGCTTAAAACTGGGTATTGGGGATTAATCGAATTGTCCTGGATAAAAGCATTCCAAAGAGTTGGAGCAGGACGGGAGAAGTCTTGGGAGACGGGAGTGGGAGATTCTCATTATCGAGGATGTTAACCTCAGATCATTAGCAGAACGAAGGGCACGGGTAGGGTGGTAGACTGAGACGAGGGAGGAGATGTACTTGAAGCATTACAGTTTTCACATTGTCACAATGAGGCTGGTTTTACACTTGCCATTTTTATTATTGTTTATTCGGCTGCCCCAATGCATTTCTAGGGGGCCGCAAAAACAGGTAGGAGGGCCGTGCTCCGTATGGCCGTATATACGGCCGTGAAAAAATATCGACCTTGCTGGATATTTTACACGGCTTACGGACACGGACGCAATGCATTTCAATGGTACTGCAAAAAACCACGTTAAGTTGTTTTTGCGGTACACCGTATTTGCGGATCGCCGGCGATCCGAGAAGGTTTTTTGCGGGCCGTTTTTGCGGAAGAACGCAAAAATCACGGCAATACAGGCCGTAAAAACGGGCCGCAAAAAACACGGCAAATGTAAAATCAGCCTAAGCTGCTGGTTCCTGTTCTCTGCAGCTCACTTGTCAGCTTTACTTCACTTACCATCACCGGATTATAAATCAGGATGGGAGTTTCAGCAAGGAATGAAAAAGTACACATCCAGCATCCTATACTTTCCACGGTGCACATTTTCATGCCCCTTATTTATTCGTAAGCAATCGAGAGACCACAAGGGGCAGTCAATCTTACTCTGTTCATGAATTATTGGAGAAAAAGTTTGTTGGCTGTAACTACAGACACATAAATCTGCATAGGAGTTCTGCCCACAAAAATGTAGGACAGATTGAATCAAGTTCCAGTTATGTCACTGGTATCTCTGAATTCATTTCTTTCGCAGTCCATGTACGTTCACATGGGACATATTTGCTGCGAAACTTCAACAGAAAATCAGTAGCGGCATAAGCTCCATTAATATCATCACTGTGTTTGCAGAAGGGCTGCAGAATGACCATAGACTTTTTGCATTGCTAAAGGGTGAAAATCCACAGCATAAATTAACCGGCTGCAGATTTTCTCTGCAATGGGTGGATGAGATTCTGGTACTGAAATCTGTCAGGTATCTGAATGTAACCTAAAAGGTACCCATGCACATTAGACTTAAGTCAGCCGAATAAGAAATTGGCTGAAAATGTATGTCAGTCCTTATGTTACGAGAGAGAAGGATCCTGCAATTTGGATTTCCCAAGGCTGGTCATTTTGTTCTCCATAAGATACACCACCATAGGAGGCGTCTGGCCGCCACAGTTCTCTCCAACATAGGAGCGCTCAGCCGAGCATTCCTGTGTAGGAGACAAACCATACACTAAACAAGGGTTCCCCAACTCCAGTCCTCAAGGCCCACCAACAAGTCATGTTTTCAGGATTTCCTTAGTATTGCTCAGGTGATAATTGCATCATCTGTACAATACAAGGGAAATCCTGAAAACATGACGTGTTGGTTGGCCTTGAGAACTGGAGTTGGGGAACCCTACACGAAACCATCTAAGTAGGCAAAATATAAACTAGTCCATAGTAAGACCTAGTTTGAAAGTATATAAGACAGTGGTTGTTTGTAATCTGCTACACTTAGTTATACATATACACACACAGTCTGTATGAGCACTTACATGTAATGCCGCTGTTTGTGTGCAGTCCTCGCCGCCCTAATGCACGTTTCCCCCTTTCTTCATCAGGGGCCATGGATAAGGGAGGGAAGTAAGATTTAGTTTAATCCGTGTTAGCTATCCAATCTAGGGGCGTGATGTCAACTAGATAACCTTAGGATGTTGATCACGGAACATGTGCTTAGGAATTAATCACGTATGTCATGCGGTGTTTCAGTCAGCTTCGGAAGCACCGCATGACGTAAGGGATTACTTCCCTCCCTTATATACCCCCCTGATGAACAAACAGCGAAACACGCATTGGGGCGGCAGGGTCTGCACACAATAAGTGGCATTACATGTAAATTCTCATACAGAATATGTGAATATGTATAACTAAGTAGCATATTACAAACAACCACTGTGTTATATACTTTGAAACTAGGTCTTACTATACACTGGTTTATATTTTGCCTACTTAGCTGGTAAAGTATATGGTTTGTCCCTGCTTTTTGAATAGCAGCACCTGCTTTTATATGGATAATTTTTTTAAATTGTTATATTAATAAAGAATTGGGTTTAATATGCACGGTTTGAGGTTTTCATGCCCTTTTCTAGAAGTATAATTGTGTATTTTGAGTTGAGAACCTTTTCCCTTTGTGAGACCATGCAGGATATAAAATCAGTGGTTAAAACCCCAGTATTGCAGAATGCAGGGTAAAAAGGATGTCCCTTATGGAGCTTGTAAAAGCTTTCTACAGAAGTACCAAGATGATAGTCATGGGGGCCTTCAGCAGCGTCTGACGTGGTACCCCATTGATATCTGCAAACACCTTGCAGGGAGGTAAGGAGATGCTGGTGCACGCTTGTAAATGCTGCTGTCAAAAATCAAATGTGTCATCTAAATCATCAAGAGACCAATGCCGATGTACCACAGCGAACATCTACCACTTGTGGAGTGAGCTAAGCTTCTGATTCCCCTCCAAATATGCAGACCCCAGGGCAGACATAATTATGTTCTTTCGAGCAAAGGGGTTAAAGCCATAAATTTGGTGCAAAGTACAAGCCACTGACTGCAGTTTTCCCTCTGCTCTATAACCAGCTCATGACATTAACAGGGCGGCATGTTCTCAGGAAGCAAATCATCAAAAGCCTGAGAAGCATTTCCGCCAGCCAAGTGAAGCTGCCTTCTGTACATTAGCCTGCGCTGCTGGATTTGCAGCATTTGTGTAGCGGCCTGCTGTAAGTGAAAGGAGTAGATTATCCACTCTCTGATATCCAAGCTCCCAACGCCCCCAGCACAAGTTGGAGCTAATTTGCCTTGAAATCAGCAGCTCTGGTTATGTGGCTCTGAACAAAGCAAATGTCTCCAGATGGTTTTTATTTAAGCGCCATCTGAGCGTTATTATCAAGCAGATTACTTGGTTTCACGTTCTGCCGGCATCCATACCGCAGACCGCCAAGTGCACGGCTCTGCCAGGAAAAGAATTTCAGCTTCACCTCTTAACTCCAGTTTGATATTGACCAGGTCTCTTTCATAAACTCTCCACATCCCTAGAAGCCCAATGAGCACAGCTTTAAGTACAAGTTATTGCCAATACAAAGCGAGGAGCGCTACATTTCCAGGAGGAATGAAGGTGAAATTAAAAACAAGCCAGAACCTCTTCTAAACTAGGTTTTGGGGCGCACACAACCACCGACATATCAGTATACAGCTGGGGGCTTTGGTTTTCTAAACAGACATTTGGCCATTAGGGCTTAAAAAATTAGTCACTAGGCCTTTAGAGTGCACATGCAATGTACAGATGATAAACAATGTAGCTCACTTTTCTGCACAAGCACAGAGAAGCAAGATATCCTGTCCACAGCTTTATTAGTGCAGCAGCCATGCATCTAGTGCAAGCGCAGTGAATGCATGTGCTATAAAGTGAGGTGTGTTGCCCCAGCGCCATCTGTGTGATGTCTGGAGGACTTATCTGCAGTACGGTAAGTTAAAGGCTCTTTTACACACTATTGCCCCAACATCTGGTTCTGACAAGTTTGGAACACTATGCTCCAGTTCAAAATGGACATTATGGTAGTTGTCCCAAAACTTAGTGAACTGCTCCCTTTACGCTCCTCTCCATGGAAAGACAGCCTTTATTGTCACCTATAGAACACTGTGACACAAAAGAGAATATTCAGAAGGGTGTGCAGCAGGACAATGATCCAAAACACACTAGCAAGTCCACCTCTGAATGGCTTAAGAAAAACAAAATTAAGACTTTGGAGTGGCCTAGTCAAAGTCCTGGGATTAATCCGATTGGGATGCTGTGGGATCACCTTAAAAAAGGTGGTTCATCCACGAAAACCCTCCAATGTTGCTAAATTACAACAATTTTGCAAAGATGAGTGGGCCAAAATTACTCCAGAGTGTTGTAAAAGACTCAATACCAGTTATCGCAAAAGCTTGATTGCAGTTGTTGCTGCTAAGGTTGGCCCAACCAGCTATTAGGTATATGAGGACAATCACTTTTTTACACAGGGCCCTGAATGTTTGGATTTCTTTTTCCCTTAACAATAAAGACCTTCATTTAAAAACTGCATTTTGTGTTTACTTGTGTTATCTTTGTCTAATATTTACATTTGTTTGGTGATCGGAAACATTTAAAGAGAACCTGTCACCTGTTTTGGCCACTATAAGATGTGGCCACAGCCTTTCATGCTGTATATAAGCCCTCGGTTCAACCTGCAAGATAATTAAAATAAATTATACTCAGCGGTCCGGTCCGATGGGTGACGCAGGACCGGCGCCTCCCATCTTCTTGTGACATCACCCTCCTGCTTGCTTCATCGCTCCCTGCATTGTGCTTCTGCGCAGTCACACTTGAAGGCCCTGTTGAGGACAGAGCAAAGTATTGCAGTGCAAAGGTGTTGGGCCTCTCTGACCTTACCCGGCGCCTGTGCAGTGCAGTACTTTCCTCTGCCCTCAACAGGGCAGAAAATTAAGCCTGCACAGAAGCGCGATGCCGGGAGCGATGAAGCAAGCAGGAGGGTGGCGACGCAAGAAGATGGGAGGCACCAGACACAGGCCTGCGACACCCATCAGACCGGACCGCCCCCCCGGGTGAGTATAATAAAACTTATTTTTCTTATCTTGCAGGTCGGATCGGGGGCTTATCTACAGCATTACAGAAGGCTGTAAATAAGCCCTGAAAGGCAGTGGCCATATCTTTTAGGGGCCAAAACAGGTGACAGGTTCCTCTTAAGTGTGACAAGCATGCAAAAGAATAGGAGATCAGGAAGGGAGCAAACACTTTCACAACACTGTATATACACTGCCTAAGTTACTTAAAGTCTTTATCTACATACAAATTAAGAGTTGAGCAAAAATATGCGTCCCAGTCTAGTTGCATTGCGTCCAGTCCTCTATAGCAGCCAGACCAATGCAGTCTTTAATTCTGCGGCTTGGGAGTCCTTAGCACCTCTGACAATTACCAGGCACTGCGACGTCATGATATGAAAGACTGTGGGGAATACTAAACGCCAGAGGTGGACAGGATAATGACAAAGAAATGAAGACTGCGCTGGTCTGGCTGCCAAAGACATTGTCCGACCAGGACAGCACAAATCCTTTTCCTAAACTATAGTGCGGATTCTATCAGCGGAGGTGGTGAGATGTGGCCATGTTCACATCTGCAGAGGCAGTGAGCTGTGGCCCTCACCTGTTGTGAATGTTGAATCCCTTGTTATCTACATATAGCTGTTTTCTCTCCTTGTCTGTGTTAGATAGAAACTGATCTTTACAGAATAGAAGTGTCAGTCTAATAATAGGATCAGTGTGAAAACTACATGATATCAGGATTTATTTCATAGATCGTGACATAAATAAATAAATCACCATTACCAGATGACACATTCACTTTAATTACAAGAGGTGTGTGAGTTTGGCCTCTTCTTCACCTAGTGCATGTGGGGCTTCGCTGGGGAAAAGTGAGGTTTACGCAGGAGACTTATTGTACTAAGCACCGATGAAAAATTGTTGAGAAACGCTAAAAATCTGTGTCTCCTACTAGAGAGTGTAACAGGACACAGTTAGGAGCACATGATATATCGTACTGTGCAAAAGGTTTAGGCAGGGGTGGGAAAACATGCTAGAGAGCGGCACAATAATTGAGTGTCTGCAGAAACAGTGAAGCATGGTGGAGAGTCCTTGTAAGTTCCATGTTGCATTTCAGCAAATTGATTTGGAATCCTGTCAGGATTAATGGTGTCCTCAATGCGGAGAAATACAGATGAATACTTAACCATCATGTGATCCAACCAGTGTCACTAAAAACTATCTTCAGCATAAAAAACAAATAGCCCTGGAAGCAATAATCAGGCCCACAGACAACAGAGCCCTGATCGCAAAATCATCCAGTCTGTGTGTGATTACATGAAGAGACAGAAGGATTTGCACAAGAAACATCCACAGAAGATATGTGGTTAGTTCTCAAAGATGTTTGGAGCAACTGCCTGTCGAGTTCCTTCACAATATGGGAGTAAGTACAAGTGTACAGAGAAGAAGTGATGACGGCCAAGGGGGGTAACATCAAATATTGACTTGATTTAGGTTAGTCTTTTGATCATTCATAATTCATTTTGCTAATTGGTAAAACTATTGAAAAACTTTTAAAGAAGCATGGCCACGAAAATTTGTATCCTCTTAATATATTGCAGTAATCAAATTATATGGCATTATGTATGAACTTACAATGACTCATTTTGCCTTTTTACCTAGTTTTTTGCCTTTTCATTAGATATGTGACATCGTGCGATTAATCCCTTCACCCTCCAAGGCTGTTTTCACATTCATGACCAGGTCAAATTTTACAATTCCGACCAGTGTCACTTTATGTGGTAATAACTCTGGAACGCTTCCACAGATTACATTGATTTGGAGATAGTTTTTTTTCGTGACACACAGTGGGTACAGAAAGTATTCAGACCCCTTTAAATTTTTCACTCTGTTTCATTGCAGCCATTTGATAATGAGAAAAGTTGTTTTCTCATTAATGTACACTCTGCAACTCATCTTGACTAAAAAAAAAGAAAAAAACAAATGTAGAAATTTTGGCAAATTTTTTAAAAAGAAAAACTTAAATATCACATGGTCATAAGTATTTAGACCCTTTGCTCAGTATTGAGTAGAAGCACCCTTTTGAGCTAGTACAGCCATGAGTCTTCTTGGGAATGATGCAACAAGTTTTTCACACCTGGATTTGGGGATGCTCTGCCATTCTTCCTTGCAGATCCTCTCCAGTTCCATCAGGTTGGATGGTGAACATTGGTGGACAGCCATTCTCAGGTCTCTCCAGAGATGCTCAATTGGTTTTAGGTCAGGGCTCTGGCTGGGCCAGTCAAGAATGGTCTCAGAGTTGTTCTGAAGCCACTCCTTTGTTATTTTAGCTGTGTGCTTGGGTCATGGTCTTGTTGGAAGTTGAACCTTTGGCCAAGTCTGAGGTCCAGAGCACTCTGGAAGGGGCTTTCATCCAGGATCTCTCTGTACTTGTTCGCATTCATGTTTCCTTCAATTGCAACAAGTCTTCCTGTCCCTGTAGTTGAAAAACACCCCCATAGCATGATGCTGCCACCACCATGTTTCACTGTGGGGATTGTATTGGGCAGGTGATGAGCAGTGCCTGGTTTTCTCCATACATTCCGCTTAGAATTATCACCAAAAAAATTCTATCTTCATATCATCAGACCAGAGAATCTTATTTCTCTTAGTCTGGGAGTCCTGCATGTGGTTTTTTTTAGCAAACTCTAAGCGGGCTTTCATACGTCTTGCACTGAGGAGAGGCTTCTGTCGGGCCACTCTGCCATAAAGGCCCGACTGATGCAGTGATAGTTGACTTTGTGGAACTTTCTCATATCTCCCTACTGCATTCTGTGGAGCTCAGCCACAGTGATCTTGGGATTCTTCTTTACCTCTCTCACCAAAGCTCTTTTCCCACAATTGCTCAGTTTGGCTGGATGGCCAGGTCTAGGAAGACTTCTGGGTGGTCTCAAACTTCATCCATTTAAGGATTATGGAGGCCACTGTGCTCTTACGAACCTTGAGTACTGCATAAATTCTTTTGTAAGCTTGGCCAGATCTGTGCCTTGCCACAAATCTGTCTGAGCTCCTTGGCCATTTCCTTTGACCTCATGATTCTCATTTGGTCTGACATGCACTGTGAGCTGTGAAGTCTTATACAGACAGGTGTGCGCTTTTACAAGTCAAGTACTATAAATTTAGTTAACAGCCGGACTCCAATGAAGGAGTAGAACCATCTCGGAGGATCACAAGGAAATTGACAGCATGTGACTTAAATATGAGTGTCTGATCAAAGGGTGTGAATACTTAGGACCATGTGATATTTCAGCTTTTCTTTTTTTTAATAAATTTGTTTTTTTTCCAGTCAAGATGAGGTGCAGAATGTACATTAATGAGAAACAAATGAACTTTTTTGAATTTACCAAATGGCTACAATGATACAGAGTGAAAAATTTAAAGGGGTCTGAATACTTTCCGTACCCACCGTATTGTACTTCATGATAGTAGTAAAAATTTGTTCAATATGATTTGCGTTTATCCATTTTAAAAAAATGGACATTTGGCAATAATTTTGAATATTTTACAATTTTCAAACTTTTAATTTTTATGCTCTTAAATTGGAATCAGAGAGTTATGTCACACGCAAGAGTTCATAAACAACCATTCCCACATATCTACTTTACATCAGCATAGTTTTTTCAACAAAATTTTTTTTTTTTTTTTTTTTAAAGGGACAACATTACATTTGAATTAACTTTGAAGAGTCTAAATGACAGAAAATACACAAAAGTGACAACATTCTAAAAAACTGCACCCCTCAAGGTGCTCAAAACTACATTCAATACGTTATTAACCTTTCAGGTGCTTCATATGAATTTTTGTAATGTGGAAGGAAAAAATGAACATTTAGCTTTTTTTCACAAAAATTTTATATTAGACAATTTTTTTTTATTTTCACAAGGGTAACAGGAAAAAATGGACTCTAAAATCTGTTGTGCAATTTCTCCAGAGCATGAGGATACCCCATGTGAGAGAGAAAACTACTGTTTGGGCGCATGGCAAGGCCCGGAATGGAAAGAGCGCCATTTGACTTTTTGGCTGCAAAATTTGCTGGAATAATTAGTGGGCGCCATGTCGCATTTTGAATGCCCATGATGTGCCTAAACAGTGGAAACACCCCACAAGTGATAACATTTTGGAAACTTAGATCCCTCAGAGAGCTTATCTAGATGTGTGGTGAGCACCTTGAACCCCCAGGTGCTTCTCAGAAGATTATATTGAGCTGTGAAAATAACAAAAAACTAAATTTTTCCAACACAAATGTTTTAGCCCCAATTTTGTTTTATTTTCACAAATAGGAGAAAATGGAACTCAAAATTCACGGTGAAATTTCTTGTTAGTATGCAGATACCCCATATGTGGTGGTAAACTGTTTGGGCGCGCAACAGGACTCAGAAAAGGAGAGACATTTTGAAATACAAAGTTTTATGGAATAGTCTGCTGGTGTCATGTCGCTTTTGGAGAGCACCTGATGTGCCTAAACAGTGGAAAACCCCCCAGTGACACCATTTTGGAAACTAGACCCCTTAAGGAATCTATCTAGATGAGTCACAAGCACCTTGAACCCACAGGTGTTTCACAGAATTATACAAAGTTGATCTGTGGAAATGAAGAAAAAATAACCCAAAAATGTTGTTTTAGCCCAAAAGTTTTTCTTTTTTTACAAGGAGAAAACAGACCTGAAAATTTGTTGTGCAATTTCTACTGAATATGCAGAGCCTCTAATGCGCCAGAACAGCAGAACCCTCCCATAAGAGAGCCTATTTTACAAACTACACCTCTCAATTCATTTAGGGATGCAGAAATCACTTTGACACTACATGTGGATCACAAAATTTTATACCATTGGGCTGTGAAGGAAAAAAAAAATTTTACCATCAAAATTTTGATTTAGCCCCAGATTTTACAATTCCACACTGGGAAGTGGGTAAAAATACCACCAAAATTTGTCCCACAATTTCTTTTGAATGTGGAAATACCCCATATGTGTCTCTAAATTACTACTTAGCCACGCAGCGAGACTCTGGAGAGACGGAGAGCTATTTGCTTCCTGGAGCGTAGATTTTCCTAGAATAGTTTTCACACTCCATATACAAAGCCTCTAAGTGCTAGAAGAGCAGTATCTCAAGTGACCCCATTTTGGAAATTATACCCCTTTGCAAATTGATCTACAGGAGTAGTAACGATTTTGACTAAATGGATGTTTTCCAGAAACAATCAGTAGTGGATATTGCAGAGTGAAAATTGCAAACTGCCGTTGCAGTGGTCAGTACACAGTAGCGACCAGTACACAGTAGCGACCAGATCATGCTTCTGGAGACACGCACCCACAACTGAGGCGTGCTCTCATCGCTCCAGAAATGCCAAACATATGGAAGCTAAATGTGGTTTAGGCACATTGTGGGGCTCAGAAAGAAGAGGGGCATTTGGATTTAGGAGTGGAGAACTTGCTGGATTTCTTTTGGGGTGCAAGGAGCCATTTTGCTTTTCTAGAGCCTTTGTACTACCAGTAACATGGAAGCCCCCTAGATTTTCATTGACAGGTGACAGACCTGAGTGAGGACTTGCTTTTTATGTGGATTTAAAGCTATTATTGGGAACATTTTACATAATATTTGGGATCACATTTATCCTGCGCTCTACACTGAGCACGTTGGGATTTCCATCTAAATCTCCAAGTGAAGTGATTCAGATGTAACTCCTGAGGGATCCATTCACTATAAGGAGGCAGCAGAGTTACTCTGGACTACGTCTGGCATTGTCGTTCTTGTCAGAAGTGCACAAAACTGTGGCTGTCGGCACTTTTAGCAATGCTTAAAAAGACAAACACTGCCGGATCACATGTCAGACTGCATCCACAGTGCCTCCATCAGCATCATTCTAAGGAATCTTCCAACTGGGGTTCCGTCTGAATCATGTATTTGAGAGATTTATACGGAAAGCCCTGTGTGAGCGCTCAACGTAGAGCACAGGATAAATGTGAGCTGAGTCTTACTGCTGTCCTTAGCGGAGGCCGTGCGCAGGCCGTCGCTGTGCCCTGAAACGCTAATGTGAAACCACCCTAAAAGATGCTTTTTTTTTTTTTTTTTTTTTTGCAAAAACAATTTTTGCATCGCCTTATTTTGAGAGCTATAATTTTTCCATATTTTGGCCGACAGTCATCTGAGGGCTTGCTATTTTGCGGGACCAGTTGAAGTTTTTATTAAAACCATTTTCAGGCACATGACTTTTTTTTTATAACTTTCTATTTTAATTTTTGGGAGGCAGAATGAACAAACACCAGCAATTCAGGAATTGTTTTCTTGGCATTTTTCAATGTCGTTCAGCATGTTGTAAAATTGATAAGGCAGCTTTATTCTTTGGGTTAGTAGTACGATTAGAGCGATGCCACATTTATATTGTTTTGTATGTTTTGGTGCTTTTACACAATAAAAACTATTATAGAAAAAAAATTTACATCGCTGAATTCTGAAAGTTTAACTTATTTCTCCGCTGATGGAGCTGTACAGTGGCTTGCTTTTTGCGGGACAAGATGATGTTTCAGCGATATCACTTTTATTTACATTCATATTTTTAAATGAGTTTTATTCCACTTTTTGTTCGCGGTATGATAAAGTATAAGGTTTTGCTTCTTTTTTTATGTGTTCACTGAAGGAGTTAACTGGCAGGACAGTTTTATAGGCCGGGTCATTCCATGGTTATACCAATTGTGCCCTTTTTTATTTTCAGAAAAACATTCATTTATAGTTACAAATATCATATTTTATTATTTTTTTTTGTGATTATTTTTTACAACTTTTTAAAAAAAATTTCCTTCGTCCCACTATGAGACTTTGACTTTTTTTAAATCTGATCACTGTTATAAAGCATTGCAATGCAGGAGCATTGCTATACCTTATAACCTGTGAGCCCTGCAGATAGATGCAAGTTCGTTAGATCATGCACTGCGCATGATCTAACCATCTTGCTAGTGCCTGGTGACCCGGATGTTGTCATGACAATATCATGTCACCATGGCAGCGTTCGGGCTCCCCACAATGATGTCACAAGAGCGCTGGTCTAAGGGCAGAGGGGTTTTCTTTGCCTCTGCCTGGTAGCTAATGGCTGCGATCAATAGCATTTAAAGGGTTAAAGTTACGGGAGTGATGCGGGCACCTCTCCCAGCACTGAGTGTCAGGAGTGAGCTGTCTGAATCAGCTGACACTTGATGTGTGCGCATAGAATTGCCTAGACCTATCAGTATGTTTAACCCCTTCACCCCCAAGGGTGGTTTGCATGTTCATGACCGGGCCAATTTTTACAATTCTGACCACTGTACCTTTATGAGGTCATAACTCTGGAACGCTTCTATGGATCCCGGTGATTCTGACATTGTTTTCTCGTGACATATTGTACTTCATGTTAGTGGTAAAATTTCATTCAAATAACTTGCGTTTATTTGTGAAAAAAACGGAAATTTGGCAAAAATTTTGAAAATTTCGCAATTTTCCAACGTTGAATTTTTATGCCCTTAAATCACAGAGATACGGCACACAAAAAACTTGATAACTAACATTTCCCACATGTTTACTTGACATCAGCACAATTTTGGAACCAAAATTTTTTTTTGTTAGGAAGTTATAAGGGTTAAAAGTTGACCAGCGATTTCTCATTTTTACAACACCATTTTATTTTTAGGACCACATCACATTTGAAGCCACTTTGAGGGGTCTATATGATAGAAAATACCCAAAAGTGACACCATTCTAAAAACTGCACCCCTTAAGGTGCTCAAAACCACATTCAAGAAGTTTATTAACCCTTTAGGTCAGGGCTGTGGAGTCGGTAAGCCAAACCTGCGACTCCGACTCCTCAATTTCCCTTACACCGACTCCAACTCCGACTCCACGACTCCGACTCCCACACATATTGCTTATATTTAAGTGAAAAATTTATTGTAGTACAATGTGAACCTCAGACATTTAATCATTTTTATGATCCAATAATCAAGATATTTAGATAGAACAGAATATATATTTGTGTACTACCTGGTTTTCATTCTTTTTGGTACACATACGATATGGATAGACCGATATGGATAAATGGATAGATAGAGCAGATTTCTAATCTGCTTTTGCTATTGAAAACATTATCTATGAGCTCAAAAACCTTTCAGGTGATGCAGTTTTTTAAAAAGATGATCTGCTTTTGCAGCTGAAAAACGTATCCTCAAAAAACACAGGAAAAACGCTGTGTGTGAATGTAGCCTTAGATCAGGAATAGAACAGCCATTTATAGGACATTTCATAACTTTCCCAAACTCCTATGAAAAAATATTCAGCACATTCTGCATTGAACTACTGTACCCAATTTATTATATATTTTAGGAGTCGGAGTCGGTCCATTTTATACCGACTCCAACTCCGACCACCAAAATGAGCTCCGACTCAGACTCCACAGCCCTGCTTTAGGTGCATCACAGGAATTTTTTTGAATATTTAAAAAAAAAATGAACATTAACTTTTTTTCACAAAAAAAAATAATTCAGGTTCAATTTTTTTTATTTTACCAAGGGTAACAGGAGAAATTGGACTGCAAAAGTTATTGTGCAATTTGTCCTGAGTACGCTGATACCTGATTTGTGGGGGGGAACGACTGTTTCAGCGCATGGCAGAGCTCAGAATGGAAGGAGCGCCGTTTGACTTTTTCAATGCAAAATTGGCTGGAATTCAGATCGGACGCCATGTCACGTTGGGAGAGTCCCTGATGTACCTAAACAGTGGAAACCCCCTACAAGTGACCCCATTTTGGAAACTAGACCCCCCAAGGAACTTATTTAGATATGTGGTGAGAACTTTGAACCCACAAGGGCTTTACAGAAGTTTATAACGTACAGCGGTACAATTAAAAAATCATATTTTTTCCACAAAAATGATCTTTTCACCCCAATTTTTATTTTCCCAAGGGTAACAGGACCCTAAAAGTTATTGTGCAATTTGTCCTGAGTATGCTGATACCCCACATGTGGAGGTAAACCACTATTTGGGCGCATGGCAGAGCTCGGAAGGGAAGCAGCGCCATTTGACGTTTTTGGCTGGAATTGAGATCAGACATCATGTCGCGATTGGAAAACCCCTGATGTACCAAAACAGTGGAAACCCCCCACAAATGACACCATTTTGGAAACTAGACCCCCTAAGGAACTTATCTAGATGTGTGGTGAGAACTTTGAACCCCCAAGGGCTTCACAGAAGTTTATAACATAAAGCCGTACAATTAAAAAATCATATTTTTGATCTTTTAGTCACCATTTTTTTTATTTTCCCAAGGGTAACAGGAGAAATTGGACCCCAAAAGTTGTTGTCCAATTTGTCCTGAGTATGCTGATACCCCATATGTGGGAGAAAACTACTGTATGGGAACACGTCGGGGATCGGAAGGGAAGTAGTGACGTTTTGGAATGCAGACATTGATGGAATGGTCTGCGGGTGTCATGTTGCTTTTGGAGAGCCCCTAATGTACCTAAACAGTGGAAACCCCCCACAAATGACTCCATTTTGAAAACTAGACCCCCTAAGGAACTTATCTAGATGTGAGGTGAGCACTTTGAACCCCCAAGGGCTTCACAGAAGTTTATAATGCCAGGGCATGAAAATAAAAAAATCGTATTTTTTCCACAAACATGATCAATTAGTCCCCAATTTTTTCATTTTCCCAAGGGTAACAGGAGAAATTGGACCGCAAAAGTTTTGTCCAATTTGTCCTGAGTACGCTGACACCCCATATGTGGGAGAAAACTACTGTATGGACACACGTCGGGGCTCGGAAGGGAAGCAGTGCCATTTTGGAATGCAGACTTTGATGGAATGGTCTGCGGGTGTCATGTGCGTTTGGAGAGCCCCTGATGTACCTAAACTATTGAAACTCCCAACAAGTGACCCCATTTTGGACACTAGACCCCCCATGGAACTTATCTAGATGTGTGGTGAGCACTTTGAACCCCCAAGTGCTTCACAGAAGTTTATAACGCTCGGACGTGAAAATAAAAAAATCATTTTTTTTCCACAAAAATGATATTTTTGCCCCCAATTTTTTATTTTCCTAAGGGTAACAGGAGAAATTGGACCCCAAAAATTGTTTTGCAATTTGTCCTGAGTAGGCTGATACCCTACATGTGGGGGTAAAACACTGTTTGGGCGCATGGCAGAGCTTGGAAGGGAAGGAGCACCATATGACTTTTACAACTCAGAATTGGCTGGAATTGAGATCAGACGCAATGTTGCATTTGGAGAGCCCCTGATGTGCCCAAACAGTGGAAACCCCCAATTCTAACTCCAACCCGAACCCCAACCCAAGCACTAACCCTAGCCCTAACCCTAACCCTAGCCTTAGCCCTAACCCTAACGGAAAAATGGAAATAAATACATTTTTTTAATTTTATTATTTTTCCCTAACTAAGGGGGTGATAACGGGGGGTTTGATTTACTATTTATGGCGGGTTTTTATGTTTCGCAGCTGTCGCACGCTAAAAGACGCTTTTTATTATAAAAATAGTTTTTGCATCACCACATATTGAGAGCTATAATTTTTCGTATTTTGACCCACCGAGTCATGTGAGGTCTTATTTTTTGCGGGACAAGTTGACGTTTTTTATTGGTACCATTTTCGGGCACGTGACATTTTTTGATCGCTTTTTATTCCGATTTTTGGGACGCAGAATGAACAAAAACCAGCGTTTCATGAATTTCTTTTGGAGGGTGCGTTTACACCGTTCCGCATGCGGTAAAATTGATAAAGCGGTTTTATTCTTCGGGTCAGTACGGTTACAGCGATACCTCATTTAGGTCGTTTTTTTATGTTTTGTCGGTTTTATGCAATGAAAACTATTTTATATAAAAAATAATTATTTTTGCATCGCTTTATTCTGCGAGCTATAACTTTTTTATTTTTTTGCCGATGATGCTGTGTGGTGGCTCGTTTTTTGCGGGACAAGATGACGTTTTCAGCGGTACCATGGATATTTATATGCGTCTTTTTTATCGCGCGTTATTACACTTTTTGTTTGGCGGTATGATAATAAATCATTTTTTGCTTCGTTTTTTATTTTTATTTTTTAAGGGGTTCGCTAAAGGGGTTAACTAATGGGACAGTTTTATAGGGCGGGTCGATACAGACGCGGCGATACCTAATATGTGTACTTTTATTTTCAAAAAATGAATTTATTGGGGAATTTTTTTTTTTTTTTTTTTTTACTAATTTATTTGGCGATTTTTTTTAAATTATTTTTACACTTTTTTTAATTTTTTTTTTTACTTTATTACATAGTCCCAGGTGGGACATCACTGTCCTGTGACAGATCGCTGATCTGTCACATCACAGATCACTGTGACAGATCAGCAATCTGTCACAGGCAGTGCACAAGGCTTCCTCATGCCTGCGCTTTGCAGGCACTGAGGAAGCCAGCTTCCTCCAGGCCCCCGAAGGCCCCCGTCGCCATCTTGGATCCGGGGGCCTGGAGGAAAGGAGGCCCCAGCAGCAGCGCTGCACATTGCGCTGCCGTGGGGGGCTCAGGGAAGCACGGAGGGAGCCCCCTCCCTGCCGATGCTTCCCTTTAACTCCCGGTACACCGCGATCATGTTTGATTGCGGTGTGCAAGGGGTTAACGTGTCGGGGGCGGTCCGTGACCGCCCCTGACACCTTGTGCCGGGTGTCAGCTGTGATAATCAGCTGACACCCGGCCGCGATCAGCGGCGCTCACCACGTGGGCGCTGCTGATCGCGCTAGACGTACTATCCCGTCCATGGTCATAGGGGCCCGGGTCCCATGGACGGGATAGTACGTCTGATGTCAGGAAGGGGTTAAGGTTGGTAAGTACCTAGCGACCTGGACATATGGATACGTCCAACTTGGGCTGTGGAGTAGATATATCAAACCACTGACTCAGACTCCTCAATTTCCCTGACTTAAGACTTCACAGCACGGCCTCACTACTGAGCATGTACATAAAGTGCAGCAAAGATTCATCTCAGCTAAAAGCCCAGATCTTTAGATCAGGAATAGAACAGAGATTTCTTATAGGACATTTTATAACTTTCCTAAGTTATTATGAAAACATTTACAGCACATCCCGCACTGGACCCAATTTATGATATATTTTAGGACGAGTCTGAGTCGGCCCATTTTATACTGACTTCAACTCCGATTCCACCAAAATGGAAAATGACTCAAGACTTCACACACCTGCACCCAAGGTTGGGAAGGGGTTAAGAATAGACTTAGCAGAATCTTTCTAAGCACTATGTAGAAACAAGAGATCAATTTTCCCTGCATGACTCATAAGTCACTGCAAAGGTCCCTGGCAGAGGGAGCAGCTGGGTCAGGAAGTGAAGAGGGGAATAATTTCTGCAAGGACAAACACTTCCTGTTTCTACATAGATCAGAGAAAAGAGAAGAATTAGCTGGGCAGAAAGGCAAAATCAGCAATTGTAAGTACACAGTGCCATATAATATAACTGCAATATTTTAAGAGGATAAAAACATTCATGAGAGGAGGAGGAGGAGTGCATCTTTGACACTTTTTTTTCTTTGCAGCATTTCTTCCACACCTGACAAGCTTTTGCACAATACTCTCTGTATTAGTGGGTTAGGGGTTTGACTTTCACCAGTCTAAATAGAGATTGTGCTTTTCTCCAGACCGATTTCTAGCTTTCTTTCAGGTGCTTTTTTAAATCACTCCAAGTCTCAGTCTGTGCCAAGTTATCTAGATCCTATATCAAGGAAAACTGAGTGCCAGAAGTATGTTTCTGGAAGGGTTGTATGTGCAGATGAATTACAGCCTTGTTGTAGAGCACATCAGAACCAGCTGGCGCTTACCTGAGAGCAGCTGCATGGTACGTGTCCACGTAATCAGAGATGAAGAGCTCTCTATTCCGTATTACTGGGTCTGTGATCACCAGCTCCCGGCCAGAATCTATGAGGGACAATGCGAGATAAGGGGAAAAAAGATCAGACACCTACAAATACAGAAGTCACCATCGGAGCATGCTGCAAACAAAAATTACACATACACTGTGTGCAGAATTATTAGGCAAGTTGCATTTGAGAGGATTCTTTATTATTAACAACTATGTTCTCAATCAACCCAAAAGACTCAAATATCAAAGCTTAATATTTTTGGAAGATGGAGTGGGGTTTTTTTTAGATTTGGCTATCTTAGGAGGATATCTGTTTGTGCAGGTAACTATTACAGTGCAGAATTATTAGGCAACTTAATAAAAACCAAATATATACCCATCTCACTTGTTTATTTTCACCAGGAAAACCAACATAACACAAAATTTAGAAATAAACGTTTGACATTCAAAAAAAAAAAATTAAAAAAAAAAAATCAGTGATCAACAGAGCCACCTTTCTTTACGATGACACTCAAAAGCCTTCCATCCATAGATTCTGTCAGTTGCTTCATCTGTTTACGATCAACATTGCGTGCCGCAGCCACCACAGCCTCCCAGACACTGTTCGGAGAGGTGTACTGTTTTCCCTCCCTGTAGATCTCACGTTTTATGAGGGACCACAGGTTCTCTATGGGGTTCACATCAGGTGAACAAGGGGGCCATGTCATTTTTTCTTCTTTTAGACCTTTACTGGGCAGCCACGCTGTGGAGTATTTGGATGCATGTGATGGAGCATTGTCCTGCATTAAAATCATGTTTTTCTTGAACGATACCGACTTCTTCCTGTACCACTGCTTGAAGAAGGTGTCTTCCAGAAACTGGCAGTAGGTCTAAGGCTATGTGCACACGTTGCGGATTCTGCTGCGGATCCGCGGTGGATTTGGCCCTGCTGACCCGCAGCGGTTTCCGCAGCGGTGTACAGTACCATGTTAGCCTATGCAAGACAAAAACCGCTGTGCAGATGCTGCGGATTTTTCGCACGGTTTTGCCACGGATTACAATCCGGAGCATATCAATTGTTTGTGCGGAATCTGCAGCGGTTTCACACCTTATCCTTATGAGGTGTGAAACCGCAGGGCAAAACCGCAGGCTAATCCGCAGATAAACCGAAAAGTCCTGCGGATTGCACCAAATACGCTCGGAAAAATCCGCACATCAATCCGCAGCCTGAGAGTTCAGCTTCACTCCATCCTCAACTTGAAAAGGTCCCACAAGTTTATCTTTGATGATATCAGCCCATACCAGTACCCCACCTCTACCTTGCTGGCGTCTGAGTCGGAGTGGAGCTCCCTGCTATTACTAATCCAGCCTCGGGCCCATCCATCTGGCCCATCAAGAGTCACTCATTTCATCAGTCCATAAAACCTTAGATAAATCAGTCTTAAGATATTTCTTGGCCCAGTTTTGACGTTTTATCTTATGTTTCTTATTCAAAGGTGGTCATTTTCCAGCCTTCCTTACCTTGGCCATGTCCCTGTGTATGGCACGCCTTGAGCTTTTTGATACTCCAGTAACGTTGCAGCTCTGAAATATGGCAAAACTGGTGGCAAATGGCATCTTGGCAGCTTCATGCCTGATTTTCCTCAAATCATGGGCAGTTATTTTGCGCCTTTTTTTTATCAACACGCTTCTTGCGACCCTGTTGGATATCGGTCATGAAACGCTTGATTGTTCGGTGATCACGCTTCAAAAGTTTGGCAATTTCAAGACTGCTGCATCCCTCTGCAAGACAGCTCACAATTTTTGACTTTTCAGAGTCCGTCAAATCTTTCTTCTGACTCATTTTGCCAAAGGAAAGGAAGTTGCCTAATAATTAAATACACCTTATATAGGGTTTTGATGTCATTAGACCACACCCCTCCTCATTACAGAGATGCAAATCACCTGATTTACATAATTGGCAGTTTACTTTCAAGCCTAACAAGCCTATACAGCTTGGAGTAGGACAACATGTATAAAAAAGATGATGTGATCAAAATACTCATTTGCCTAATAATTCTGCACACAGTGTACACTTATAGATACACCAAGCCTGCAAGCTGTAGCCACAAATAGAGGGAGCTTACAGTATACGGTTTAACACTGCGCTATACGATATCCTAGTATGTTGGGAGATGCAATGCTCCCTCTAGAAGTAACTGCGCATGTTATCGCAAACGCAGGGGATTTGGGAACGGATAATCAGCACAGATCATCAGACCTAAATATAATATATATATATATATATATATATATATATATATATATATATATATATACACACACATACATATATATATATATATATACACACACACACACACACACACACACACACACACACACACACACAGAGGTTGGACAAAATAATGGAAACACCTAACGTGTTGGCATCATAATCTTCGAACATGTTATAAGCATGCAAGCCATGGCATATGGTAATGTTTTGTAGTTGATTATTTGTGTTTGTTTTGCAGAATTGTAAGAACATTGATGAGAACCTGATAAGAGCGTGCAAAGCGGTAATCAAAGCAAAAGGTGGCTACTTTGAAGAACCTAGAATATAAGACATATTTTCAGTTGTTTCACACTTTTTTGTTAATTATATAATTCCACATGTGTTAATTCATAGTTTTGATGCCATCAGAGTGATTCTACAATTTTCATAGTCATGAAAATAAAGAAAACTCTTTGAATGAGAAGGTGTGTCCAAACTTTTGGTCTGTACTGTATATATTCTATATACAGTAAAAATTTACATTACATCTAGCAGGGCTGTGGAATTTGAGTCATGGAGTTGGCGTCGGTATAAAGTGGACTGACCGACTCCTAAAATGTATAATAAATTGGTACACAGTGTAGGATGTACTTTAATAATTTGAGAAACTTATAAAATGTCCTATAAAAGTATGTTCTGTTCCTGATCCAAGGATCTCAGCTTTTAGCTGAGATGAATCTGTGCTGCACTTTATTGTCATGCTCAGTAGTGAGGCGGTGGTGTGCAGTCGCAGAGTCAGGGTAATTAAGAAGTCAGAGTCCGTGTCAGGAGTCAGTGGTTTGGCTTACCGACTCCACAGCCCTGACATCTAGCAGACCAATCAGACAGACATGTTACTCATATACACATTTTGGTTTCTTGCTAGAATCTTTGGCTGTTTTATAGACGTTTGCACGTCATCTTATTTATGGATTACAAAATAAATTCATTAAAACATTTCATTAACTACCAATTAATCATTACAACACTTTTATAAAACCAGCAGAGTGAAAACAATTAATGGTAATATGAGCTGATGTTGAGGGAAGCAAACGGAACAGATAAAGCTGCAAAAACATCCACATTCTACACTTGGGAGTGAACCTCCAATTCTATGGGAAACCTGGGGGAGAGGCGAATAATCGTTCTTATAAATACATTGCATGGCAGATGCTGCTTGAAAATGACAGCATGGACAACCTATGGTTATATCTATGCACTTAGACATAGGACGGCGTGCTACGTCTGCAAGGATCCTGCATCTGGCTGGGGAGCCGGCACTGTACATGTCAAGTGATTCTACAGCTCTAGACACAGACGTCTACATAGGAGCGTTTTGTGGGGTCCGTGTCGCTATTTAGCAGCAGAATCTGCTCTAAAATGATTAGTGGGTACACCACAGCAGGATGGGTTTCTATACACACAGAGGGGCTCATTTCCGCATTGAAGGCAAGCAGTGCCGATGACGTTACAACACTACACACCTGCCAAGACACATGTGGCAGGTATATGGGGGTCGCAACATCAGCTATGCCTGACTCCGAGGCGGAATTGACAGGCGCCAGGATAAGCCCTTATTGGCCTAAGCCAAGTTGCAGGAAAAAGTTTCTTAGAAGGTGAAGATGCACAATTAACGGGCCCAGCCGAGCAAAGCCCACTGATCTGGATAATCCAGAGTAAATGCATCACCACCATCCTGCCTTGTACCGACAGCTGTCAGGAAAGTGGTGCAAACACAATATAAGCAGATGACAATGGAAGGTGCAGTGTCTTATAGTACAGTAATTGTGTGGGATTTACCATTCTCGTTGTGGCGATCTTGAACCAAGTGCTGGTAGACGGAGTCCGGAACCTCTGACTGGCGGTAGTACCACTTCACATTCATAAGAAGATGGTCTCGTTTACTCTATAATAGGAATAAAAAAGAAAAAAAAAAAAAAAAACATCTTTGTCAAATGTCCAATCTGAAATCACATTTTAAAGTTAAATGTAGCTTAGAGCAACTAGGAAATCCATGGGTGAAGTTAATGTAATCAAAGTTTGGGGCATTATATTTTTTTTTTTTTCAAACCCTTAAATTCTCTGCAGATTCAGAGGGGTCCTGAGACTCATAGGGATCACCCAAAGGACTGGTCAGAAGTGCGGTCTGCAGGAGCACCTACCGTGCACACGCCCAGAGTGGCATACGGAGGCAGGGCGAAAAGCCAGCGCACCCGGGAGGAAAGCCAGCGCACCCAGGAGGAAAGCCAGCGCACCCAGGAGGAAAGCCAGCGCACCCAGGAGGAAAGCCAGCGCACCCAGGAGGAAAGCCAGCGCACCCAGGAGGAAAGCCAGCGCACCCAGGAGGAAAGCCAGCGCACCCAGGAGGAAAGCCAGCGCACCCAGGAGGAAAGCCAGCGCACCCAGGAGGAAAGCCAGCGCACCCAGGAGGAAAGCCAGCGCACCCAGGAGGAAAGCCAGCGCACCCAGGAGGAAAGCCAGCACTTCTGCCTATTGCACAGTCTATTAAACAATAAATCAGGGGTCTCAAGACCCTGATTGCCACTAGGACCATCTGCTGAGATTATATGAACCCACAAAAAACATAAAATAATCTATCAGCACAGAACCTAGCAGTATACTGAGTATGGAGTTGGTCTAGGAGTGTAGATGAAGCCACATAAGGTCATGGAGCTGCTGGAGAACAGGATTTTATGTTTCTGTATTTATTTTACACCCTTCTCCTCAGCATTTGATGCCCGGCTGATGGCTCTGGCACAGCTGAATCAATGCCCTGAAGGCTGCAGTATGAAAGAAGATTTGCAATTCCCTTTGTATGGAGGTCGTGATGAGGCTGATCAATGAGAGCATCAACAAGCAGAGCATGTTCTGCTCAATGCAATTAACATGTCTTCAAATGGTCCATAAAAAATGCAAACATAAAAAGCCAGCCTATGCCGAGCCAGAGCCAGACATTTGTAGAGTACGGCCAGTCATACTTTCTAATTAACAACACACTTTGATTCATCATTTCTCTCTGAACAAATTCACTCTTTTCTCCAACTGCTAAAATAGGGTCAGCAAGACAAAAATGTAAGTTTTTACAGTTAGTCGCCTTCTGTGGAAGACAGAAAAAGTAGCTTCATTGTAGAGAAAGATGGAAGTAAGCGGCCACAGATGCTTCTGTGCTCCCGATATTGAGGCAAACAATAGATGCAAAATCTGCTTGAATAACACGTTTAAAAACTCTAAAATTTTAGCCAAGACCATTGCCCGCACAGCTCGTACACAAACTCCTTTTGTTCAGTCTTTGTCTAAAACCATTTGTAAATCTGTAACACAAGAGAAAGTCATAATGAAAAGCCAATGTATTCCCCTCATATTCCAAAAACGGCAGGAAGTTTAAAATGGCCCGAGGGGAAATTAACATTCCTTCACCGTGAGGCAAGCCACACAGTGTTTATTTTCATTTCTTCTATGCAAAACGCTAACTTCTTCTTTTACAAGTTGTAAGCCTGCACGAACATTTAATCCCACGTAACGCATAGTTGTGGCTTCCAAGAGGTGAAAGATGGAGAAGGGGGCTGGAAAAAGGAGAGCGATTCTTAATTCAAACCCCAAAAAATACAGTTATGTGCAATGCCAGCAATGGCCAGCTGGTGGCAGCATTGTGCCAAATACAAAACATCAATCTGTCATGGAGGCCAGCACCTGTATGTGTCTATTACCATCACTATTACCAACATACAGTATATTGCCCCATTACAAATGAGGATCCGGGCAGCTAGTGCAAGGAGAAAGTTGCCACTGCCATCAACTTTTAATATATTGTCTTCTGATGGCTTCTATATGTGCTTATTGTTGTGCCACGGAAAATTTCACAACCGGGTATCGCATATAGTGCCGTGTCTACCGTGTCCAAGCTTTAATGACGTTCCCCTGCATGTATGCCAGCCTAGTTTCCATGCACCATATCCACATTTTGCATAAGATAATGTAAATGCATGAAATGGCAAGACAAAATTAAAAGAAATCCTTTTCTCCATGTGATGGTGCCTGAGAAAAGTGACCACCATGTGCAATACCCCTTTAAGAGAATATTTTGGAGGGATCACATATGTGGATACAGGGTTAGTAGCCAGTTAACCCCCAGATTGGAGGCAATGACCGTTGCTAAGGCCTGAACAAAATGTGCACTCTTCTGAAATGATGCCCCAATCATTGGGAAGAATAGACGACAATTTCCTTTACAGAAATCTTTTCACCTTATCCACATAGGCTAAAAATACAGAAACGCTTCCAGAGAAAAGCAAATAGAAAGTTGTCAAGTGCCCATCAAGTCGCACAACGACAATTTTAATCTATGTTCTCCCATTTGAAAACCTGTCATTTGCCATAAACTTGTATTTTTTTTTTACCTGGAGTAAATCCCTCAGTTTTCCTGAATCCGGCGACGTTTTTCTTTGGCTTCTGCTCCTCTCCGTACCAGAGTTATGGCCTTTCTTCCCTGTATGTATGTCTATAGTATTATTACCAAGTGGGTGTGGTCATCAACTCTTCTCTGTGGACAGTTTCTTGAGAAATACTCCCCCTTGGCTAAAACACTACATTTACATACAGGGAAGAGGCGGCCAACAGTCGTGTTCAGGAGAACAGCGGGATTTACACCAGTTAAAAAAAAAACTAAATTTAAAAACAAACCTTATTTATGTGGGCCTATGAATAAAATGGGATTTTAGTTTCTAGAAATAAAGTTTATTTTATTCCTAAACCATTTGGCACCGAAGAACCAAACCTGGTCAAACGTAATACTTGTATGACTTGGTAGCCAGCAGGCGCCAGAAGCGGTTATTTTGGCAGTGATAAGACGCCGGCTTTCCCCATACCAGTTGATAATTGCACGGTGAGGATAATCGGGCAATATTTGCTCTGACTCTACCCTTCTCTTCCAGCGCATCCATTGCAGTAGATGTAATAAGACAGCTTTGAACTATCTGTGCGCCACCAGCCTGTAATGATTCTAATGGATATACCTCTAGGCAAATGCTGTCATACGTGAGGACATATCAGGAAATACAGCACAGAACTGTCATTAGCTACAGGCAGGCCGGACAGCCATCAAGCACCGTATTAGCCGGCCTCCTGTCGGGGGGCATTTATCACAGAATTTAAATGTACTGATGATCTGAATCTCTCAGGTCAAAAGAAAAATTAACTACTGTACAATCCCAAAATCTACATCCTTATACATAAGTGAATCTGGAAACTGTCATGTACTCCAATTTGAGCCCCAATATATAACATTTATTAGCTATAAATCAAACACATTTAGATTTTTACAAAATGTATTTTTATCTATAGAATTAAGCCACAGTAAAGAGGGTCAATCCCGATCATCCCACATCATTTTTACATTACCATAATATTTAAGTGGATTCATCCATGTAAATTATTTTTTATGCAAAATATATATATATATATATATATATATATATATATATATATATATATATATATATATATATATATATATATAGGATCCGCACTCATGAATGATATTTAATAATGCATCCTAATTCTCTCTAGAATAGATCCCCAGACAATAATAGGATATGATAAGGCGGAAACAGAACTGTCAATCCATGAATAAAGACATGGTACAGCGCACAATATGGCCTCTTCTGTATCAGTATACATACAGTTGCGACACACAAAAAGGTAATGATCTTCAGCAGCAAAACCGCTTTCTGCCACAAGGGGGCAGCACTCAGGCGATATGTGTAGACACGCATTAGGAGCTAGCAGAGAAGAACAGGCGAGATTTGAGACATGGCGCAGAGATGTACCGACAGGTCGGGAATGTGACAGGTGCTTGTAAAGGCGCAGGGCACCCACAACCTCTCCGCTCTAGCCCCCTTTCTCTATTTCAAGCTTCATGAACGCCCTCCCGTAATTGAGTCGAGCAAAGTCCAGGCAAGTGATCTATAAAAGCCGCCATGTGCCCGACAACAAACAGGATCATTTATTAAAAGAGACATAACCAGATATTAGATCACCGAAGTGCCCGGCAGGGAATGTTTGCTACCGCTGCACACAGCAGAGCAGGGACTGTTCTGGAGAAACGCTCATTACTCTCTCTATTCCCTACCAGGCTTTAATTTTCTACATCTGATGTCCGTTTTATAGGTCACCAATCCATCACAGGAACCAGTGAAGGTGAGTATGTACTTGGGTAATTGTCCATGGGCTCGGGGTTCAGCGATTTCTATCCATCAGGGCAGGGCTGTGGAGTCGGTAAGCCACAGTTGCGACTCCCGACTCCTGGATTTTATCCGGCTCCGACTCCTTCATAAATGGCCAATTCATAACAACAAATTTACTGTTGTAAAATATTAAACATCGTGCTTATTCAGTTTCTCACCATCATATAAGTAATCAGACCACTTAGAGCAAAAACTACATTTATTAGAATACAATTAGAATATAGCAAATAACTTTTATAAACTTTTCTAAACTGTAAGTAAATATGCAATAAACACTTTTATGCAGTTAATAAGAAATCTATAAATTTGTCCTCAGAAAAAGTATTACCTCTGTCAGATCCTCCTTCATGCATGCCCTCAAATCTGATCTAATTATTTTGAGAGCAGAGAACAACCTCTCTACACTCACTTGTGTTGGTGGCAAAGCAGTAACCACTCGGGCAACATCTGTGGCAATGTCAGGATACAGAGGAATCGCTTGTTGCACTGTTATTTTTGATGAACGGTCAAATTTCTCAATTTCTTTTAGTGCACATGAAAAATTCTGCTGAAATGTACTGGCTGTGTTCCTTGATGGGGATGACTCTTCTTCTATGCGGGAACGCTTTGCACGGTCCTTGTGATCCAAATATTTTTCGAAATTAAATTCTTCATCAGTTGATGATGAGGGTGAAGATGTGGCAGGACGACCAAATTCTTCTTGTTCCTCCTGACTGTTCTGCAACCCTTTCATCCTTACTGCTATTTCAAACAGAGCTTCTTTTCCTTTACTTAGCTGTTGATCATCTAGAAGAATCCGATGCATTGGGTCTACATAAACAGCTGCCAAAAGAATGTTATTTTGTAATAGTAGCTCCTCTCTCCGTTTCATTGATGTAGCAATGCCACTTGCAATTAACCCTCCTCTTTGGGACAGGCGAAACATCAGGTTCTTCCACTCCTTTAAGAAAATACCTGGAGTTAAGTCCTCTGCTTGTAATTTTTTAGTCACTGTAAATGGGTGCTCTAGCAATTTTTCCAGCTCAGTCACCTGATTCCACTGACTTTCATTTAGCGTCAGTTGAGGGTTAGCCATGTCTACAAGAAAGGTTTTCAGTTCAACCAAGCGCTGAATCATTAAGTATTGCCCCATCGTGTGGCTTGATCAATAATTGCCCCTTTTCCAGCACATCTCTTCAAAATTGAGTCAACTTTAGGGGTTCTGGCAACAGTAGCCAATTTTCTCACCTTGCCAATCAGTGCAGCAGCATGTTCTTCTTGCAGACTGTCTCTTATAGCCAGCTGTAGCGTATGCACAACACAGCGCATGTGATGAATGAAAGAACATATTGACACAGTTTCAACAAGATCATCTAAACTATCATGTTGCTGTTCATCTGAAGCAACTTCAGTTTGCTCCTCAGTTACAATACTGTGTTCCTCTATTTCAAACATTTCTGTGTCTGTGGACCCAGATTGTTCTTCTAGCTGCTGGTCACCATCATTACTCTCATTCATTAGCTTAATAGTACTTATCATATTTGAAGCATTGTCAGTTACGACAGAAAGAACTTGCTCTTTAAGTTCATAGTCTTGCAGAACCTTTTCCACCAAGACCTGGAGAAACTCACTGGTGTGATGAGCTTTGGTGTCTTTTACTGCCAATGTCTTGGTAACTATTTCATTTTTGTCACAAACAAATCGGACATTGATGGCAAAATAGTTCACTCTGTGACGTGTGCAGGCATCCATTTTAATAAACAGAAAGCGCCCCTTGAGAGTTTTTTTAAGTTCTTCCTTTTGTTTAAAAGCTTCTTCGATTACTAATTTTCTAATACTCTCTCTCTCTCCAGAGAAACACCAAGCATGCGGGCTATTTCCCCATTCAGACACATAAAAGCTGGTCGTGAAAATAATGAAATAGGCACACTATCCTTTACAACAAGCTCTATGATCTGTTTTTTAAATGTATCTACTGTCATTGTCACAGTAACTTTGTCACTGACAAAATATCTTGCAACTGATGGCTGCAAAGTTCTCTGCTCCTTTGTTTGGCTGGAAGAGCTGGGCACTGGTTCACTGGTTTGGATGCAGTCTTTCTCATCCACTGCTTTCAGTACTTCTGGATGAAAGCGCTGTAAATGTCTCTTTAGATTAGAAGCTCTGGTAGGAGCATTTTTATGTTTGCCTGAATATGCACTCATCTTGTTTTCGTCTGGATCATTTGTCATACACTGACAGACATAATGTTTTCTATCTTGAGTGATGGTGAAATGTTCAAATACAGCGGATTTAATGTGATGCTTCTTTGACATTCTCAGGTTTTTAATTCTGCATTCACAATCCAAATGACAATTGTTTTTCCTAAAAACAATTGTACAAAATTATTGCCAGGTCGTACAACTGATATAGTGGTCAGTAATACTGTTATTATTCCTCATGTACTCACAGTTAACTGATGCAAAGTTTGTTGAAAGGATAATACTTCTTACAGTCTTCCTCTTCTGAGTAGCAGGCAGCTGTGAGATGCTTGGAAGACGCACACCTAGTATGATCTAGTCTAGAGGAGGAGCTTTACTACTAAGAATTTGCAACACATTTTCACTTTCAGTTTCATACATTGTAAGTAGGGGGGTTGGGGCAGCATGAGGTTAACCAAGTATAAGATTAGATAAGGGCAGTGGAGAACAGTGACACACAAGAAGTAAGAAATGTCTCTATCTCCAGCAGAACTGCTTATCACTGTTGTTCATAGTTTGATAGAACATATATATTTGAGTAACATTTATAAAATTCATATGAAAGTTCAATTATGAAATATTAATACATTTTTTTTTAAAGCTGGAGTCGGAGTCGGTACATTTCTACCGACTCAGACTCCAACCAAAACTAACTCCGACTCCACGACTCCGACTCCACAGCCCTGCATCAGGGCAGATTTGGGACAGAAAACCTGACGTGTGTTTGCGAGAGAGAGAATCTGCAATACAAAGTCAAAGACTGACCCTGGGATGTGCAGTTTGGCATTTAGCACTACCACACGTGAAACAAGTCAGTTCAATTAGAACGTAAGGTGTCGAGAAACAAATCGTACGCCCCGTTCCGTCGCTGCATGCCAACGCCTCTTACCTGCCGTGACTCTTCTTTCTATTAGCCAGCTAGTGAGGACGTAACATGCAAGATATGCCACAATGACAATGATGCTAATCAAAAGGGAAGCAGCGGACGCTGACCAGTAAGAGGTGGCACTCCTGCTCCTAGGCGGCGACTACAGACCACTGTTGTAGCTATTGAAATGGGGCATGCAAATCAAGTCTTACCAACTCTAATTGGAACCACTCAAATTTGCCTGAACAATTACCCCGGCAAAAAAATTTTTTCCCGGCAACGTTTATTTCAAATCTGTACGGAAAAAAATCCACTCCTTTTGAATAGCAACAAAAAATAGGATTTAAAAAGGACTTTATATGGATTGCTGTGCGGAACATGGGCCAAAATCAGCATTAAATAAAAACATGAATGTAAATGAAGTAACAAGTGGGCACATACAGTTTTATAAAGTTTTATAAAAATCAGCTTCTCTACATATCTGACAGCCATTCCATTCCAGTGTCAGTTGAATTCCAACCAGAGTACACCTCATTCTACTTAATGTGCTTCTGATTAGGTGATCACCTGAACCAAATCTTATTTATCGAAGGAAAGTATAAAAAACCCTGCTGTGGTGTTCACAATTCTCTTGGAATAGGACAAGCTGGATGGCAAAACAAGTGCTAGGAATATCCCAAAAGTAATAGGAATGAAAAAATACCTTTTAACCATGCCAAAGGAGTTGAAAAGAAAAGTCTTGAGTGAGGAAAAGAAGGGCTCAATTCTGTCTTTACTAGCAGAGGGAAACCGTGAGCATCATGTTGCCTCCATCCTTAAAATTTCTAAGACGGCAGTCCATTACAACAAGGTCAAGCAGCAGACATTGGGGACAACAAAGCTACAGACCGGCAGAGGGCGAAAACGACTCTCCACTGACCGGGATGAGCGTCATCTTAATCGAATGTCACTCAGCAACCGCAGGATGACACAAAATGACCTACTAAAAGAATGGCAAATGGCAGCTAAGGTGAAATTCATGGCAAGAACAGTTCGTAACAGGCTCCTAGAGGCAGGGCTCAAGTCATGTAAAGGTAGAAAAAAGCCTTTCATCAATGAGAAGCAAAGGAGAGCCAGGCTGAAGTTTGCCAAAGACCATAAGGATTGGACTATAGAGGATTGGAGTAAGGTAATCTTCTCTGATGAGTCTAATTTTCAGTTTTGCCCAACACCTGGTCGTCTAATGGCTAGACAGAGACCTGGAGAGGTGTACAAGCCACAGTGCCTTGCACCCACTGTGAAATCTGATGGAGGATCGGTGATGATCTGGGGATGCTTTAGCAAGGCTGGAAGTGGGCAGGTTAATCTTTGCGAAGGGCGTATGAATCAAGCCGCATACAAGATTATACTGGAAAAACAGTTTATTCCTTCTGCTCAGGCAATGCTCCCCAACTGAGGAATGGTTTTTCCAGCAGGACAATGCGCCATGCCACACAGCTAGATCAATCAATTTTGTGGATGAAGGACCACCACATCAAATCCCTGTCATGGACAGTCCAATCTCCAGACCTGAACCCCATTGAAAACCTCTGGAATGTAATCAAGAGGAATAATAATAATAATAATAATAATAATCTTTATTTATATAGCGCCAACATATTCCGCAGCGCTTTACAGTTTAACAGTTTCAAAACACAAGTCATAAGTAACAACGCTAACAATACAATAATTAAAGCAAAATAAGACGAAATAATACGACCCTGCTCGTGAGAGCGTACAATCTACAATGAGGTGAGGGAGATACAGAGTACAGGTGTGTATTTACAATGGTGTATTTACAATGAAGGTCCAGCCATCTTGCAGGAGTGAAGGATGGATGGAGATTGTGTAAGTGTGCGTGCGTAGCCCATTCACTGAGAATGACTTTGATTAGTGAATGTGATAGGCCGCTCTGAACAGGTGTGTTTTGAGGGAGCGCCTAAAACTATGCAAATTGTGGATAGTCCTGATTTCTTGGGGTAGAGCATTCCAGAGGATAGGAGCAGCACGGGAGAAGTCTTGGAGTCGGGAGTGGGAGGTACGGATTAGTGCAGAGGTTAGTCGAAAGTCGTTTGCAGAGCGCAGCGATCGGCTAGGCCGATACACAGAAATGAGAGAAGAGATGTAAGGGGGTGCTGCACTGTGGAGAGCTTTGTGGGTGAGAACAAGTACTTTGAATTGGATCCTATAATGAATGGGCAGCCAATGTAAGGACTGTCGAAGAGCGGACGCGTCCGAGTACCGATTACCCAGATGGACGATCCTGGCTGCTGCATTGAGTATGGACTGGAGAGGGGATAGTCGAGTGACGGGGAGGCCAATTAATAGAGCGTTGCAGTAATCCAGGCGAGAGTGGATCAATGCAACAGTGAGGGTTTTTGTTGTTTCCATGGTGAGAAAAGGGAGGATTCTAGAGATGTTCTTTAGGTGTAAGCGGCAAGAGCGGGCAAGGGATTGTATATGGGATGTAAAGGAGAGATTGGTGTCAAACATAACACCCAGACAGCGCACCTGCTGCCGGGGTGTTATTGTGGTACCACCCACGGAGAAGGAAATGTCAGATTTAGGGAGGTTAGTAGACGGCGGGAGCAGAAGAAGTTCAGTTTTGGAGAGGTTGAGTTTCAGATAGAGAGCGGACATGATATTGGAGACTGCGGACAGACAGACAGTCACTGGCGTTCTGTAATACAGCGGGGGTAAGGTCGGGGGAAGACGTGTATAGTTGTGTGTCATCAGCATAAAGATGGTACTGAAAGCCAAATCTGCTGATGGTCTGTCCAATTGGGGCCGTGTAGAGAGAGAAAAGAAGGGGGCCAAGGACAGAGCCCTGAGGTACCCCGACAGCAAGAGGAAGAGGAGATGACGTGGAGCCAGAGAACAAAACACTGAAGGAGCGGTCAGAGAGATCGGAAGAGAACCAGGAGAGTGCAGTGTCCTTAATGCCTAGTTACTGGAGCTTAGAGAGTAGGAGATGGTGGTCAACAGTATCGAAAGCTGCCGGTAGGTCAAGAAGAATGAGCAGAGAGTGGTCACCGTTACGTTTTGCTGTCAGAAGGTCATTGGTCACTTTGATGAGTGCAGTTTCAGTCGAATGTAGGGGGCGGAAGCCGGACTGTGAAGGGTCTAGAAGGGAGTGAATGGAGAGGTAACGGGTAAGGCGGGAGTAAACTAGGCGTTCCAAAAGTTTAGAGATGAAGGGGAGATTGGAGACTGGTCTGTAGTTGTTTGTGCAGGATGGGTCGAGAGCAGGTTTCTTTAGTAGTGGAGTAACGATGGCGTGTTTGAAGGAGGATGGGAAAATGCCCGAGGAGAGGGAGAGATTAAAGATTGTAGTTAGGTGGGTTGTGACGACTGGAGAGAGAGACTGGAGGAGATGTGAGGGAATGGGGTCGGTAGTGCATGTAGTCGGACGAGAAGAAGAGAGGAGTCTGGAGACTACTTCTTCTGTTATGGGATCAAATGTGGAGTGTGAGCCAAGGGAGATGTAGGAAGGGATGGGAGTCACAGCACTTGGTGGTTGGGAGCAGATTTCTTGACGGATATTATCTATTTTTTCTGTAAAGTGGGAGGCCAGGAAATGTGGAGTGTGAGCCAAGGGAGATGTAGGAAGGGATGGGAGTCACAGCACTTGGTGGTTGGGAGCAGATTTCTTGACGGATATTATCTATTTTTTCTGTAAAGTGGGAGGCCAGGTCATCAGCACAAATGTCTGTGATAGGGGCTTGTGCTTTTGGCCTGAGGAGGGAGTGAAAAGTGTCAAAAAGTTTCTTGGGGTTGTTGGCTAGTGAGGAGATCAGGGTGGTGAAGTAGGTCTGTTTGGCAAGGTGAAGGGCAGCGTTATAGGTTCTTAACATAAATTTGAAGTGGATGAAGTCTTCTGGTGTGCGGGTTTTTATCCATAGGCGTTCAGCACTCCTGGAGCATCGCTGGAGAAGTTGAGTTTGCGATTTGAGCCAGGGCTCTTTTACTCTGTGTTTGGAGGTTCTGAGGATGAGGGGAGCTACTTGGTCAAGGGTGCTTCTAAGAGTGTCATTGTAGTGATGAACAGCCAGATTAGGACAGGAAAGAGAGGAGATTGGGGACAGAGATGAGTGTAGGGAATCTGAAAGTGTCTGAGGGTTAATAGCTTGTAGATTTCTGACTGTGTGGTAGGTAGGAATGAGCTGGGGTGGGCGAGGATTTGTGAGCGTGAAGGAGAGAATGTTGTGGTCAGAGAGTGGAAGCGGTGAGTTGTTTAGGTGGGAGATTGAACAGAGCCAGCAGAAGACCAGATCAAGGGTGTTACCGTCCTTATGTGTCTCAGAGGTTGAAAGCTGTGAGAGGCCTAGAGAGGTGGTTAGTGATAGAAGCTGGGATGCAGATGTGGAATTAGGGCTGTTAATGGGGATGTTGAAGTCTCCCAGGATGAGGGTTGGTAGTTCTGAGGACATGAAGTGTGGCAGCCAGGCTGAAAAGTGGTCAAGGAAGAGGGTGGGTGAGCCTGGGGGTCGGTATATGACCGCTACCCTGAGGGAGAGGGGACGGAAGAGCCTGATGGTGTGGACCTCAAAAGAAGGGAATAAGAGTGATGGGACTGGGGGGATGACCTGGAAAGTGCATTGTGGGGACAGGAGTATGCCAACTCCACCACCAGGTCTGTTTGTGGGTCTCGGGGAGTGAGAGAATTGTAAGCCACCGTAGGAAATGGCAGCAGGAGAGACAGTGTCAGAATCCTGAATCCAGGTTTCAGTGAGGGCCAACAGATTAAGAGAGTTGTTCAGAAAGTAGTTGTGTAGGAAAGGAAGCTTGTTACAAGCAGACCGTGGATTCCAGAGGGCACAATTAAAAGATTGAGATGAGGGAGTGCAAGTAATGTTAATCAGATTATTGTGGTTTCGATATGAGGTAGGGTAGGGGTCGAGGTTGGGGGATGGTGGACCAGGGTTGGGGGAGATGTCCCCTGAAATCAGTAGGAGAAGGAAGATAAAGAGCCAATAGTTGTTGGAATTGTAAGTAGTTTTTTTCTGCGATGTGTTTGGGCAAGATGGGCTGAGGTTTCTCAGGAAGGTGAGGAGTGTGTGGGAGCTGTACATGGGAGAGGGAAGTATAGAGGGGCTGATGTGTATGAGTCGTGATGGAGGGGGGATAGGGTGATGAATGTGGATGGCAAGGGAACACAGGAGGATAAAAATAAAGCACATGGTTAAAGGGGAAGGCAAGGTGTGGGTTACCTGACTCCTGCCCTGACTAACTGCCATGTATAACTGCCGTTTTGCTGGATGCTTATCTTCTGTGATGCTATGCTTATGGGATGCTTGCGTGCTGTACCCCACACTGCGTGCTTCCCCTTAGCAACTACTACATATATAGGCCACACTACAGGGTCAGGAGAGAGGGATTGTGGGAGATGGTTGGGTATAATTTGGCAGCTGGGGCCAGCACACCAGGGGATGGTTAGATGATCAAAGGCACTAGACCAAGATGTGGCAAAATGCTATAGCACCTTCCACTTGATAAGATCTAGAAAGGCCCCAGTCACAGATCTAAAGCAGTAAGTATTACATACAGTGCAACAAATGAATTATACCAAAGCTTTAGCAAGCACATTTAAATATGCAGCAAAATGGTCAAGCAGCAGAAGTATGGAGTTGTACCATTTGGATATATTACAGCAGAGAAATAGAGGCAGCAGAGGTGGGAAGTTGTATCATTGAGGCTGCTTGCTGGCCGTGAATGGAGTAAATACATGCAGGGTGGCTCAGTTGATTACCATTTGGATATATTACAGCAGAGAAATAGAGGCAGCAGAGGTGGGAAGTTGTATCATTCAGGCTGCTTGCTGGCCGTGAATGGAGTAAATACATGCAGGGTGGCTCAGTTGATTACCATTTGGATATATTACAGCAGAGAAATAGAGGCAGCAGAGGTGGGAACTTGTATCATTCAGGCTGCTTGCTGGCTTTGAATGGAGTAAATACATGCAGGGTGGCTAAGTTGATTACCATTTGGATATATTACAGCAGAGAAATAGAGGCAGCAGAGGTGGGAAGTTGTATCATTCAGGCTGCTTGCTGGCAGTGAATGGAGTAAATACATGCAGGGTGGCTCAGTTGATTACCATTTGGATATATTACAGCAGAGAAATAGAGGCAGCAGAGGTGGGAAGTTGTATCATTCAGGCTGCTTGCTGGCAGTGAATGGAGTAAATACATGCAGGGTGGCTCAGTTGATTACCTGTGTGAAGAGAGAAGATGAATGTTAATTCCATGCCATGTATAACTGCCGTTTTGCTGGATGCTTATCTTCTGTGATGCTTTGCTTATGGGATGCTTGCGTGAGGAAGATGGATAGTCACAAGCAATCAAGGAAGAACTGCGTAAATTTTTGTACCAGGAGTGGCATAAGGTCACTCAAAACCCTTGTGAAAGACTGGTGGAAAGCATGCCAAGACGCATGAAAGCTGTGATCAAAAATTATGGTTATTCCACAAATTATTGATTTCTGAACTCTTCCTGAGTTAAAACATTAGTATTGTTGTTTCAAAATGATTATGAACTTGTTTTCTTAGCATTATTTGAGGTCTGCAAGCACTGCATTTTTTTTTGTTATTTTGACCATTTCTCATTTCTGAAAATAAATACAAAATTTAGTGCTTGGAAATTCGAAGACATGTCAGTAGTTTATAGAATAAAAGAGCAATTTACATTGTACTCAAAAATATACCTATAAAGCAGGGGTCTCAAACACGCGGCGCCTGAGGCAGGCATCTGCGGCCCGCAGTGCACCACGTGTCACTCCCTGAGGCAGGGGGAAGGCACGCATTCAGAAGCGGCCATGGCATTGGCTGTTCTGTGTGCACACACTGCACAGGACCTGTGATGAGGTCACAGGAGGGTGAGGAGTCAGGGGTCACATGATCAGGGGCCTCCGTGTGTGCAGGACGGTCGCTGCTGTCTGTGTGCTGGATGTCATGGTACTGGATGAAGGTAAGTTTATGCGTGGAGCCCTGCATGTGTACGAGGCGCGCGGAGCCCTGCATGTGTACGAGGCGCGCGGAGCCCTGCATGTGTACGAGGCGCGCGGAGCCCTGCATGTGTACGAGGCGCGCGGAGCCCTGCATGTGTACGAGGCGCGCGGAGCCCTGCATGTGTACGAGGCGCGCGGAGCCCTGCATGTGTACGAGGCGCGCGGAGCCCTGCATGTGTACGAGGCGCGCGGAGCCCTGCATGTGTACGAGGCGCGCGGAGCCCTGCATGTGTACGAGGCGCGCGGAGCCCTGCATGTGTACGAGGCGCGCGGAGCCCTGCATGTGTACGAGGCGCGCGGAGCCCTGCATGTGTACGAGGCGCGCGGAGCCCTGCATGTGTACGAGGCGCGCGGAGCCCTGCATGTGTACGAGGCGCGCGGAGCCCTGCATGTGTACGAGGCGCGCGGAGCCCTGCATGTGTACGAGGCGCGCGGAGCCCTGCATGTGTACGAGGCGCCCTGCATGTGTACGAGGCGCGCGGAGCCCTGCATGTGTACGAGGCGCGCGGAGCCCTGCATGTGTACGCGGCGCGCGGAGCCCTGCATGTGTACGCGGCGCGCGGAGCCCTGCATGTGTACGCGGCGCGCGGAGCCCTGCATGTGTACGCGGCGCGCGGAGCCCTGCATGTGTACGCGGCGCGCGGAGCCCTGCATGTGTACGAGGCGCGCGGAGCCCTGCATGTGTACGAGGCGCGCGGAGCCCTGCATGTGTACGAGGCGCGCGGAGCCCTGCATGTGTACGAGGCGCGCGGAGCCCTGCATGTGTACGCGGCGCGCGGAGCCCTGCATGTGTACGAGGCGCGCGGAGCCCTGCATGTGTACGAGGCGCGCGGAGCCCTGCATGTGTACGAGGCGCGCGGAGCCCTGCATGTGTACGAGGCGCGCGGAGCCCTGCATGTGTACGAGGCGCGCGGAGCCCTGCATGTGTACGAGGCGCGCGGAGCCCTGCATGTGTACGAGGCGCGCGGAGCCCTGCATGTGTACGAGGCGCACGGAGCGGAGCCCTGCGTGTGTACGAGGCGCACGGAGCGGAGCCCTGCATGTGTACGAGGCGCACGGAGCGGAGCCCTGCGTGTGTACGAGGCGCACGGAGCGGAGCCCTGCGTGTGTACGAGGCGCACGGAGTGGAGCCCTGCGTGTGTACGAGGCGCACGGAGCGGAGCCCTGCGTGTGTACGAGGCGCACGGAGCGGAGCCCTGCGTGTGTACGAGGCGCACGGAGCGGAGCCCTGCGTGTGTACGAGGTGTGTGGAGCAGCACGTGTACGGGGTGTATTAAGTCTGAAAGGAATGCGGCCCCCCAGCTCAAATTTTTTTTTATGTGTGGCCCATTTACTCTGCAGAGTTTGAGACCCCTGCTATAAAGAGAAAAATCAGACAAACTGAAAATTTTGCAGTGGTCTCTTAATTTTTGCCAGAGCTGTATATTTATAGTTATACATCTACTTTACGTATCACATGCACTAGAGGGAGGGGGTAATAAATGCTTCCGGAGACATATGTATGACATGTTGGCTAGATTTTACCTTCCAGATTACAGATGAATGAAGGAGGATATATGTTGTTAATAGTATATTTTCCCCCCATTGCTTTTTCTAACAAAGAAAAAAATGTAAACAGTGTAGTGTACCACGGGCGAATCAGAGAACGGAGATTACTGAGGTCTACATTTCTCATGTAACCACGGAACAACACCACAACTCACGTCATCTGCAAACACCACTATATGTCGGTATGGCATGGCGCAGACAGATGATGCGATAAGACTGCCAGCCTCAGATGTCTGTGCCCATGCTATATAAATAAACCCAGGTATCAAACCCTCCGATGAAGGGATAAGGGCGACGCTGCTCACAGTTAACCTGTTCACGGCTAGCCACACAGGCTGCAGCAGAATCATCCTCAGCAGGGGAAGAGTTAATGCTGTGATTTATTACAGCTGGCCACTGGAGTGCAAGTGAGAAGAGAACAAACAGATACGTGTCATGACAAGAATGAATTGAAGTCATTGCTGTGTGTTTCCCACAGCTCCTATAATGTGCTACTGAGCAATAAAACACTTCCAGGGAGACCGCTGCCTCATTCTCATTGGAAGAAAGTGACATCTTCCAGTATCCAACGCCATGGACCTCCATAACCTGCCCAATGCCGCTTTCCATAGGACACTGCAGTGCACGGCCCTGCTACTGCATCTTGTCATGACGGCTAATGATAAAAGGCTCCAGGGACTCAATGTCACAGACAATCAATACTGGAGAACGGTCCCCCCTCCATTAGAGCTACTCAACTGCAACTCTCATAATGTTAAAAGGGCATAAAATAGTAGCTAATGGGAGTCTATAATATTCTGTCATCATTCCAGGCTCCTCTCCTGTATAATCTCCTATGTTACACGAGGTGCCACACCATCAATAAAGGTCCCCGGGAGACCTTGACATCCATGGGGCTACAAGTAGTGATCCCGACACCAAACACTGGAAAAAAAAAACGGAAACTCTTGTGTTAGTGCTGCAAGGGATGGGCACTTACACTCCCTGACAGAAGTTATGCCGCGTATCCATGTTATGTAAATAAAAGCTTACAACCTGACATTAAATTCATCCATTGGTTGTATAAATTATTCTTTTGAAAGCCGAAACCCTCCGAAACGTGGTTTAGGTTAATAAATTGCCACCAATGCAGAAATATTGATCATTTAATGGACACAGAATGGTCAGATTTTGGCAAGACAAAAGTTTTGTCGGCAACAGAAAGTAATGTGATATTCAAACAATTAACTTAAAATACAAATATATGTTGCTTAACATTGGTGACTGAAGTTGTGGTGCTATTAGAGTCATATTTAATATTTTGTGTGACTTCCATGAGCTTGAAGGACTGCATCCATGTGGTTCAACAATGATCCATACAATTTATTAATGAAGTAATCAGGAATAGCAAAGAATGCAGTCTTTCATGCCTCCCATAGTTCATCTAGATTCTTTGGTTTTGTCTTCCAAGCTTCTTCTTTCATCCTACCCCAAACATGCTCAATGATGTTCATGTCTGGTGACTGGGCTGGCCAGTCCTTGAGCACCTTGATCTTTTTTTGCTTTTTTGCCTGGAGGAACTTTGTTGTAGAGATGGATATATGAGATGGAGCACCATCCTGCTGCAGAATTTGACTCCTTTTATGATTTGGAATATAAGAGGTAGCTAATACTTCTTGATATTTTAGGCTATTGATATTGCCTTCCACCTTGCAAATGTTTCGCACACCCCCGTACTGAATGTAACCCCAGACCATGATCTTTCCACCACCAAATTTAACTGTTTTGTGGGTGTATTTTGGATCCATACAGGCTCCAGTAGGTCTCCTGCAGTATGTGTGGCGGCTGTGGTGTAATTCTACTGGAGATTCATCAGAGAAATCCACCTTCTGCCACTTTTCCAGCGTCCATCTGTTTAGCAGGCCATGGGACTTTGCAAATGCCACAGCTTTTTATTTGCCTTTTCTTTAGTGCTAGCTTCTGGGCACTGATTTGACCATGGAGGCCATTTTGAGGCAGAATCCTACAAACTGTTCTAGTTGACACAGGGACTTGAGCTGACCAGGCCTGTTAGAGCTCTGCTGCAGTGGAAGAGGTGCTTGCTTTGGAAACGTTCCTCCTGAGCAGTTGTCTTGCGGGGTCTGCCAGACCTGGGCTTGTCAAACACATCCATCTCCAGTCTCTTTGAATCTTTTTTAATTTCTTTGTACTTGTCGCTGAGACACACTAAAGGTGCCAGCCACCTCTGCAGTGGATCTGGTCTTCAGCCTCTTGATAATCCAGGGTTTGGTAGCAGGGTGGATTTTTGGCATGTTGTCAGAGCTCAAGTTGCAGCTCATGTGAAGGTCTGGTGTGCTGGGTTTCTTTTTATACACACCCGCTAACTACCCGATCATTTACTGAGCATGTAAACTAGGATTGGGTGTATATGACCAGGTGACAAAATTTTTGTCTTGCCAAAATCTGACCATTCTGTGTCCATTAAATGATCAATATTTCTGCATTGATGGCAATTTATTTTCTAACCTAAACCACATTTCGGAGGGTTTCAGCTTTCAAAAGAATAATTTATACAACCAATGGATGAATTTAACGTCAGGTTATAAGCTTTTATTTACATAACATGGATAAGCGACAACTTGTCAGGGAGTGTAGAAAACAACGGCTTAGGTGGGATCATCAATTATACAAAAAAGGGCATAGGTGGGATCGCCACGTACAGAAAAGAGGGGCATAGGTGGGATCGCTATGTACAGAAAAGAGGGGCATAGGTGGGATCACCACATACTAAAGCGGCATAGGTGGGATCATCATGTACAGAAGAGAGGGGCATAGGTAGGATTGCCACATATAGAAGAGAGGGGCATAGGTAGGATTGCCACATATAGAAGAGAGGGGCATGTGTGGAATCACCACGCACAGAAGAGGGGCATAGGTAGGATGGCAGATCACAGAAGAGAGGGGCCTAAGTGGGAATGACAAGTACAGAAAATAGGGGCATAGGTGGAAAGGCCACGTACAGAAGAGAGGGGAGTAAGTTGGATAGGCACTTTAAGAGCCTGTAAGACAGAGGTAATTTTGCCCTCCAGCTTCCAGTTAAGCAGACTGTCATGGGAGGTGTAATGCAGAGGCTGCTGGATTATGAAGTTTGCTCCTATTTTTCTGGATCACTGCGACACCCGCCTACATATATCTCTGGGATTCACTCGAGGGCATAAAACAGAACTGGTTTTATATAGAGAACATGAAAACATTTACGTTATCTGCACAACACTCCAAACGAAGCAGCGTCTCCCCGAGGCTCGCCGCCAGTCCATCCACAGCAATTCCACATACTGCAGACTCCAAACTGCAAGATTTATGCAGCCGACCAGATGAGGCCCTGTAACACACAGAATAATCAGGAGCCTCTCCACATCAGGTAGTGGTTATGGCAAATTATTGAACTTTCATTTAAATACTGAACAGTGGTCGCTGAATCCTCCAAGGGCAAAACCGCCAATAATGTGTGGGCCGCAGCTGTCCAGCAGATCCTCTGTAAGAGGGGTTTAAAATGCCTCATTACCTTTCCTATTTAGAATCTCAGCTTTATGCAGAGGCGCCTGGAAAGCACCAGCTCAAATGTGAGCAGAACTGACAACCTCGGCCCCTCATTGCCCACCATCCGCCACAGCTTAACATCATTATGTGTAACCAGAGCAGAAGCAGCGGGCATTTATCCTGCAGTCAAACATGGTATACAGATAGGAGAAAATTACATAGAACCCTATATATGCACACACAAAATAAAGTTACTTTTTTTGGACACCCCATTAAGATCCAGTTTGAATTCAATGGGCAGATTGTAATCCTTTATTTCTCCTGAGCTGGTGTCGAGGGGATATTTTATAATTTACTGCTAAATTCCACTATAGACTGGTTGTTGGGGGGGGGGGGGGGGGTCTCTTGTAATATGATTATTCATGGTGGACCCTTGTAACTATGAAGTTTTGCCTAGATCAGATAAATTCGCACGTTTAGCCTAAAGACCATAAAACCAGTGACAGTCAAATAAAGGTGGCCAAACATCTTTGACAGTCATCGGCTGAACACATATACTTGTGCAGGCTCACAATGAAGAGAGGGGAAGCAAAACGCTGCCACACACCTCTGAAAAAAACATCAGGCATGCTGAAAGTCAACATGTCTAACACTCCCAGCCCCAATGTGTTTGCAGATAGAACAGAGGGGAGAGGCTCCTGCTGCAGCCTGATGTAAAACAGTGAGAAGACAAAAATGGCCAAGATGTACTAGTAATTGATGTTTTAAAAGCAAAAGGAAAGAAAAGATGAAAAGGCTAAATTAAATTTAGAAAGTCTTGTGAATGTGGATATTCAAACATGACTGGAACACATCACAATTAAATGATGCCCCGTATTTAGTGTAATGTACCCCATTGTCTTGCTGGAGTAGCATCTGGATCATCCTAAACAGTCAGTTAAACACAGCTGTATAATTGTAATGTGGTGTAATTAAGGGCTCTTCCTCCTCTAGCTCCATTAGTGACACATTGCAGAAACTCCATCTTATTAGCACCTTGACGGCATTTAGCACCCAAATCACACAACCCGCCACCACTAGAGAAAGGAGGTGGAGGATTCGCCTGTCACGGTGTTACACAAACCTACTCCAACACAAATGACTGCTGCTAGGAAAGCACAGAGCAGACAGCCTTTCCACCCTGAGATCAATGTCAGGCGAGCAAGCAGCCTGAGACCCCACAGGGCAATGAGCACGTAAGCAAGCAGCCTGACCCCGCAGGGCAATGAGCACGTAAGCAAGCAGCCTGACCCCGCAGGGCAATGAGCACGTAAGCAAGCAGCCTGACCCCGCAGGGCAATGAGCACGTAAGCAAGCAGCCTGACCCCGCAGGGCAATGAGCACGTAAGCAAGCAGCCTGACCCCGCAGGGCAATGAGCACGTAAGCAAGCAGCCTGACCCCGCAGGGCAATGAGCATGTAAGCAAGCAGCCTGACCCCGCAAGGCAATGAGCATGTAAGCAAGCAGTCCGACCCCGCAGGGCAATGAGCATGTAAGCAAGCAGCCTGACCCCGCAAGGCAATGAGCATGTAAACAAGCAGCCTGACCCCGCAGGGCAATGAGCATGTAAACAAGCAGTCTAACCCCGCAGGGCAATGAGCACATAAACAAGCAGCCTGACCCCGCAGGGCAATGAGCACGTACAGTTTTGGCCAAAAGTATTGACACCCCTGCAATTCTGTCAGCTAATACTCAGTTTCTTCCTGAAAATGATTGCAATCACAAATCCTTTGGTATTATCTTCATTTAATTTGTCTTAAATGAAAAAACACAAAAGAGAATGAAGCAAAACATTGATCATTTCACACAAAACTCCAAAAATGGGCCAGACAAAAGTATTGGCACCCTCAGCCTAATACTTGGTTGCACAACCTTTTGCCAAAATAACTGCGATCAGCCGCTTCCGGTAACCATCAATTAGTTTCTTACAATGCTCTGCTGGAATTTTAGACCTTTCTTCTTTGGCAAACTGCTCCAGGTCCCTGATATTAGAAGGGTGCCTTCTCCAAACTGCCATTTTTAGATCTCTCCACAGGTGTTCTATGGGATTCAGGTCTGGACTCATTGCTGGCCACCTTAGAAGTCTCCAGTGCTTTCTCTCAAACCATTTTCTAGTGCTTTTTGAAATGTGTTTTGGGTCATTGTCCTGCTGGAAGACCCATGACCTCTGAGGGAGACAAAGCTTTCTCACACTGTGCCCTACTTTATGCTGCAAAATTTGTTGGTAGTCTTCAGACATCATAATGCCATGCACACGGTCAAGCAGTCCAGTGCCAGAGGCAGCAAAGCAACCCCAAAACATCAGGGAACCTCCGCCATGTTTGACTGTAGGGACCATGTTCTTTTCTTTGAATGCCTCTTTTTTTTCTCCTGTAAACTCCATGTTGATGCCTTTGCCCAAAAAGCTCTACTTTTGTCTCATCTGACCAGAGAACATTCTTCCAAAACGTTTTAGGCTTTTTCAGGTAAGTTTTGGCAAACTCCAGCCTGGCTTTTTTATGTCTCGGGGTAAGAAGTGGGGTCTTCCTGGGTCTCCTACCATACAGTCCCTTTTTATTCAGACGCCGACGGATAGTACGGGTTGACACTGTTGTACCTTCGGACTGCAGGGCAGCTTGAACTTGTTTGGATGTTAGTCGAGGTTCTTTATCCAACATCCACACAATCTTGGGTTGAAATCTCTTGTCAATTTTTCTTTTCCGTCCACATCTAGGGAGGTTAGCCACAGTGCCATGGGCTTTAAACTTCTTGATGACACTGCGCATGGTAGACACAGGAACATTCTGGTCTTTGGAGATGGACTTGTAGCCTTTAGATTGCTCATGTTTCCTCACAAATTGGTTTCTAAAGTCCTCAGACAGTTCTTTGGTCTTTTCTTTTCGCCATGCTCAATGTGGTACACACAAGGACATAAGACAGAGGTTGAGTCAACTTTAATCCATGTCAACTGGCTGCAAGTGTGATTTAGTTATTGCCAACACCTGTTAGGTGCCACAGGTAAGTTACAGGTGCTGTTAATTACACAAATTAGAGAAGCATCACATGATTTTTCGAACAGTGCCAATACTTTTGTCCACCCTCTTTTTTATGTTTGGTGTGGAATCATAACCAATTTGGCTTTAGGACAATTCTTTTTGTGTTTTTTCATTTAAGACAAATTAAATGAAGATAATAATAACAAAGAATTTGTGTTCGCAATAATTTTCAGGAAGAAACTGAGTATTATCTGACAGAATTGCAGGGGTGTCAATACTGTTGGCCACAACTGTAAGCAAGCAGCCTGACCCCGCAGGGCAATGAGCACATAAGCAAGCAGCCTGACCCCGCAGGGCAATGAGCACATAAGCAAGCAGCCTAACCCCGCAGGGCAATGAGCATGTGAACAAGCAGCCTAACCCCGCAAGGCAATGAGCATGTAAGCAAACAGCCTAACCCCACAGGGCAATGAGCACGTAAACAAGCAGCCTGACCCCCGCAGGGCAATGAGCATGTAAGCAAGCAGCCTGACACCGCAGGGCAATGAGCACGTAAGCAAGCAGCCTGACCCCCGCAGGGCAATGAGCATGTAAGCAAGCAGCCTGACACCGCAGGGCAATGAGCACGTAAGCAAGCAGCCTAACCCCGCAAGGCAATGAGCACGTAAACAAGCAGCCTAACCCCGCAGGGCAATGAGCATGTAAACAAGCCGCCTAACCCCGCAGGGCAATGAGCATGTAAACAAGCAGCCTAACCCCGCAGGGCAATGAGCATGTAAACAAGCCGCCTAACCCCGCAGGGCAATGAGCATGTAAACAAGCCGCCTAACCCCGCAGGGCAATGAGCATGTAAACAAGCAGCCTGACCCCGCAGGGCAATGAGCATGTAAGCAAGCAGCCTGACCCCGCAGGACAATGAGCATGTAAGCAAGCAGGATGCAGCAACAATGATAAATGCATACAAGTGAACGATTTGGCAGGTTTTATAAATAAAAAAAAAAAAAAAAGAATGGATTTAAAGACTTGGAGAGGATATTGTCACAAAAACGCCAGTGATTAACAAGACAAATTAGCAGAGAAAAATCATGATTCGTTACTTGCAAGTGGTCACAATAACCCACCATGCCAAGCACCGCAATCTGCCTGGAGCATACATCAAACCCTCCAAACTCACACCTGCTAGTGGCCTTGTAATGAGTATTCAGTCTAAAAGAGGGGGTCCTAATAGAAACATGCCTTGATGGCTTATCTCAGAGGATGCGCCTGGCCACAAAGAGCCAGCAGCTTGATTGAGCGCGGTAATGGAAGGCAGGAAATGAGAAGGCTCGGTTAGGGCTTCCATAATCGATCAGCATGTTCATCAGAGTGTGAGCCCGGACGAGAATTGGATGCACTGAGCTTTAAACATCACTTTCCTTAGTTATCACACAAAAGGGGACACCTGTTGAATTTTCATGACGCCATTATTGTTATAAGCTGCTCTGTAGGGCTCCGAAGCTTGCGGCAATGCCTGGCCAGCCATTTCAATTGCAGTTCTTATTTTTAGTTACCCAGTGCCACCATGCTCATTAGAATTAAACATCAAATACATCATAAAAAGTAATATACTGTCATCAGCACCACTCATGTCTGACCCTTTAAAAGGTCCTTAAATGGAGTCCAGATTCAAGCACCATCATGTATGGTCTTTACCAGCACTCATTAAAGACTGACAAAGCTGATCTGTCAGCAGATTTCACATCAAAAACTGTATACATTAGTAAATAGATCTAGGACCTGATTGTTGTGAGTTCATTTTTCCCTTCACCACTGAGGTCTGATGAACTCCCTCCTCTGGTGAAGGAAGGTAGTGAGGCTGATTACCAAACACCTGGGCAGCTAGATGATGACTGGGTGGCTGGACTTGAGGACTGGATATAAGGCTGCCGACGCCCTTCTTCCTGGCTGGTGATTTTCCTGCTGGATTCTTGGAGACCAGTCTGATTCCTGCATCTCAAAGCTAAGTTTTTCTGCTCTGCTTTGTACTCTTCAGTTTTGTTTTTGTTTTGCCTTTTTTTTTGGGATTTCTGCCATCCCCGGCCGAGGGTGAGCTGAATTCCATTTTTGTCTCTGATCTGTTGATCTTTTGCTCTGTCTTCGGAATATACCTGAGTGCTGATATAGTCTTTTGAAGCCTAGCGACTTCAGGGCCTGTTTTTCCTATCAGTCGGTTGGCTCATTTTGATAGGGTTTTTGCGGATGGCAGACAGCAGCTTTCCTATCCTGTCCTATGTAGTTAGCTTGGGCCCCATCATTTGCTCAACCTATCTGTGTTAGTTTTCATCTTGCTTCACCGTCATTATATGTTGGGGGCTGCCTATTGCTTTGGGGTCTGCTCTGGGGCAGTTTAGTTTTTCCCCTTTCTGTCTTTAGGCTATGTAGTTCTCCGGCTGTGATCGAGGGGTCTAGGGCACCGTAGGAACCCCCCACGGCTACTGATAGTTGTTGTGGATAGGTCCAGGGGTCTGCAATCCGATAGCTGCCAACCTCTCTGGTTTTTCTGGACTTAGCTGGTATTTTGTTTTTTCCTCCTTCGGTGACTCATCATAACACTGATGAGGTTGGTGTGCTTACCATGAAAATCCATATCAGTATTACAGCAAATAGCAAGATACACAGGTGCTTCTCACAAAATGAGAATATCAAAAAGTTTCTTTATTTCAGTTCTTAAATATAAAAAGTGCAACTCATTATAGTCATTAGAAACAGAATGATCTATTTCAAGTGTTTATTTCTGTTAATGTTGATGATTATGGCTTACAGCCAATAAAAACCCAAAAGTCATTATCTCAGTAAATTAGAATACTTTATAACACCAGCTTGAAAAATTATTTAAAAAACTTAACAATAGACCTATGAAATCAAGGTCCCAGAGTCTGGAGGAAGAGGGGAGAGGCCACAATCCAAGCTGGTTGAGGTCTAGTGTGAAGTTTCCACAATCAGTGATGGTTTGGGGATCCATGTCATCTGCTGGTGTAGGTCCACTGTGTTTTATCAAGACCAAAGTCAGTGCAGCCATCTACTAGGAAATTTTAGAGCATTTCATGCTTCCCTCTGCCGACAAGCTTTTTGGAGATGGAAATGTCATTATCCAGCAGGACTTGGCACCTGTCTACACTGCCAAAAGTACCAATACCTGGTTTACAAACAACCAGGGCTGTGGAGTCGGTAAGCCAAACCTGCGACTCCGACTCCTCAATTTCCCTTCCACCGGCTCCGACTCCACAACTCCGATTCCAACATATATTACTTATATTTAAGTGAAAAATTTATTGTAGTACAATGTGAATATCAGACATTTAATCATTTTTATGATAATAATCAAGACATTTAGATAGAACATAATATATATTTACTGGAATACAACTTTAGAACAAAAACTGTAATAAATTGTAAATATGTAATATCGAATATATATATATATATATATATATATATATATATATATATATATATATATATCTCTCTCTATCTCTAAGTAAGAAACTATGTAAGTGGCAAAAAACAGTTTTCAACAAAAACATACTAAATAACATTTGTGCAGTCTATGAATTTGTTCTAAGAATAGAATTGCCTCCATCAGATCCTCCTTCATAGATGACCTAAAATCTGACCTAATAATTTTAAGGCCAGAGAACAACCTCTCTACACTAACTTGGGTTGGAGGCAAAGCTGTAACCACATGGGAACATCTCTAACAATTTCCAAGTATAAAGGAATTGCCTCATGCACAGTCAGTTTTGATGAACGGTTGAATTTTTCTTTTTCTTTGAGAGCAAGTGAAACATTTTGCTGAAATATAGTCAATCTGCTTGCTATAGGAGACGGAGTGAAATCTTTTTCCTTGCAGCAACGCTTTTTGCCTGCTCCATATCGTCCAAATACTTGTCAAACTCCTCATCTGATGATGAAGAAATGGCAGCAGTAGCACTGTCAGGACCCAAGTCCTCTTGCGCCTGGCAGTCCTCCTGTAGGCCACTCAGCCTAACTGCTAGCTCAGTCAGAGCTTCTTTTCCTTTAGTAAGCGGTTGATCATCAAGCAATATATGATGACTTGGGTCCACATAAACAGCTGCCAGAAAAATATTATTTTCCAATAGCTGTGTCTCTCTCTGTTTCATTGAAGCAGAAATGCCATCTGCGATTAAATCTCCTCTTTGGGACAGGCAAAATAGCAAGTTCTTCCACTCCCTTATGAAAATGCCAGGCGTTAAATCCTCAGCTTGTAATTTTTTAGTCACGGTAAATAGGTGATTAAGCAATTCCTTCAATTAAGCCACCTGTGTCCATTGACCTTCACTTAGGGTTACCTGAGGGTTCGCCATATCTATAAGAAACGGTTTTAGCCAGGATCAAAACTAGGGGGGGGCAGAACCTCATACTGTTCCGCAGAATCTCATACTGCACAGTGTAGGGGTGTGCAGTATGAAGTTCTGCAGCAGCTGAGGTGTGCAGTATGAGGTCCTGCCGCCCCCAGGTTTGAGCCTGGCTACGCCCATGGTGTGATTTAAAAACACACAAGTCTGTTGGACCATGTTCACACCAAAACGTTGGTGAAGCAGCTTGGCATACATTTTTTTGCAAAAAAAAACGTATCGACTAAATACCCTGTGTTTGTTATTACCTTTTATCAGCACTTGCTGATTACTGCTATATGTCTTATCGCAAGGTATTTTTGCACATTTGTCATTCTGTGCTTTTTGTTTGTGTTTCAGTCAGGGTGGTGTGAACATGGTCCAACAGACTTGTTCACATTGTGCATGTCACATGTGTGTTTTTAATCCAGTTTTTTTCGTGCTTATGCATGATTTGAGAGACCCCACCCCTCTCGTGTGACATGCACATAAGGAGCTGTCTTGCACCACGTGCCCATACCAGAAAGCGCCTGTCTTAATCCTGCTCATTTAGACACTGTTCATATGTTCAGGTTTTAAATACGTTACATAGGGACTGCTTCAATACGGGTTACCTTGACGCTGGTGAAGCAGCTTGGCATACATTTTTTTGCAAAAAAACGTATCGACTAAATACCCTGTGTTTTTTATTACCTTTTATCAGCACTTGCTGATTACTGCTATATGTTTTATTGCAAGATATTTTTGCACATTTGTCATTCTGTGCTGTTTGTTTGTGGCCCATGGTGTGAATGTAGCCTGAGGATCTAGGCCTTGTCTTAGCTGAGATAAGTCATAGTGTTATATATAATATACACATACTCATATATATATATATATATATATATAGACACATACATGTATATATATATACACACACATACATACACACACATACATACACACACACACACACACACACACACACACACACACACACAGTACAGACCAAAAGTTTGGACACACCTCATTCAAAGAGTTTTCTTTATTTTCATTACTATGAAAATTGTAGATTCACTCTGAAGTCATCAAAACTATGAATTAACACATGTGGAATTATGTAATTAACAAAAAAGTGTGAAACAGCTGAAATTACTGTATGTCTTATATTCTAGGTTCTTCAAAGTAGCCACCTTTTGTTTGATTAATGCTTTGCATACTCTTGGCATTCTCTTGATGAGCTTCAAGAGGTAGTCACCGGAAATGGTTTTCACTTCACAGGTGTGCCCAGTCAGGTTTAATAACTGGGATTTCTTGCCTTATAAATGGGGTTGGGACCATCAGTTGTGTTGTGCAGAAGTCTGGTGGATACACAGCTGATAGTCCTACTGAATAGACGGTTAGAAATTGTATTATGGCAAGAAAAAAAAGCAGCTAAGTAAAGAAAAACGAGTGGCCATCATTACTTTAAGAAATAAAGGTCAGTCAGTCCAAAAAATTGGGAAAACTTTGAAAGTGTCCCGAAGTGCAGTGGCAAAAACCATCAAGCGCTACAAAGAAACTGGCTCACATGAGGACCGCCCCAAGAAAAGAACCAAGAGCCACCTCTGCTGCAGAGGATAAGTTCATCCGAGTCACCAGCCTCAGAAATCGCAGGTTAACAGCAGCTTGAATTAGAGACCAGGTCAATGCCACACAGAGTTCTAGCAGCAGACACATATCTACAACAACTGTTAAGAGGAGACTTTGTGCAGCAGGCCTTCATGGTAAAATAGCTGCTAGGAAACCACTGCTAAGGACAGGCAACAAGCAGAAGAGATTTGTTTGGGCTAAAGAACACAAGGAATGGACATTAGACCAGTGGAAATCTGTGCTTTGGTCTGATGAGTCCAAATTTGAGATCTTTGGTTCCAACCATCATGTCTTTGTGCGACGCAGAAAAGGTGAACGGATGGACTCTACATGCCTGGTTCCCACCGTGAAGCATGGAGGAGGTGGTGTGATGATGCTTTGCTGGTGACACTATTGGGGATTTATTCAAAATTGAAGGCATACTGAACCAGCATGGCTACCACAGCATCTTGCAGCAGCATGCTATTCCATCCGGTTTGCGTTTAGTTGGACCATCATTTATTTTTCAACAGGACAATGACCCCAAACACACCTCCAGGCTGTGTAAGGGCTATTTGACCAAGAAGGAGAGTGATGGGGTGCTACGCCAGATGACCGGGCCTCCAGTCACCAGACCTGAACCCTATCGAGATGGTTAAGGGTGAGCTGGGTCGCAGAGTGAAGGCAAAAGGGCCAACAAGTGCTAAGCATCTCTGGCAACTCCTTCAAGACTGTTGGAAGACCATTTCCGGTGATTACCTCTTGAAGCTCATCAAGAGAATGTCATGAGTGTGCAAAGCAGTAATCAAAGCAAAAGGTGGCTACTTTGAAGAACCTAGAATATAAGACATATTTTCAGTTGTTTCACACTTTTTTGTTAATTATATAATTCCACGTTTTGATGCCTTCAGAATGAATCTACAATTTTCATAGTCATGAAAATAAAGAAAACTCTTTGAATGAGGTGTGTCCAAACTTTTGGTCTGTACTGTATATATGTAATCGATATTACAAAGCATATTACATATTTACAATTTTAGTTTTTTGTGTTCTAAAGTTGTAATGTGTATATATATATATATATATATATATTCTGTTCTAAATATCTTGATTATTGGATCATAAAAATGATTATGTGTCTGATGTTCACATTGTACTACAATAAATTCTTCACTTAAAGGGAAGGTGCCGCAATTTTATATAATTTGCAAAAAAAGAGTAAGTAACAAAACATGCTGTTTCAGCAAATGTTGTACTAACTAGGATTTATGGTTTGTTTGTAATAATGTTTTAATGTAGCCACTGGGCGCTGCCATCTTGATTTGCAGATCTGTGGAGGACTCATACAGTCTGCAAATATGGCCGTCCCTGGACATAGGAGACAGTAGTCTGTTCCCAACCCCATCTCTAACATTGCAGCCTCATTACCAGTGAACTGGGTAAGCCCCTGTGGGCTGCACCATTCACTGCTGTAGGTGTGGCTGGGCGCCAATTTACTGTAGCCCAGTGCTATCTGCTGAGGTCCACTTTCTGCACTGTGCTTCCTGCTCCAGCTCCACTGTCCTCCTGCTCTGTCTCCTCTCACTCACAGCCCCAGTGATCTCCGGTAATCTGACACCTTCCTTTTTAGGACAGCTTTTATGGCTGTCTGAGGAGGACAGTGACATATACAGCCCATAGTCTAGTGTATAATTTGGGGGGGGGGGGGGCTGGAAGTTTCACCAGTGTGGGCATATCTGTAATTCTGTCTCGTGTGATACTGCCTGCTGAGCCGTGTATCTAATCCTCTTCTGTGTGATACTGTCTGCTGAGCCGTGTGTCTAATCCTCTCCTGTGTGATACTGACTGCTGAGCTGTGTATCTAATCCTCTCCTGTGTGATACTGACTGCTGAGCCGTGTATCTAATCCTCTCCTGTGTGATACTGACTGCTGAGCCGTGTATCTAATCCTCTCCTGTGTGATACTGTCTGCTGAGCCGTGTATCTAATCCTCCCCTGTGTGATACTGACTGCTGAGCCGTGTATCTAATCCTCCCCTGTGTGATACTGTCTGCTCAGCCGTGTATCTCATCCTCTCCTGTGTGATACTGACTGCTGAGCCGTGTATCTAATCCTATCCCGTGTGTTATTGCTCTCCTGACATACTCTGTGCTGCTGTCACCCTGCTGGTTTTATGTGTGATCGAGATGGTGGTATTGTGTATGATCTATATGGCGGTATTATGTGAGAACACTATGGCAGTATTATCTGCTAAAAGGGGACCCATTCTGTGGTGGTTCTGGCTGAGCACCTACACACGGGTCGGGGTAATAGTTAGGTGCAGTCAGTGGAGGGCTGATGAGGGAGCTGAAGAGGGGTCTCATTTTTATCGTTACTGTATGGCTACCTTTCCCACAGCCTGCTTCCCAGCGTCACCCCGGACTGCGCCTGTCGCCTCGCTTTCACACATCGCAAGGACAGGATCTGAGGAGGGGAATGGGGTCTTTGCATGCAAAGTCTGGATCAGAACAGGCCATCAATCAGCCGAAATGTTTCCTGGATTTCTGTGTTGCTGTCACCCTGCTCCTCCCCCATATATCTCCCTCTGTGCCCCCCATAGACCAGCACACTGCTCTCCTGAAATACTCTGTGCTGCTGTCACGCTGCTCCCAGAATCCTTGCTGCCTGCCATCCTCGGTGACCGAAGACCCCATTCCTCTCCTCAGATCCTGTCCTGGCGATGTGTGAAAGCGAGGCGTCAGGGGTCTGATATATGGAGGAAGGAGCAGGGTGACAGCAGCACAGAGTATTTCAGGAGAGCAGTGTGCTGGTCTATGGGGGGGTCACAGAGGGAGATATATGGTGGAGGAGCAGGGCGACAGCAGCACAGAATATTTCAGGAGAGCAGTGTGCTGGTCTATGGGGGAACCCTGTTCGGTGCCAGGGATTGTACATAGAGCGCTGTGTTTTATACACATGGATGGACCATCTGCTTGTCTGCTCCACAGAAATCCAGGAAACATTTCTGCTGATTGATGGCCTGTTCTGATCCAGACTTTGCATGCAAAGACAGTCAGTAACTTTGCAGGCCCCATCAAAATGGCTGCTCACTGTGTTCCTAAATGTCATCCTCTTTTCCCTTAGCAAACACCCAGAAGGGGAGGAGGAGTGACACCACACCCATGTCAGCAGATTCCACCAATAATTACTGCAGGGCAGTAATGTGAGCAAGTTGTACACTAGGTTTTTGTGCCAAATTACAGTAGCTGCTCCCCCTAGTGTTAACAAGTGGAAATGCCAAACTTTTTAAAATTATTTTTCATATTTTGCAAAATTAAAAACAAATGATTACATTTTCTTAAATATTAACATTAATTCTTTACATTTTTTCAATTGCTGAAAAAATTTTTCTTGGATGGCACCTTCCCTTTAAATATAAGCAATATGTGTCGGAGTCGGTGTAAGGGAAATTGAGGAGTCGGAGTCGCAGGTTTGGCTTACCGACTCCACAGCCCTGCAAGAAACGTCGGATTTGTGTATGGCGGTATAATCCGGATAGCAAGATAAGCATTATACGAATCTACCTTCAACATTTTATGTCAGACAAGAGGTTTTTACAGTAATTTTTACTGGAAAATTTTCACAGTAAGTACACCAGCCTCATTAGGTCTGGTGACCGTAGTTCTCCTTTAAAAGGCAGAGAATGGTAGAAAAGAGGCAAGTGTATCATCCAGAAGAGTTTGGAAAGATTTTAGGAGGCACTTTCTATGACATGCAGGATCATACCTTTGTGCCTCATTTTTGGTCACATGAATGATATTCTGTATGACTGTTGCATTTCCCCAGCACACATAGATGAACACCTCCAATTAGTCCAAGCTTGAGCGTGGCACCAGAATTCCCACTGGCGCCGCCAGGTGCTTCATAACAGCTAATAGACTGTTTTCACATGCGGATGTAAATTACCCATCAGAAGTGGAGATCTCTTGCCCTGGGGCTTCTATAATCTCGCATCAGTAACTGTAATGGGCCTGAAGCTGCAATGCACCATCAATAAGAGACAAGATACAGATGACAGAGAGCAACAATATCATTAAACCTGTAATCGATATGTATCCAGAACCAGAGCAGTAACAGACAGCTACTAAATGGCCTCCCTCTACAGCAGCATTCACACGCTAGGATGGAGGAGCTCACAAGGGCTTTACCAGCTTCAGAACATGGCTTTATTTTTTTTATTTTTTTTTCTTGTTCCAGTTGCCACACAGACATGTTGTAAATCAACCCCGGCTGTGCGCCACCCAACTCAAGCAGTTCCCCAACAACGGAGGGCATTACTGATGCATTTAACTAATCATCGAGTATGCGCTGCGGTAATTACTTTCCATTAAGGTTTGCTGCTTTAAACCTACAGAAGGCAAATCTGTAAAGAGAGGGGGAGCTGTTCACGGTGCTTGACATTTGGCATAAAATGTCAGTTGTGCTACATGGTTCACATCTAATTACTGAACACAAGCAGGGAACTCATCTCCCCCTCGTTCGTCCGCAGGAACTAAATAAATAAGAAAAAAAAATAAAAATGTAGAAATGGGAACCGGGTGCCGATATGGACATGTCCTTAGGAAACCTGCACAAAAGTCTCACCTTCTAAAGATCAGTAACATTGGGAAATCAGCGTAGGTCCTGGCATTAGAGCCAAACCACAACTTCTACACTAACTTATCATGGGAGGATGTGGGTATTGGGAGACCAAACAGCGCGGAGCCGACCATATCAGGGGGATTTAGAACAGGGGAGGCAAGCCAAATCAACAGAGCAGATGAAAGCATACAGGTGCACACACATCTACAGCGCCCAAATACTGAGAAACTACAGAACGGCATTTATCTCTGTTACTGGGGAGGCCGAACGCCAAGAAATATTACCAAGCATTGTGTCATTGGAGCAAACGTCTTTAGAGAGGAGCCGCTGCCTCTCCGGATAGATCAGTGTTCGCAACTATATGCATCCCGCATGATTATAGATCAGTAAGAAGTGCTAGAGTGGGAAGTAGACCGCACATGTGTACCCGGAAACTGGGGTCACTTTGAAATCTTGGGGGGGGGGGGTTACTACTGCCTGATGCCCACCTATAAAGCTCTTCTAAAAATTGCCATATGTCAATTGCTACTCTGGGTTATGCAGGTATCGAAGGGGCATTGTACAAGATTGGGATTCAAATAACACAAAATGTTTCGCCTCTTCAGGCCCTGCACCAGGGGTAACAGAAAATCAGTGTTATTTTAAACGTATGCATGGTATAAAATATACCAGCTCTATTAAAATGGTGGAAAACTGAGAAAATGCCAATTTACTGGGATTTTTCAGCTACATCGTAAAACAAGAAAGTGTGTTAAGAGACCAAAAAAATGCTGGAGAAAGTCAATGAGCGACAGCAGGATGCTACATGAACAATTAGCTGTATCATTAGCCGGGCCGGGCCTTCCCGTTGACCATGTCTCCAAGATATACAGCATTTTTCAGATTTTCTACCCACGAATGTGAAACAGATGCTCGATGATTAGAATGATTGCCTGAACCTCGCAGACCTCACATTTTAATTTTCAAAACTAAAAACAAGGGCCGATGGAAATGAGCGGAATACGATTTAAGGCTCCGGCGGCAGAGCCAGTAAAGCAGGGTCTAGGCTGGAGACGCGGCGGCAATAGAAAACGCGCAGATTACCGTGTGGGGAATTGAAATGATGGGCAGTTAGTGTCGGCTGCTGAAGTAGTAGTTTGTATTAACAGCAGAGGAGTAAGAATTTATATGTAAATCACTTGCATAAAATACACACAGGAGGTGAAGAAAAAGCACTGGGTAGCAAAGAACCTTCATTTATTCTGCAATAATTCAGCGGTTAACACTTGGAGCTACAGAACGGAGAATGGGCGGAGAGGCTCCAATAAGGGAGAAAGCCTAGAGAAACATCACATACATAGCACCAACATATGCTGCAGCGCAGTACACCAGTTTTGTCACTAGCCAAGTGTTCATCCTAATCCTCCTGATGCATCAATATTAATATAGTAAAGGACAAAACAGAAGAGGACTTGGAAATATGACTCCGCTTCATAATGCAATTTTCTGCCTTTGTTTTATATACCGATTTCTTTATTATCTTTCTATAAAGTTGCCGTGTGCAAGTGACAGAGAAATTAATTGTAGGAAAATCTGAGAAGCAAAAAGCGCGAGAGTCCAATCCGATGATCAAGGACAATAAGGGAATTGCTCACCTGGTATAGTGGTGTATCACACAACAAAGATCAAGGAGAAGTTTGTCAGATGCTGCAGTCCCACAGCTTAACCCTTGAAATGCCAGACGGGATCCAATAGATGGGTCGTCTGCGCTGCTGGTGGAGATCCCGAAGAATGGTCCAGGATACAAAGTAGACTTGATGTGGTTTTATTATCAATGCGTTTCTAATAGTGATGAGTGAATGTTCTCAGGTGTTAGAGTATCTTGGACGTGCTCGGATAATATATTCGAGTCCCTGCAGCTGTAACACATGCGGTGATTGCCTAACAGACAACCCCTGCATGTGTTATGGCTGTCTACTGCAGAAAAACAGGCAGCCACAGGGACTCTAATATATTATCCGAGCACGCCCAAAATACAACACATTATCAGAGCACATTCGCTCATCACTAGACTTTTTAGGTCTTCAGACTTCAAAACGCGTTTATAATAAAACTGCATCACGTGTCCTTTGTAGTCTGCACCATTATTTGGGATCTCCATCAGCAATGCAGACAACCCAGAGAAATAACGGTAGATTGTGACTTCCGTAAAGCTGACCGTGCTCATTTGGCAGACTCCTCCATGTATATGTATGCGTTTTTGGCATGCAAAGGGGAGTTAAACATATGAGATATAGTGGCTATCCCGTCTCCCCCATACACGCAAGCCCTTGGCCAAGCATTCATCTGTTCTCAATGGTCAGAGCGTAGACGGCTGCTGAAGACGATCTCTCCTGAAAACAAAAGGATTGGGCACTGAAATTTCCACATCTCAATCATTCTCCCTCTCCGCTCATCTGTAGGGGGGGCTCCTATACACATCAGATGGTGGTTAAATCATCAGATTTAACCCGACTTTCTCTTCTGGAACTGCCTTGCTCTATTGAGAATAAAGGGATCGGGATGTTGTAATCAATCTGCCCAATCCTAATTTCCCCAGCACTTGACCCCATACACATTGACTGGTGGGTCGGCCATGCTGTAATCAGTAAGCTCAGCCAATATATATCTTGTGTGTATGGACAGCTTCAGCTGCTCCCCTGAAAATAAAATGATCGGGCATGTTGAAAGCCAACTGACTGATCCACTCTGACACGACATCCGTACGTGAAGACTTGGGAGGCGCCCACACACATTGGATGATCGGTGCATTACTTGGCTGTAAAAAATGCAACAGGAAATAGATGTGGGAAACTAATGCTAGGGGCAATGTGCTGGGGGTCAATGCTGTATGTAGCTTAGGAACCGTTACAATATAATAAAATATCTATTTTCTTCTTTTCCTATAATTTTGTCCAATTACATATTATCTGTACACGTCCGCACGCTCGTCACATTTAATAGTCCTAGGTCAGTGGAGACATGGCTGTGCAGTGTGATGAGAGATGAAGTACCGTAATCCCTTGCTGTAATCAGACAACCGTCCGGTGGCGACGCTGCCATCAGTCAGCCGCACAGTAGAAAGGCTGCTCGGCTATGCAAATCAGCAGGCACGTCACGTTGCCCCTGTTATTGGTTAGTGCTACGCTGACATCTAGTCCTCTCACATACGGATGACTGGCTCGGTGGCACGTCTGTTTATACAGGGAACAGAAATGAGCTGCAAGGTGTTCCCGGGCAAGGAAATCTGTCTTATTCGGCAGCACACACCGCTGTGTAATTTCATTGTAAACATGGTAATTGATCAAAAATGTGTATCTCCGAGAAACAAAGCATTGAGTGTTACGCATTCAGGCACGCATGGCCGGGCAACAAGACGGGATAGAGATTGCTTTGTTGTGCAAGAAGGGAAGAGGGGGGCAGCGATGGGATCAGACGTACATGCACCCTCATGTGCAATGACTGCACCCTCCCAAGCACTTCCACTTTTGATTAGCCGACCGGTGGCTGGGGATCTGCTTGCACACACAGCAGTCTTACTGTAACGCTTGCAATAAAACAGGCTGAATAAGGGAAGTCATTTGTTACATTATCAGAAACAGAAGCCAATTTGTTCTCTGCTTCAGTTTCCTCCATTACCGAGCAACACAACACACAGGGAGTTAATCTCATTAATAGCGAGGGAACAGATTTCTTCTCTGCTTTGATGACTGATCTGCCTGCAAAGGAGGCAGCTCAATAAGACGTGTTCATCCAAATACCATTTTCTTGGCTATATTTCTCCCTCTGGTCTCTTTAGATTTATCTTTAATTTTTTTTTTTTTTTTTTTAATAACGAGATCTGAATGTTTTGTGGGAACGGCATGTCCTGGTTTTCAATGTTCTCATTGTAATTAAGAATAAAAAACAGAAATACTATATAATATTTCGATCGTTCTCATAATGTAATACATATATACACACGCCGTATATGCATATAGACATACACATGCATTTATACATAGACATACCCACACACAATTATAGACAAACACACACTCATACACATGTATACATACTATATACATAAACACACACATTATACATATATAAAACACACACTATATACATAAACACACTCATACGGTAGATATACACATTTATGTGTGTGCGCAAATCTATACAATATGAGTATTCATAGTATATTCATTATTTTTACATTTATTTTAAGAAATAGACCTTTTAATAAATGTAAGGCTTTTGGGGGGCATTCAAGTAAAAATTCATGTCTTATGTCAATGACCATTGAATACAATACAAGGCGCACCTATATAATAATATTAATACTATAAACACAGCAGACGCGGCGCAGTGTTATCACCACAGAGAGCGGCAGCTCCTTCTTGGCACCAGGTCGCCTCCAATGAGTCATTTGCTTTGACAAGAGGATTTGCAGGGACACTACAGCAATACTGCATCCCGCCACCAGGGGTCCAGGCCTCCAGCTGGTCAGGATTACATTACAGCACAATGCGGGTACATTACAGCCCTATGAAAACCGCACTCTGGAGCATTGACTCACATTAGGACTTGGAGATCAGGGTGGAAATTACTATGGTGACCCTGGAGCAGCGTAATATTTTGGACAGCAATGATGTGAATGCATAAAGAAGCCTTTTCCATTACATCCGGAGAGTATTACTGACAGTGTTCGATATAGTTAAATACGCGGTGTGTACTGCTGTACCATGTGAATGGCTCAATAAGAGCCGCTTTACATCATTGCATACAATTACACACCCCATAATTATGGATTAGATCCATATAGGAATATCCGCTTGGGATTAAGTATAGACTTGGCTGCACAGCAATGAAGCAAGTTAGCGATTAGCAATCTGAAATTGTGGGCGGATTATCTCATGTATTATTAGTCATATATTATAATGTACGTCATCACCTGCTGCCTGGAGATAAATGCCTTTCATAGTCGTAAACTGGGATTTACAGGGTTATTACCAGAAAAGGAGCTTCTCCTTCAGCTTTACCGGCCCCTCATCTAACATCAAGTGCATTCATAATATATTTGACACCAGATCACAGGGCAATTTTGATACACAGAACAGAATACAATCCTGATGTGTTCTAACCGCTGTTGCCTTTGCTGCCACAAGAGAGCCAGCAAAGCTGTATACATACCACCCTCTAGTGGTGGCGATAGGGAGGGCATTTTTTATAAGCTGGCACATAGTATAATAACTACTATACAAAGATGTGCAGTTAGGAAAAATATTCAAGACATCAATGCTTGTTACAGAACAAACTGTGACAATAGATATCCCACCAGTCTGGTCTGCAAGTAACCCAATAAAGGTGTCGAGGAAACATGCTCCTAATTGGAAACTATGGAAACTAATTTTTTTAGTTACTAATTAATGCTGCATTCACAGTACAGTCTTATTAGATGTTTTGAATTTAAGGACTGGTGGTCGGTCAGGAGAACTCTCGCTGGGTCTCGAAATTGTGGCTCATACACAGACTGTCAAACACGGATGTGTGAAAGCCCCAGAACTTGGGCTATGGCTGGTTTTATGGAAGTGTGTCTATGCTGTCATACAGGGCCTTAATTATCTGTAATATCAGGTCAGTGGTAATGCGGGGGAACTGCTGCAGTCTGCTAGGACCCCGCTCAGTAGGGGTAATGTGGGGTAACTGCTGCAGTCTACTAGGACCCCGCTCAGCAGGGGTAATGCGGGGGAACTGCTGCAGTCTGCTAGTGACCTGCTCAGCAGGGGTAATGCGGGGGAACTGCTGCATTCTGCTAGGACCCCGCTCAGCAGGGGTAATGCGGGGGAACTGCTGCAGTCTGCTAGGACCCCGCTCAGCAGGGGTAATGCGGGGGAACTGCTGCAGTCTGCTAGGAACCCGCTCAGCAGGGGTAATGCGGGGGAACTGCTGCAGTCTGCTAGGAACCCGCTCAGCAGGGGTAATGCGGGGGAACTGCTGCATTCTGCTAGGACCCCGCTCAGTTGTAATGCGGGGTAACTGCTGCAGTCTGCTAGGACCCCGCTCAGTTGTAATGCGGGGTAACTGCTGCAGTCTGCTAGGACCCCGCTCAGCAGGGGTAACGCGGGGGAACTGCTGCAGTCTGCTAGGACCCCGCTCAGCAGGGGTAATGCGGGGGAACTGCTGCAGTCTGCTAGGACCCCACTCAGCAGGGGTAATGCGGGGGAACTGCTGCAGTCTGCTAGGACCCCGCTCAGCAGGGGTAATGCGGGGGAACTGCTGCAGTCTGCTAGGACCCCGCTCAGCAGGGGTAATGCGGGGGGAACTGCTGCAGTCTGCTAGGAACCCGCTCAGCAGGGGTAATGCGGGGGAACTGCTGCAATCTGCTAGGAACCCGCTCAGCAGGGGTAATGCGGGGGAACTGCTGCAGTCTGCTAGGAACCCGCTCAGCAGGGGTAATGCGGGGGAACTGCTGCAGTCTGCTAGGAACCCGCTCAGCAGGGGTAATGCGGGGGAACTGCTGCAGTCTGCTAGGAACCCGCTCAGCAGGGGTAATGCGGGGGAACTGCTGCAGTCTGCTAGGAACCCGCTCAGCAGGGGTAATGCGGGGGAACTGCTGCAGTCTGCTAGGAACCCGCTCAGCAGGGGTAATGCGGGGGAACTGCTGCAGTCTGCTAGGAACCCGCTCAGCAGGGGTAATGCGGGGGAACTGCTGCAGTCTGCTAGGAACCCGCTCAGCAGGGGTAATGCGGGGGAACTGCTGCAGTCTGCTAGGAACCCGCTCAGCAGGGGTAATGCGGGGGAACTGCTGCAGTCTGCTAGGAACCCGCTCAGCAGGGGAACTGCTGCAGTCTGCTAGGAACCCGCTCAGCAGGGGTAATGCGGGGGAACTGCTGCATTCTGCTAGGACCCCGCTCAGTTGTAATGCGGGGTAACTGCTGCAGTCTGCTAGGACCCCGCTCAGTTGTAATGCGGGGTAACTGCTGCAGTCTGCTAGGACCCCGCTCAGCAGGGGTAATGCGGGGGAACTGCTGCAGTCTGCTAGGACCCCGCTCAGCAGGGGTAATGCGGGGGAACTGCTGCAGTCTGCTAGGAACCCGCTCAGCAGGGGTAATGCGGGGGAACTGCTGCATTCTGCTAGGACCCCGCTCAGTTGTAATGCGGGGTAACTGCTGCAGTCTGCTAGGACCCCGCTCAGTTGTAATGCGGGGTAACTGCTGCAGTCTGCTAGGACCCCGCTCAGCAGGGGTAATGCGGGGGAACTGCTGCAGTCTGCTAGGACCCCGCTCAGCAGGGGTAATGCGGGGGAACTGCTGCAGTCTGCTGGGACCCCACTCAGCAGGGGTAATGCGGGGGAACTGCTGCAGTCTGCTAGGACCCCGCTCAGCAGGGGTAATGCGGGGGAACTGCTGCAGTCTGCTAGGACCCCGCTCAGCAGGGGTAATGCGGGGTAACTGCTGCAGTCTGCTAGGACCCCGCTCAGCAGGGGTAATGCGGTGGAACTGCTGCAGTCTGCTAGGACCCCGCTCAGCAGGGGTAATGCGGGGGAACTGCTGCAGTCTGCTAGGACCCCGCACAGCAGGGGTAATGCAGGGGAACTGCTGCAGTCTGCTAGGAACCCGCTCAGCAGGGGTAATGCGGGGGAACTGCTGCAGTCTGCTAGGAACCCGCTCAGCAGGGGAACTGCTGCAGTCTGCTAGGAACCCGCTCAGCAGGGGTAATGCGGGGGAACTGCTGCATTCTGCTAGGACCCCGCTCAGTTGTAATGCGGGGTAACTGCTGCAGTCTGCTAGGACCCCGCTCAGTTGTAATGCGGGGTAACGGCTGCAGTCTGCTAGGACCCCGCTCAGCAGGGGTAATGGGGGGGAACTGCTGCAGTCTGCTAGGAACCCGCTCAGCGGGGGAACTGCTGCATTCTGCTAGGACCCCGCTCAGTTGTAATGCGGGGTAACTGCTGCAGTCTGCTAGGACCCCGCTCAGCAGGGGTAATGCGGGGGAACTGCTGCAGTCTGCTAGGACCCCGCTCAGCAGGGGTAATGCGGGGTAACTGCTGCAGTCTGCTAGGACCCCGCTCAGCAGGGGTAATGCGGGGAAACTGCTGCAGTCTGCTAGGACCCCGCTCAGCAGGGGTAATGCGGGGGAACTGCTGCAGTCTGCTAGGACCCCGCTCAGCAGGGGTAATGCGGGGGAACTGCTGCAGTCTGCTAGGACCCCGCTCAGCAGGGGTAATGCGGGGGAACTGCTGCAGTCTGCTAGGACCCCGCTCAGCAGGGGTAATGCGGGGGAACTGCTGCAGTCTGCTAGGACCCCGCTCAGCAGGGGTAATGCGGGGGAACTGCTGCAGTCTGCTAGGACCCCGCTCAGCAGGGGTAATGCGGGGGAACTGCTGCAGTCTGCTAGGAACCCGCTCAGCAGGGGTAATGCGGGGGAACTGCTGCAGTCTGCTAGGAACCCGCTCAGCAGGGGTAATGCGGGGGAACTGCTGCAGTCTGCTAGGAACCCGCTCAGCAGGGGTAATGCGGGGGAACTGCTGCAGTCTGCTAGGAACCCGCTCAGCAGGGGTAATGCGGGGGAACTGCTGCAGTCTGCTAGGAACCCGCTCAGCAGGGGTAATGCGGGGGAACTGCTGCAGTCTGCTAGGAACCCGCTCAGCAGGGGTAATGCGGGGGAACTGCTGCAGTCTGCTAGGAACCCGCTCAGCAGGGGTAATGCGGGGGAACTGCTGCAGTCTGCTAGGAACCCGCTCAGCAGGGGTAATGCGGGGGAACTGCTGCAGTCTGCTAGGAACCCGCTCAGCAGGGGTAATGCGGGGGAACTGCTGCAGTCTGCTAGGAACCCGCTCAGCAGGGGTAATGCGGGGGAACTGCTGCATTCTGCTAGGAACCCGCTCAGCAGGGGTAATGCGGGGGAACTGCTGCAGTCTGCTAGGAACCCGCTCAGCAGGGGTAATGCGGGGGAACTGCTGCAGTCTGCTAGGAACCCGCTCAGCAGGGGTAATGCGGGGGAACTGCTGCAGTCTGCTAGGAACCCGCTCAGCAGGGGTAATGCGGGGGAACTGCTGCAGTCTGCTAGGAACCCGCTCAGCAGGGGTAATGCGGGGGAACTGCTGCAGTCTGCTAGGAACCCGCTCAGCAGGGGTAATGCGGGGGAACTGCTGCAGTCTGCTAGGAACCCGCTCAGCAGGGGTAATGCGGGGGAACTGCTGCAGTCTGCTAGGAACCCGCTCAGCAGGGGTAATGCGGGGGAACTGCTGCAGTCTGCTAGGAACCCGCTCAGCAGGGGTAATGCGGGGGAACTGCTGCAGTCTGCTAGGAACCCGCTCAGCAGGGGTAATGCGGGGGAACTGCTGCAGTCTGCTAGGAACCCGCTCAGCAGGGGTAATGCGGGGGAACTGCTGCAGTCTGCTAGGAACCCGCTCAGCAGGGGTAATGCGGGGGAACTGCTGCAGTCTGCTAGGAACCCGCTCAGCAGGGGTAATGCGGGGGAACTGCTGCAGTCTGCTAGGAACCCGCTCAGCAGGGGTAATGCGGGGGAACTGCTGCAGTCTGCTAGGAACCCGCTCAGCAGGGGTAATGCGGGGGAACTGCTGCAGTCTGCTAGGACCCTGCTCAGGGGTAATGCAGGGGAACTGCTGCAGTCTGCTAGGACCCCGCACAGCAGGGGTAATGCAGGGGAACTGCTGCAGTCTGCTAGGAACCCGCTCAGAAGGGGTAATGCGGGGGAACTGCTGCAGTCTGCTAGGACCCCGCTCAGGGGTAATGCGGGGGAACTGCTGCAGTCTGCTAGGACCCCGCTCAGGTGCTGCAGGGAGATAGCAACGTGCTTACAGAGGAGTGGAAAGAAATGAAACGCAACAAGAAGCAACACATCTAGTTCTCAAAACAACAACAAATATGCCTGACTCTGATAAGAGGCACAATGATGGCTCTCACACAATGAAAGGGTATTCCAGGACTGCAGACAGCGCAGGAATTCATGCTGTGTTACTACTCTGACAGCTGCCACTTTTAACAGATTTGGAAACAGTTGCTTAGGCTAGTTTCACATTAGCGTTTTTTTGCGCAGCGCATCGGGCGCATAAAAAACGCAAAGAAAAACGCAAAACAAACGCGCGTTTTTTTAACGTCATGCGCACGCTGATGTGTAAAAAAAACGCAGCGTTGTTTGCGTTTTACATGCGTTTTTGCATGCGTTTGCGTTTTTTTATGCGCATGCGTTTTTAAGTGTGACGTTTTTTCCATTGTCTAGAGAACATTCTAGACTTGTTTAACTCAAAAACGCATGCGCAAAAAAACGCAAGCGTGCGCAAGACCATGCGCACGCATGTGTTCCCATAGGCTCCAATGTGGTGTTTTTGCGCATTCCGTGCGCAAGCGTGCGCATGCGGTTTTTTGACGAGACAGGGCGGAACCAAAAATGCAACATGTTGCGTCTGGCGCGCCTGGAGCAAAAGACAAAAAACCGCATGCGCACGAAAACGCAAGTATGCGCAAGACCATGCGCACGTCATGTTAAGTATAGGTGCGCACGATGCGCTGCGCACAAAAGCGCTAATGTGAAACCAGCCTTAGACAAACGGAGAGGTAACTGGTACACTGCTGACAGTCTCTGGGGTACAGCGAGCAAAACACACAGCCCAGCACCAAGTGGGGAAATGGCGCTGGTAATGCCCCATCTGTCCCCTGCAGCATCCGATCGTGATCCTGCCACTATAGGAATGGGAAATGTGATGTGTGCCCTGCACGCTGTATCGTCATCAAATCAGACAGCAATTGGGAAGAGCTAGGTGAGCACAGTCGTGGACAGCTCATGCATTCATGTACAAGGTGTTCATCCTAACATGGTGGACATTATTATGGCATAGTGGAATAGCATCACTGTGGGCCTCCTATGAAGTGTTATCCGCTTTTCTCTTGGGACCAGAGCAGACACTGCACTTTGTAAGACCATGGAAAAATCTCCATGCAAAGATGACTTTTTCGGAGATGTGATCCTTTTGTGTTCAGTGGGGGTCCACCTTCAGGTACACCACTGTTCCCAACAATTGTGGGGCTGAAACAGTACAGGGCAGTCATTGAGGCTCTGGCTACTCGTCATGCAGGGAGCTTCAGCAAAGCTTCATGCATGTGAATGGGACAGGTCGCAGGTTCCAAGGAGGCCGCTAAGCAGGGAAGACTAAAAGGGACTAGCACAACAAAGCCTTCATTTTCACTGCAATCACTCCGTGTAGCTGGAATAATCCTTCAAGCAATCATTCAAAAACATTGCCTGAACCCGAGGATCTTGGTGGGATCAGTCAACTATCATTGGGGGGTCTCCAAACCTTCTTCCTGGACAATGGGTTTATAAGTAAAGAGGAATTCGGAATGCTGCATTTCACCCATAGGAAAAACAAGCAATCTTCGCTTGGCGCGGTAATGGCAGGGGCAAGCTGAATAGATGTGGACTGGATGAGCGTTTGTATGGCCGTGCATATGAGAAAGCTGTCGACTGTGATAAGAGGCACAATCCTGGTGTCGTGCATCAACCCCTCCCGCATGCACTACATATAATAGTATTCGTATTGCCAGCAACGTTCAAATAGGCATAATTAAAAAATTATATTATATATACATATATATTATACTGTATATATAGTCTGTCTAGAAGTCACCGTATCCCAAAATTCCAAGTGGAGGAAGTTCACCGACCGCCAAACTGGGTCACCCAAGTGATGGTGTCACAATATGGAAACTGCTGCTGGTACCAACCTAGTGCGCGGTACCACCAGCAGAACACCTTCGCACCACCCACACACACACACTATACACCACACACACTCACGCAGCCTCTTGCGCGGTACCACCAGCGGAACACCTTCGCACCACCCACACACACACACTATACACCACACACACTCACGCAGCCTCTTGCGCGGTACCACCAGCGGAACACCTTCGCACCACCCACACACACACACACTATACAACACACACACTCACGCAGCCTCTTGCGCGGTACCACCAGCGGAACACCGTCGCAATGCGCCTGCCCAAATTCCGCACAGGCGCAGTGAATCACTTGGGTGATCCCGGAGGCAGATGCGCAACGTGTCTACAGGCAGAGGAAGCCGGTCACATTAAAGGGGTTTTCCCACGAACGAAAGTTCTTTTTAAAAATTGCCTGTGTCTGACCGTGTACAGAGCATACCACATCTCCTGGGCAGGGGAGGAAGCAAAAGACAATACTGACATTACAGCAGAGGATTACAGAGGATTCATTTTGTGAGGTAAAATATTTTACCTCACAAAATGTATCCTCTGCACTCCCCTGCTGTAATGTCAGTATGGTCTTTTGCTTCCTCCCATGCCCAGGAGCTGTGGTATGCTCTGTACACAGTCAGGCACAGGGGTGAGAGACAGAGCACAGGGGTGAGACAGATCAAATGGGACAGCACACGAGGGGAGAACACAGCAGAGGAAGGAGAGACAGCAGACAAGGGGGATAGCACATGGGGTAGACAGGTCAAAGAAGAGAGCACAGACGGGAGAAGTCAGCAAGTGGGGAGAGAGTGGATAGGTGGGGGAGCACATTGGGGGGGGGGGGGGCGGGAGATTCTCAACGCTGCAAAGCCTGCCCCCATCGTGACATTACCGCCCTCCTGATGCAATAGGAATAGTATAGGTATAAATATCAGAAATACAGCCCTTACAAGGAGGAATGCCACATGTATCTGTAAGATTATAATCAGAGATGATTTAATGCTTCTGGACACGATCTAGTAAATGCAGGAGTGTTACAATGTCCCTTCACGTCTTGATTTATTAAAGGATCACAATGATAATGAGATTGTTAAAAAAGGACAGTGGGAATGGGGGGCATTGGGACGGATTTTTTTTTTTTTTTTTTTTTTTTAAATGGCACAACAAATCTCCACGCACAACTGACAAATTGGCAGGCGCATTAAATTGCAGATAATGAAACATTGTAAGAGAGCCCTGTTTAATAATTTAGCCTGGCGAAGGCTTTATATTGATCGCTGTTTTCGGCACAAGGAGTGAATGTTATCGCTTGCTTTACAGCCCAGTGACAGCACGGCTGCCTTTAATCACCAGGCAGCTAGCGGCTTAACCTCCCGAGTGCTACACGGTGATTTATATGGCATTAACCAATGTGCTGCCGGCTAACAACCACGGCTAACAACCACCGACTCAGCTTTATAGCCCCATCATCTAAATCCCCCCCCCCCCCCCCCAGGGAAAAAAAGCTTCTTCAGTTTGCACTGTCACTTTCTGGAAGAGATCATTGACAGACCAGCAATAGCCATTTTCACAGAGCTTTTAACTATGCATGAACCTCAGCAGCATGTCTCAAATGTGGAATCTCAACCATGTGTTTGAAGAATGGGATTATACAAGAATATCAAATAGAATTCCACACCTATCGCATGCACAGTTATCAGTATTTCCCCTGAAACCCAGATGCTCACAGATAATCCATACTGCTGAGAAGGCGGCTGAGATACACTACACAACGCATTTTAATTTGTCTGCCCATCGCTTCATCTTCCTTCGCACGAGTGCTTTGTGAAAACAAAAGTGACAGAGGGAACGATTACATGATGGGGCATATTTAAAAGGAAATATGCCCCATTTTCATGCCAGGATCCACCATTCACAGCAGGTGAAATACTCTTTAACAGAACCTTTATTCATGATGAGGCTGGTGTACTTACTTTATATAATCCATGTCAGAATGTATGTGTGGATCCTTGAGATAAAATGGGTATTTTATTGATCCAGTTACAGCTAGACTCCTAAAATGCTCATTTTAATATTAGGCAGGAAAATTTTTGAAGTACATACATTTTCAAAGTAAGTACACTTCCCTCATCAGGTCAAAGAAATGTTCAATAACATATACCGTTTATATTGAGAAATCGGGGCATCAGATCTGCATTAAGTTGACCACACATTACACTTTGCGGTTTTTGGTCTCCGTAACTAGAGGAACTGATCTGATCTTAAAAGGGGTATTCCCAAGATCCTAGCCAAATATTATGTAGTAGGTGTAATAATACCTCCAAATTAGAAACAATATAGTTCTTCCGATTTTCTATGCAGCTTACCCATGTGCAGTGCATAGCAGCAGCTTAGGTATCCATGGTTACGACCTCTCAGTGAGTTAGTTAATGGTCGTAACCATGGATATTTAAGATACTGCAATCCAATGCACATGGGGTAAGTGACAGAGAATCAGAAGAACTATAATATTTTTATAATTGGAGGTATTTGCTAATATTATTACTACACCTACTACATATTGGGATAGGAATACCTCTAAGTGTGCTGACCCATGAACATTTATCACCTAGCCACCAAATAGATGATTAGTATGACTACCTGGGGGGGGTATGGCTGCCGAGACCCCCAAAAAGGGGAACCCATAGTTCCCTATTAGTATGAAGCGTTGGTAAGCACCCTATTGGTGATCAGTGGGGGTTCCAGCCGTTGGACACATAAGGATCATTTATCACCTCTGTATAGGAGATATTTGTTATTTATAGGATAATCCCTTTAAATTGACACTTTACTTGCAATCTTTCATCATGTGAGAAGAGAAAAAGATATGGTAGCACTCTGCAGACCGCAGTGTCTTCTGCCCATCTAATTAAAATAGGTGACAGACTTTTTGGGGAACCCAAGAAGCGCCATTTATGAGGCAGGATACCTCCATAATACGGCATCCGATGGCACATGCCATGAATAAAAGAAAAAACGCAAACAGCCCCAACATTTATTCTTCTGATTTATGACCGACTCCGTAGCTCATTCCCCCGGATCTTCCAGATCACAGAACAAGGCTCCTCCAGGCTCTTCTAAGCAAGGTCACCATTCCCAGCATGGCCACGGCAGGTCACCGTTAACGCTTTCCAACCCTCTTTCCTGCATATTAGTGCAGGAGCAGTTAGCAGGCCCTTAGGCGTATCCGGCTGTAGAAGACATCTCCAACCAAGCTTCAAGGAGACAGAATCGCAGGGAAGAGGCTTCAAATCAAGGCAACACGCAGCCGAAAATTACAAGGCAATGGCAGCCAATGAGGCCCCTTTTGTGTACAAAGCAGGCCTCCTCCTAGTAAGTGCTAGTTGTCTCTGTCTAATGCGTAGAATTAAAAGCAAGGCCTCATTAGCATTTTAAATGAGCGCCTGAATAAATCGGCGAAAGCCCCGAGCAGCAGCGCTCACTAAATAATGGCGAGGGGAGGATCGGTAGATGAATCAGGCAGAGGAGGCAGGGAGGGCAGCCCTGATCAGATAGCACAAGTCATACATTCACAGTCTGCCCCAGAACACATTACAAGCCTGCAGTGCACATTAGCGGCAATCATTTACAGTGACGGCCGTGATAAATGCCATTTATATATATATTTTTTTTTTTACTTACAATGCACTAACTAGTATGTATCGATGAGCCGTGCGTAGATGTCACTCCTAACCACACTCCACGTTCTGCTATCACAAGGGTTAGATTTTGTTTGCTTACACCGGAATGCCAAAATCCTGATGGATTAAAAGGGTGAAAGACGTACCGCGGGAAAACACCGTAATCCAAAACAGCAATGCATTTCTCCATTTGCACGGACGACATTGAAAGAGTAAGACCTCGTTCACACGTCAGCATTTTTGCATCAATATTTGAATGCCATCACCAGAACAGGTGTCAATCTTTCAATTACAGCTTTTTTCCTGTAAGTTCCACTTCTGGCTTTGGCATACAAACTCTGATGTGTGAATGAGGCCTTAGTGGGCCACACTGCACTATAAAATACCGCCATACCCATTTGATATGTCAAAAATCTCGCTGCCAACCACACAGATAGCTGTCAGTGGCAGGCAGTCGCTCATCTGCAGATTCCCTCAAATTTAGCATTATATTCTCCCCTAGATGCAAAGCTGATCTGTGAAGTCGTCTCAGACACTTATAAAGAGCACAATGTCACTTATTTTTTCTTTTTTTTTTGTTTGTTTTAAGTTATGCTACCCAGCAAATAACAGAGAACATCGCAAACAAATGCAATCCGACAAACTATAAGAGTCTGTAAAAGGCACCTTAAAGGGATTGTCTCACAAAGACAACGCCTAGCCATCTGCTGTAGTAGGAGATTTAAAAAAAAAAAAAAAAAAAAAAAAAAAAAAAAGGAGGACCCTGCTTTTGGGGAAAGTATGGAATACCTGCTCTATGAGTGGCTTCTATTGCGGTGGCCTGGAGCGGCCCTTGTATTACCATGGACGGTCATCCATCTGTACAGAAATCAGCTGTTTGTCCAATCTGTTTGCCAGACCGGAAAACATTTAGAAAGGTTTGTCTATTAAAAAAAAAAAACAAGTGTTAGCATAGAGCCAAAAATGGGGTGAAAGAAGCAAGATTTCCTCCACAAGGGTCCATTACATAGAGAAAAAAAAAAAAAAAAATCACAATGAAAAATAAAATAAAGTGCCATCTGAATGCTGAGTAATAGGTGATCTAGTAACCTAGTCATGTCACGGGGCTAATGGCCCGCAGAGTGGCGGCTTCCAATAAGCGGCAGTGACAGGTGTACTCTAAGTGCCTCTGATAGCACATTCCGGATGGCGAGCTGGAAACACGTTACGTCCATGACAAAGTAATTAGAAAATTACATTCTTGATTGCAGGAAATTGACAATTTCTTCAGGCAGCTCTCCCCTAATCCCATAGACAACAGAGAGGCAGGAAGAAAAAAAAAAAAAGCCTGTGCTCACAATGCAGAAGAAGCCGCATTAATAACATGAGCTCGGAGTAACTAATAAATCCTGCAAGGTTTCCTAGCAATGCTGAGCCCAGCTAAAGCCGCCTGATAACCGAGCAGGACAAGCACGGCTTTCCACAAAAGGGCAGATCAGTGGTAGACATGCTGAAGGCTGGTGACAGATTTACATGCCGGTCCCCTGCCAGCTTCACATTCTTCTTATAAACATTTTAATAACACCAACATTCTGCCCCCGGGGGAGATTAAACGATCCCGGCTCCATCTGTACAATATCTTTATGGCTGTCTGTAAAAAGACGAACATTCCCAGGTCAGAGCCATGGCTATGAAGTCGCCGGTGTACCCCTACTATTTACTCTCCGCAAACACATTAAGTACACTCCTGTGCGTCCCCCTGAACACTGGCGCTCTGTACTGAGCGGCTCGGTGAGGAAGAGCGCTTCATGCACCTGTGTTTATAAAAATCGCCCTGGCTTGGCAGCGCTGATGGAAAGGAAGGGCAACCATGAAACGCAAGTCTAAATAATTAATTCAGGAAGGGGAAAGCAGATTCTGCTGTAAAACCTTTGCAGAAAAAAATCAAACCACCCTCTAAGCGCTTTATTGATGTTTAGACACAGGCTTATGCCTTCTGAAAAGGAAGATTAAAAGTTGCATTATGAATGACTGGGGGAAAAAAGGGAATAATCCATCAGGTACATTACACAAGACTACAGCGGTTTAGCAGCCATGCTTGGACTGACAAACGGGGACATTCCATTTAATACACAAGTGTGTCCCTGCGTATCGCAATTTCCTTCAGGTTCCAAATCTGTGTACAGAGAGGAGTCGAATCTATCCTTGGGCCTGGTAAAGGAGACATTCCAGAAGAAAAGACTTCCAAAAGGCTCTTGGGGTGTATATGAAACATGGGAAATCTGTTTTAATAGACGTAACCTAAGCAGGGTCATAATGAAGTTGCAGGCCTTAGGTATGAGGATGTACAACTCATCTGGTGACAATCCAGTTAGATCACATATGTCACGTCGGCTTAAAGTGACAACTTTGGGCAGCAATTTTGATGCACACAATGTACCTGTAATTAGACTGCATGTAAGATGATGTCATTCCAAGCTTTAAATGAAAACTATCAGCAGGTTTTGCTATGTAACCGGAGAGCAACATTATGTATGGGCTAAGACCCTGATTCCAACAATACGTCACTTACTAGGCTTGGTGTTTCAATAAAAATCAATGTTTTATCAGTAGATCACTAGAGGACTAGATGTCTTGGGCCTCCTAGTCCTGCTGTGTAGCCACGCCCCCACCACTGATTGACAGCTTGCTGACATACTGTGCACAGAAAGCTGCAATCAGTGGGCGGGGCTATACAGAGCTCAGCATTTAGAGATCTGCAGCAGAGAAAACTGACTATTAAAATGATAGCATACAGACGAATAAGTGACATCGCTGGAGTCAGGGTCTCAGTCCCTACATCATGCTGCTCTCGGATTACAACGCAAAAAAATAACCTGCTGACATTCCCTTTAAATCTTGGGACTCCACCATTCCATCTTAATGTCATATTGTATATCATACAGCCCGGTTCCTTCTACTCTGTTGACAGCGGTAGAGGTAATCTTTAGAAAACCTCTGCAACAGCGAAAATAATTTTCCTACACCCCTGAAGCGACTGGTCCCTGTAACTGGGAACAGTAATGGTGGTCGCTCCAGCTGTCACCTGCTGTTCCCAGAAACACAAAACTGCTGAACAAAAATGTTGTAGGGTCTAGCCATAAGAGGTCTTGAGGACTTATTAGTAGAAATGCTGCTGGATCTATTTTCCAGCATAGTACTGCTGATTTCCGATCATATGTTTTTATGTACTGGCAATGTGTTGCCTTGATGGAGGTTGACACATTTGACGTTGTTTTCATTTGCAGTGTTGACGGTTTTTCCTCTGTCATCAGTTTCCGGTATCCGGACTTATCCAAAGGTTGAAAATAACTTGCCTGCGGTGCTTCTGAGACGCCTGCAGGAACTCATAACATATTTACGTGTGGGCTCTACAGTTGGTGACGGGAATGCAGGCCAGCAATTCACCAGCAACTTGGGAAGGTTCATCAAGCGCAACATTGAACAAGAGAAAATCTAGACCTTGTCCTTTGTCTTAAAGGGGTGACCTAGATAAAAAATAAATAAATAAAAGGCTCAAAGCAAGGGATCTGATAAATTATCAAAATGTCTATTACTGGTATTTGCTCTGCCACTCCATTATTTTCTCTAGTTTTCTGAGCCGTGTGGCACACATGCTTACTTAACCTGTGCAGCCAATCACTGGTCACAGTGGTCTTGGGCAGAAAATGCATTCACTACCTCTAAACCGACCATGCACATTAGACCGTTGTTGGTCAAGTGATCGTGTGGGCTGACCGCCATCTCTCGACTTCTCCCCATACATAGAAATGTGCGATCCAGCATTCTGCTGGCTGATTCCTTTAGCTGTGGATCATCTCCCACATGAAAAGGATTGCTGATGTGCTGCGGTTGTAGCTGCACATGTGAGTGCTGCAGAGAGTCAACAATACCTTGAGGAACCATGTGGTGGAGCGGATCAGTTTATCAGGTGAGCAATCAGTTAATTTTTTTTTTTTTTGCCCTAACCTAAAGCCCTTTGTTCTTGGTTCCTGGCCAACCCCTGTAATAGGTCAGAGGACTGCATGGAATCTCCTTTTAAGCCTTTGCTTCCATGGGCGATATCTGATGCAGTCACGTGGCGGATTTATCACACGCTACAACCACTTGCTGTAGATCTCAAAACTTCCGTGTCGGTCAATATACGCTGCAGATTTCTTTTGTACCGTGTGAAAGTCGTCTTCACCATGCGGATGCTCAAATACTTAGAAGTTTTCCGGTTATAGATATGCCCCACATATCTTCCTAATCGTGCCAATGCTACAAAACAGAAAATAATACAATACGCCAAAGGGGTATCCTCATATTTGCACTCCAGAACACTGGTTACTGGGACACAATACGGAGGCGAACACCACCAATAGACCGACAGCAATCGAACGTCCCCGGCACAGGTGAAAGACGTGGTCAATAAATTAATTAGCGCTAATAAGACATTTGAGTTCTCTTGTGATCGGAGATGTGTACCCATAAGATGTGCAGCCTCCTGTTTAATCCTCACTCTCCTCATTTGTTACTCAGTAGAAGGAGATGGTTTCATTCCTTTACTCTTAAATTTAACGGAGCACAACTCATCGGGGAGTCACAAAGCAGTGCGGGCGGCAACAACTGCCTCATCCTATCAGTAGGAGGCACGGAAAACGAGACGATCAATTGTAATATGTCAAAGAGGACACCTGGACAGCTGAGGGGCATCTAAAGCTGGAGACGAGTCAGGGTTTATCCAGATGGATTGTGGGAAGGTTAAATTATTTAGCCAGACAAAGAAAGAGCAATCTGGAGAACGACAGGTGGTAAAACGACACGTCCTACACTCTAGATTTCCAGCAGTATGATCAAGCTGCAGAACAGTCTAAAGGTAAGCGAGGCGGGAAGAACTCAGACATGGAGCGCACAGATAACCCAGAGCAAAAAGTGCCACAGATTTAGGCCTTGTTGAGACAGTCCGAATTTCATGAGTGTTTCAGTTTTTACTATCAGTGGTTAAAAAATAAATTGAAAAGCTTCTCTTAACCACTGCAATGTTAAAGACGACCTTTCACCAACTGTTTCATGCTGAACTAGACACATGATGCAGTAGTGGCTGCAGAACAAAATAAAATGTTTAGTTTTTTTATATTTTGCCAATCCATTGTGGTGATATGAGTAATGTATTTGGTACACCAAGATAACTTTTAAGTCTAAGTGGGTGTTAAGTTTTAACTGGGGGCATGTACTTGTTCTCCCTGTATGATGCTGACCAATCATAGGTAGGCAGAAACACTGGAGAAAGAAGAACACGCCCCCATCATAGCTTAGAGCAGGTTTATCAGTGTGTAAGATGTACTGATACAGCCATGATCTCTTGGTCTAACCTCTTGCATGATTTTTAAGTTTGCAATCTTATCCAGCCCTGCACTCCCCTACACCACTTCCTTAACTGTATCCTTCCCTGCTCAGCCTCCACCCATCACTGACTGCCCATAATGTTGAGAAACAGAGCTAGAGCCATTCCATGTATAACACATTAGGTATAACAGTAAGCATATCTATAGCTATATTGAAGGAGAAGTGAGGAAGTATTGTGAACCTCATCATAATCTATGGAAAGTTATAAAAGAATGTGTACCGCTTCAATGAGAACTAGATTCTGTAAAAACCCTTTAATAAGGGTTCTTGGCAGCCTTTCCAGCAGAAAATTACCAGAACTACATTGGAAATCCAATAAAGTCAATGTGCTTTGTTAGGATCTGACTATATGGCTTCGTAATTATGGCTGATAAAATATTTCCAATAGACGTTTTTCTTGAGGATAATACTCCGAAAAATGCACTAAAGGCTCAAGTCTGAACATCTGCATTTCTATGTAAAAATGACTTCCTGTTCATATGGTCAGTCTTTTGAGCATCTTTCAATCACTTCAAGTTTCCAAATACATCAAGTGGTTAAAAGTGTCCCAATCATTCTTTAGGCATTTTCCGCTCTATATGTGACAATATAAGTCAATGGCAAGGTTCAAAAGAAATCTCTGCACACTTTGCTATAAAAACCACTAGCAGTTAAAGCAAATGTAAAAACATTTCTGCTTATGGGCTGCACAAAAAAAAAAAAACCTTTACCCAGACCAGATATTTTGCTAAAAATTTCTATCCCATTATTCACTCTGCACACTTGCCATCTCTCAGAGCACCATTTTTTAGGAAGACTATTTTTCAATGGATTTTTTTTTTATGGTAGCCTCAAAAAAAACTTACTGCACTGGAGTAACGAACAGACTTCTTGATCTTGTACTTTATCTTAGCCACGTGAATCCATAACACAGCCAACAATCCACCACTGTAGTTGTTGCAGTTTTCTGAAATAATTTGCTCCTTTTCTTTTTTAGCAGCAATTCTCTTTGAACGTCTTGCGAAGCTTTTTAAACTAGTCTTTCTTCTTTTAACTCTATTTTGACTTTTTTGATGCATTTAACTCCAGACTCAGCCTGTAATAAGGCTTCATGAGGTTTATTTTTTAGGTTTTTTGCTTTTTTTAAGCAGACTCCGTTTTAGACAAGCATGCCAACTTTTGAAAGAACTTTTAGTGCTGGCAAATTGCAAAAAAAATGGTTCGAGACAAAAAGTGCACTTTTTATTTTGCACCGAAATGCATAAGCCATTTTCAGAAATTTGGGACAAAAAAAAAGAAAAAAAAAAGGGGGGGGGACTTCAAGAAATCGCACATGATTAATCAGGCCCATAGTTTAAGTAGATCTAGACTGTCCTTCAAGTATGAACCTTGCTGCTGCCGTGAGATTTTTGCAAGAAAAAGTGCGAAAAAGCAAGAAGCAGCAATAGTGGACAAGCGATATATGGGATTGTGTAAGACCACGCAAGTCAAGTTATTACCTACATGCATAGGAAAATGGAAAAAAAAAAAAAAAAAAAAATTAACTTTGAACTCTAAGAGCTTTTACAAAATACTAAATTTCAAGAGAATAAAAACTAGTTTAGAACCAATATGTCATTTAGGAAGCAAGAAAAAAATCCCACCGCTTTGGCTCTGACAACAAGGAGAATAATGGCAGATCTGCCAGTCATGCTGGCGGAGTGACCTGCGTATTGAGCTTGGAAGCAGCTTGTGCTCTGCCGCTCTGTAATTTAAGGCTTGCATGTCCCACAGCTGTTTGGGCTCCCTTAGCAAGGCTCTGGCTGCACGCTTTATTCCTGCCCCATCCTCTCCACCCCCACCAAATTTACACCACAAACCAGGACTGACAGGGTCATTAGAGGTAATAATGTATTACAAATCGGGGGGTTCCATGCCCTTCGTACTCAACTAAAAGGGGCTGGCTTATCCCAAACCATTAACAGTCAATCCACTGGATTTACGCACCCCATAAAACATGCCAGGTTAGGACCAGCACATTGCTGCCCGCGTACCTGTACCATGCAACGCAGATGATAATGTAATCAATGCTATTCCACATAAGCAACATTAACCAAACAGAATGGTCTATTACTCTTGGCATATTCCAGAAAGGAACGTTAATGACACTGTCTGAAAACCTGTAATCAATTTCTTTTTCACGGCAGCTCTATCATTATGCTGCGTTCGATCTGTATGCCGGCGGGGATTTATTAAATCTCACAATGCAGTGGAGCCTGCGCCAGTTGGATCTGCCTCCAACAGTTCTCAGAACACATAGCTGGGATTAATAGTTTCTCGCAAACTTCATAAAAAAAACAAAAAAACAAAAACATGGATTTTTGTGAGTACTCACCGTAAAATCCTTTTCTCCGAGACGCTCATTGGGGGACACAGAGACTGTGGGTGTGTGCTTCTGCCGTCTGGAGGCCGACACTAAGTGTACAAAAAAAGAGTTAGCTCCTCCTCCGCCGCATACACCCTCGCCCCTAGGCCGGGCGTAACTCAGTTTAGTGCATAAGCAGTAGGAGAACGCGCCTTAAACTCAGGCAAGAAACTATATGTCTGAAAAAGGGGACCACCCTAAACCTTGTACAAGGATTTGTAAAACTCAAAATAAGTAAAAGCCAACTGGCTGATAGGGTGGGTGCTGTGTCCCCCAATGAGCGTCTCGGAGAAAAGGATTTTACGGTGAGTACTCACAAAAATCCATGTTTCTCCTTCGTCTCATTGGGGGACACAGAGACTGTGGGACGTCCTAAAGCAGTCCTCTGGGCGGGATTTTAACTCACCCAATCCATGCTAATTTGCGCCCCTGATTAGAGGTGCGCAACTGCTGCCTGGAGGATCTTTCTTCCCAGGCTTGCATCCGAGGATGCCTGGGTATGTACGTTATAATGCTTGGCAAACGTATGTAAGCTGGACCAGGTAGCTGCTTTGCATACCTGCTCCGCTGAAGCCTGGTGTCGTAGTGCCCATGAGGCACCCACTGCCCGTGCCGAGTGAGCCTTGATCCCTGCCGGAACTGGCGTGCCACTGATTTGATAAGCTTCTTGAACCGTCAGGCGAACCCATCTGGCCAAAGTCGCTTTGGACGCAGCGAGCCCCTTCCGCCGTCCCTCTGGAACCACGAATAGAGAGTCTGTCTGGCGGAATGGCGCCGTCCTCGCCACATACCTCCTAAGAGCTCTTACCAGATCCAGAGTGTGCAAAGCCTTCTCTACCCTGTGCACCGGTGCCGGGCAAAACGAGGGTAAGACGATGTCTTCGTTGATATGAAAAGCAGACACAACCTTCGGCAAGAAGGGAGGAGCTGGCCTTAAAACTACCTTATCCTTATAAAAAGTTAGGAACGGTGGTTTACAAGATAAGGCCGCCAATTCCGAAACCCGCCTAATAGACGTTATGGCTACTAGAAAAACGACCTTTCTGGACAGGTAAGGTAAGGAGACCTCTTGCAATGGTTCGAAAGGGGCCTCCTGAAGGGCTCTGAGCACCAAATTCAGGTCCCATGATTCCGTCGGCGCCTTATAGGGGGGTACTAAATGTGCGACCCCCTGCATAAACGTCCTAACCTGCCAGACGGAAGCGACTTTTCGTTGGAAAAGTACCGACAGGGCCGAGATTTGCGTTCTGAGGGAACTCGGGGCCAACCCTGCGTCCAGCCCTGCTTGTAGAAAAGCCAGTACGTTGGGGATCGAAAAAACCAGAGGAGCCACTTCACGATCCCTACACCAACGGAAGAATACTTCCCAAGTCCGATGATACACCCTCGCCGAGGAAGGTTTTCGGGCACTCACCATCGTGGCCGCCACATCGCGTCTGAATCCTGCCTGTGTTAACAGCCAAGATTCAATGGCCACGCCGTCAAACACAGGGCCCCTAAGTTCGGATGGCAGATCGGCCCTTGGGACAGTAAGTCCGGCCGATCTGGAAGACGCCAGGGTACGTCCACCACTAGTTGGACCAGATCTGCGTACCAGGCCCGCCGGGGCCAGTCTGGGGCCAGCAGAATTGCTGGAACCTTCTCTCTCCTTATCTTCCTGATAACTCTTGGAAGCAGCGGCAGCGGGGGGAACAAGTACGGGAGACGAAACTGGCCCCACGGGAGCACCAGTGCGTCTGCTGCGATTGCCTGCGGATCGAGGGATCGAGCGACAAACCTTAGTACCTTGGCATTCTCTCTGGATGCCATAAGGTCCACGTCTGGTGTCCCCCACCGTTGGCAGATCTGCTGAAAGATCTCGGGGTGCAGGGACCATTCCCCTGCCGCAACCCCCTGTCGGCTGAGAAAATCTGCCGCCCAGTTTTCGACTCCTGGAATGTGCACCGCTGAAATTACCACGCGGTTCTTCTCCGCCCAACGTAGTACCAGTCCGACCTCGCGCATGGCTGCCTGGCTGCGTGTGCCCCCCTGATGGTTGACATATGCTACTGCTGTAGCATTGTCCGTCTGGATGCGCACCGGCCGGTGTCTCAGGAAACACTGGAAATGTCGCAGGGCCAATCGTATTGCCCGTATCTCCAGAATGTTGATCGGGAGAATTACCTCCTGAACCGACCATCGCCCCTGGGCTATGTGACTCTGGAAAACTGCTCCCCAACCCTGCAGGCTTGCATCGGTCGTCACCACCAACCATTGTTCCGGGGGAAAAGGCTTCCCCTGGACCAGAGACGAGTCGCGAGTCCACCACCGGAGTGAACTCCGTACTAGCGGAGACAATTTGCACCGATGACTGAGAGACAGCAGCCTCCGGTCCCATGCTGTCAAGAGCGCATGCTGAAGCGGACGGAGATGGAACTGGGCAAACGGGATTGCTTCTATCGCCGCCACCATTCTTCCCAACACACTCATGCCATACCGGATGGATCTGGAGCCCGGCTGTAGAAGGTTCCGTATCCCTTGCTTGATTTTTTGCGCCTTGTCCTGAGGGAGGATCACCAGCCCCCGGGAGGTGTCGAAAATCATGCCCAGGAACACGATTTTTTGGGCTGGAATCAAGGACGACTTGCTCCAATTGATCAGCCAGCCCAGACGGGCCAGGGTATCCAGAGTAATATTGACATTGTCCTGGCACTCCTGAAACGACGGCCCCTTTACCAAAAGGTCGTCCAGGTAAGGAAACACCGTTATGCCCCGTGCATGCAGGATGGCCATAACCACCGCCATTATCTTTGTAAAGACTCTGGGGGCAGTGGCCAGACCAAAGGGCAGAGCCACGAATTGGAAGTGACGTCCTCCGATCGCAAATCGCAGGAACCTCTGGTGTGGGGGGAATATCGGAATATGCAGATACGCATCCTGCACATCGATTGAGGCCAGGAATTCCCCTGGATCCATGGCTGCAATGACCGAGCGGAGGGATTCCATCCGGAATCGCCTGACCCTGATGAATCTGTTTAGGATCTTTAGATCCAGAACCGGCCTCACAGTCCCGTCCTTTTTGAGGACCGAAAAAAGATTGGAGTAAAACCCCTGCGACTCTTCGCCCTGCGGCACTGGGGCGATAACTCCTTTGTGCTCTAGCGTCGTTACAGCCTGTAACAAACTCTCCGCCTGCGAATCTGTCTTGGAAAGTCGTGAACGGAAGAATCGCTGTGGTGGCCGTCCGACAAACTCTATCTTGTACCCGGACGATACAAGTTCTGCCACCCAAGTGTCGCGTGTCACTGCGACCCAAACGTGGCTGAACCTTAGTAGGCGTCCGCCCACCCTGTCGTCCGTAGGTACGGAGCGCCTCCAGTCATTTAGCTGGAGGCTTTTGGGGCTTGGCCCCCTTCGCTCTGGGTAAATGGCCTCGGCCTCTACCCAGCGGATTGGCCCTGTAAGAGACTTGTTTTTCCCTACTCTGGCCATCGTTTGCGGAGGAGTATGTCCTGGCCGGAGTCCCCCCCCAGGGGCTACGAAAGGGTCGAAAACGCCTTTGCGTTTGCCTGAATGCCGGGCAACTTCTCTGCTGCGGAAGGAAACTACTCTTCCCCCCAGTGGCTTCTGAGATAAGCCTATCCAGCTTCTCACCGAACAATCGATTGCCCTGAAAAGGCAATGAGGTCAAGGATTTTTTAGAGATAGAATCCGCTTTCCACAGCCTCAGCCATAATGCACGCCTAATGGCGATCGCATTCGCCGCTGCCACCGCCGAACACTCGGCCGCGTCCAGTGAGGCGCTGACAAGATAATCACTTGCCCCTGACATCTGATTTGCCACCTCTAAGACCTCCGCGGGCAGATCCCTGTCCTGGAGGGCCTTATACAGAGCTTCCCCCCACGAAACCATGGCTTTAGCCACCCAAGTCGCCGCAAAGGAGGGGGCCAAAGCCGACCCTGCTGCCTCATATACCGAGCGGGCAAGCCCGTCCATGAGGCGATCAGTTGGGTCCTTAATAGAGGAAACACTGGGTATTGACAATAGCGACCTAGATGCTAAACGTGACACGGGAGGGTCCACTACTGGCGACTCTACCCAAGCCTTATGGAGCTCAGGAGGAAACGGATACTTTGCCTGTAGCGCTTTTTGCATTGCAAAGCGCTTATCCGGGTGATCTCTATGTTTCTGGACTAGCTCCTCAAACTCCGGATGCGTGGCAAATCTTCTATGTGGTCGCCTGGATTTCTTAAAAGAGACCTTGTGACCTGAGGCTGTGGGCACATCGTCCTCGATCTCTAATGTCTGGTTGACTGCCTCAATGAGACTGTCCACCGAATCCTGGAACCCCAGACTTTCTAGATTCCAGGCTCCTTCCTCTTCTCCTTCATCCTGATCGCTCCCAGAGCTCAGTGACGGGGAACGGGATGCCCTAATACCCGCCGCCGAAGCCCCGGAGGGTCCGGCCGACGGGGAACGAACCCTCTTTATATGAGCTTGCCTGGTACTGGAGCGACCTCTAATGGTTGGAGGGTCCTGAGACGAGGACGAGCTCTCTTCCGCTGGCAGACCCCCCTCCCTGCTCCCGCCTGGGCCCTGAAGGGATTCAATTGCCCTCGTAAGGGACAGCATAGACTGCGATAAGGACATCGCCCATTCCGGGGGGTCCTGACCCCTTGGTTCAGAAACAGTGGGGGGCTCCTGGGCGCGCTCCGACTCACAGGCTTCACAATATTTACCCGCCTGTGCCTTTGGCAGCCTGACCCCACAGGACACGCAAACCGCGTAAAGGAAAGAGTGAGCTTTTCCTGTACAGAGCTTCCCCTTTGCAGACATACTTGCACAGGCTGAAGGCAGAGTAGAAGGAGGAGGAGGGTAACCTCTTCCCTGACAAGCAGCGTGGTTCTCCAAACGGAGTTACACTCACCCACCGGGCTGTCCTTGCGTGGATGCAATGTGTTAGGGCGGAAGTCTCTCCGGGATCTGCGCCTCTGACCTCCTGCCCTATATCGCGCGTCTCCACCATCGCCGCTGTCACCGCCGCGTCAGCGGGCGGGACTTCCGGCTACCACCGGAAGTCAGCGGGCGGGACTTCCGGCTACCACCGGAAGTCGGCGCGCGGCCTCGCGCGATACTCGCGCTCTGCAGTGGGGCCGCGGCCGCCGGCGGGCTTCCGGCCGCGATACACGCGGCGTGCGGAGCCCGGGTCACCCACCGGGCTGTCCTGCAACGCCCTGGCTACCGCTACCCACCAGCGCCAACTTGCGGTGCGCTCCAGGAGCGGATCCCCCATATACCAAACAGGTGAGCAGGGCCATCCGCCGTGCAGGCGCGGGGGGGGGGAGGGGGGGGGGGGGGCTCTGTCGGTCTTACCCGCGGCCTCTTCCCCCTGTACGCTCTCACCTGCGCCTCCGATTCAACCCCCTGGACTCACTACCAAGGGGTGGACGGGTCCTCCATACACTGCTGTTGTAGGAGAGTAGCAACGCGGAGTCTGACCCCTGGTTCTGCTCACACATGCTCCTGATGAAGTTGTGGGGAAACCGAGTCCTCTAATCAGGACGCGTTGCCCCTCTTTCGTTAAAAAAAAAAAAAAATAGATGTCTGGAAAAAAGTCCCAGATGTGTCCCTCGGTGCGGGAGAGGACACGTGGAGGGTTACTCACACGTGGTCGCCCGTTGGTGATTTGGGGAGATCGGATCCTCTCTATAGGAACCGTCGCCCCTATCTTATCTTCATAGAAAAAAGGGAGGAAAAAAAAAAAAAAAATCTAGTCTGGAATTCCAGACTGCGTGTGCCTCCATCAGACACTAAGCAAAAACTGAGTTACGCCCGGCCTAGGGGCGAGGGTGTATGCGGCGGAGGAGGAGCTAACTCTTTTTTTGTACACTTAGTGTCGGCCTCCAGACGGCAGAAGCACACACCCACAGTCTCTGTGTCCCCCAATGAGACGAAGGAGAAAAAACAACAACTGTGATTAAAAGGAGGAAAGGAAGAAAAAAAAAATAACGGAAACCATGAGTAAGGGTGGTTTCACATTAGCGTTTCAGGGTGCAGCGACTGCCTGCGCACGGCCGCCGCTAAGCCCCGCCCCCTGCCGAACCTCCTCCGGTAGCTCCGCCTACGGTCGCATGACACTGCATGCGTCCCCTATCTTTATCACTGGGGACGCAGGCCGTGCGCAGTATGCGCTGGGCGGCGCATGCGTCCTTTTGATGGTGCGCCGAGCGCAACCAAATTGCAACAGGTTGCGTTTGCCGCTGGTTGGCGCACAGTCAAAAGGACGCATGCGCTGCCAAACGCATATTGCACACGGCCTGCGTCCCCAGTGATAAAGATAGGGGACGCAGGACGCATGCAGCGTCATGCGCCCGTAGGCAGAGCTACCGGACGAGGCGCGGCAGGGGTGGGGCTTAGTGGCGGCCGTGCGCAGGCCGTCGCTGCACCCTGAAACGCTAATGTGAAACCACCCTTAAAGGGATATGTGGCATAATAGTATGTAGTGCTGATATAACTTTCAACTGATTTCTTTAACCCCTTAGCGACCGCCAATACGCCTTTTAATGGCGGTATTTAAAATGTACATAAACTACAGCGAAGCTAATTCACGGCGCTGTGGAGAAAGTGAATAGCGCCCCCCAGTGTCGGATTTTCTTCGGGGTCTCGGCTGCTGGGGGTAGCCGAGACCCCAGAGAACATGAATCGGTCGGTTTTTTACCAACCCCGCTTTTGCGATCGTCGTTATTAACCCTATAACGGCGACCGCAAAAAAAAAAGCCGCGATTGTGCATTAAATTTATCTTTCGTCTGATGTGATCGCACATCAGAGGAGAGAGAACTAGGGTCCCTGATCCCCCCCGGTACCTCTCCGTGGTCCAGGGTCCCCTCCCGGTGGTCCCGCGTCCCGTCGGCGTCCTCCGGTGGGCGCCGCCATCTTGGATCCGGAGAAAATGGCGGGCGCATGCGCAGTGCGCCCGCCAAGAATCTGCAGGCTCCGGCTGGCAGATTCCATTTATTAATTTTGATCACGATGATATTTTGATCACGATGATAAACTAAACAAAATAGTACATAATCCCCCCGTTTATCACCCCCTTAGTTAGGCCAACATAACAAAATAAAGAAAATATTTTTTCAGTTTTCCGTTAGGGTTAGGGTTGGGCTAGGGTTAGGGTTAGAATTAGGGTTAGGGCGAACTAGGATTAGGGTTGCGATTAGGGTTAGGTTTGGGATTAGGGTTAGGGGTGTGTTGGGGTTAGGGTTGGAGCAAGAATTGAGGGGTGTCCACTATTTACCAACTTTGGGGGTCTAAAAATTGGGTCTAAAAAAAAATCACTTTTGTGGAAATAAAAAAAGACTATTTTCACGGCTCTGCGTTTAAAAACTTCTGTGAAGCGCTTGAGGGTTCAAAGTGCTCACCATACATCTAGATAATTTCCTTAGGCGGTCTAATTTCCAAAATGGGGTCACTTGTGGGGGGTTTCCACTATTTAGGCCCATCAGGGGCTCTGCAAACGCAACATGACGCCCGCAGACCATTCCATCAAAGTCTACATTACAAAATGGCACTCCTTCCCTTCCGAGCTCTCCCATGCGCCCAAACAGTGGTTCCCCCCCACATATGGGGTATCGGCGTACTCAGGACAAATCGCACAACAACTGTGGGGGTATGATTTCTCATGTTACCCTTGTAAAAATAATAATGTGGGGCGAAAAGATCATTTTTGTGGAAAAAATTGATTTTTTTTTTCACGGCTCTACGTTATAAACTTCTGTGAAGCACTTGAAGGTTCAAAGTGCTCACCATACATCTAGATAAGTTCCTTAATGGGTCTAGTTTCCACTGGCACATTAAGGGCTCTGCAAACGCAACATGGCATCCGATCTCATTTCCAGCCAATTTTGCGTTGAAAAAGTCAAACGGCGCTCCCTTGCAAGCTCTGCCGTGTGCTGAAAAAGTGGTTTACCCCCACATATGGGGTATCGGCGTATTCAGGAGAAATTGTACAACAAATTTTGTGGTCGATTTTCTCTTAACACTTGTGAAAATAAAAAAAATTGGCTCTGAAGTAAATTTTTTGCAAAAAAAAAGTTAATGTTAATTTTTTCCTTCCACATTGCTTTAGTTCCTGTGAAGCACTTAAAGGGTTAATAACCTTTTTGAATGTGGTTTTGAGCACCTTGAGGGGTTTAGTTTTTAGAATGGTGCCAGTTTTGGGTATTTTCTGTCATTGTACACGACTCAAATGACTTTAAATATGATGTGGTCCCTAAAAAAAATGGTTTTGTAAATTTTGTTGTAAAAATGAGAAATCGCTGGTCAACTTTTAACCCTTATAACTTCCTAACAAAAAAAAAAATTTTGCTTCCAAAATTGTGGTGATGTAAAGTAGACATGTGGGAAATGTTATTTATTAAGAAATTTGTGTGACACATCTCTCTGATTTAAGGGCATAAAAGTTTTAAAATTGCAAAATTTTCGCCATATTTCCGTTTTTTTCATAAATAAACACAAGACTTATC
>NW_027361754.1:48237500-48302500 GCF_039654945.1 Dendrobates tinctorius
ACACACACACACATAAATTAAAAAAATAAATTAAGCGTTTTCACAATGAAAACCGCTGTAGTTCCCTTTGGGTATGTGCACACGGCATCTTTAAAGACCGTAGAATGTTTCAAAGCGAAAATGTCAACGATCGTTTTCTGGAAAGTGTCTCCACTCTATACTTTGAAGTATATAGTACGAAGCTCCAAGACAAATGTTACTTCTTTTAATCACTTCAAAGTTTCCAAACCCTGAGCCACCATTCACATGCACACTCTGTTATGGCAAAAGTAGGCAGAGGGAAAAAGGGTGCAGAAAGACAGATTAGTTTCCTATCCCTTATCACTCCTAAGAACATAAGGATAGGCATGTTGACATAAAACATGTCCACCTACATCCCAGCTATCTGATGTGTATAAGCCACTGTAGCATCTTGCTTGGTGCATTGGCTAACTGACTCCTAGATTTTGGCCAGCCCTGACACAGATCAATAGGTAAATCAACACCAGGATTACAATAAAATCCTATAATGGCCCTCTCATGGCTGTTTTGCATATTAATATAGAGCCATTTAAATGATCAAGTAATGTCTCCCTTATGTGATTTGGTAAAAAAATCAATAGAAGTTCCCTTCTATAGTACAGTACCATCTGTGATTTATTAGCCTCCTACAGATTCCCTTTCAAAACACATTTAAGAGATCATTTGTAAGCGGACTTGCAGCGGTTGTTGCAAGACATTTACATTTCTAAGCAGGAGAAGTCAGTGCCACAAAGTTAATCACACTAATTAATTCTGGATAGACGGCACAAGACATGATGCAGAAAGGGCTCGTCTCCTCACAGCAAAACAGCAGCGCTCTGGAGACTCTGGTACAGGGACCGGCAGCCATCAATAATGGAGAGAAATCACATTATCCATGACAGGCGAGACTGAGCGCGACCGGCGATGGTATCAGAGTGTGACGCCATTTGTAAAGAAAGCCATGTTGTACATTTCATATTGCTAGTGGTTCTACCATACAGTTATAGGTCATTGGTGGCTTTTAGGGTAAAGCTGGTAATGTGCCACCATCTAAGTCAGCTCGGCCATACACTCAATCATGTAAATGGATAAATGATATATTCTACCTAGAGTTTAGCAAAAACATCCCAGTCCAATGACTATATTGATAGTCCATGGCCGCTGGATGACAGCCCTGTGAGGCACTTTTATCATGCTGCAACTATGAAGTCGCTCCTGGCCTGATAATCAGAAGAGGCACCGCTTATGCCCGCAGGTGGGATACGGCTCTGGTCCCGTTGCCACGTTGATAGTCAGTCCTGCAAATTTTTTCAGACCAACTATAATTCCATCATATGTACAAGGTTTCAGCAAGGCCATACACACTTTAATGGAGCTAAGCTGCAGTACTAGCCACAAACTACAGACAGAAGTGGCGTTGTTCGGAAAATTAATTTTTCCAAAATGGATGGGTTATTTGATTTAAAGGGTTGTCTTTAATAGTAAGGAAATAGTAAAGAATGGTAAATTTACTTGACCTATGGAGGTTATAGGCCTCATCATCCATGTTTGCATGAGGATACTACCATGTATTTGCTGGCAAGGACATACAAACCAGCAGAGACAATGGAAATAATGAGGCATATAAACCAGCAGAGACCATGGAAATAATGAGGCATATAAACCAGCAGAGACCACCAAAATGGTTCAGCATATAAACCTGCAGAGACCACCGGAATGGTGCGACATATGAAGCAGCAGAGACCACTGGAATGGCGCGGCATACAAACAAGCAGACCACCGGAATGGCGCGGCATACAAACCAACAGAGACCACCAGAATTGTGCAGCATACAAACCAACAGAGACCACCGGAATGGTGCGGCATATGAACCAGCAGAGTCCACTGGAATGGTGCAGCATATGAACTAGCAGAGAACACCAGAATGATGCGGCATATGAACTAGCAGAGAACACCAGAATGATGCTGCATATAAATCAGCAGAGCACCACCGGAATGGTGCAGCATGTAAACAAGCAGAGCGCATAGGAATGGCGTGGCATATAAACCAGTAGAGCCCACGGGTAAGGAACCACTGGACACCATGGTCTCTTTCCTGCTGAGGGTTTACATTAAAATAGCTAAAAAAGGTTTTTCCAGACTTGTCCAGAGAAGAGCCACTGACTTAAAGCATTTGTACCAAGTTTAATACCCCATTCCCTAATCACCCAAACTAATTTCTCCTTGGCTCAGAAGCCTAATTACAGGTTTCACACCTACAGTCCTGCTCATTGTTACTGGCACCCATGAAGTGTAAGTACATAATGTGGGTTATCTTGTGAAAATAAATGAATAAAGAGAAAACTATTTTTGTATAGAGGACTCGTGTGAAATGCAGAGACCAAATGATAAACAATAGATTAAAACAAAAAAAAAAAAACAACGGGAAGGAAAAATAGAAAAACCCATAGCTTGCTGCGACACTGGCATAGACACCCGTTGCATTAAATTAGTGTGGAAACACATTTTGGCTCATCTGTGGTAAATCTAATATATAAAGCTCAATGTGTGTGTGTATGTATGCATTTATGTATGTATGTCCGGGATTGGCATCCGCACCGTCGCAGCTACAGCCACAAAATTTGGCACAGTCACACGTCTGGACCCCGAGAGCGTCCTAGGCTATGTTGTGAGGCGAAATTTTAACCCTGCGCGTTCCAATTCACCAAACAATTCTGCCCCCATCTACATAATGGGGAAAAAGTGTGTGTGTATCAAGCCCCGCCCCTCATGATGTCATAATGGTTGCCATGGCGATGCTGAGGTCATCATATGTTGCAAGCCCCGCCGCTCATCATGATGTCATAATGGTTGACTATGGGATGGAGGATGTGTGATGGGTATATGGGCACTGGACTATGGGATGGAGGATATGTATGACGGAGGATATGTATGATGGGACTATGGGATGGAGGATGTGTGATGGGTATATGGGCACTGGACTATGGGATGGCGGATATGACGGGTATATGGGCACGGGACTATGGGATGGCGGATATGTATGATGGGTATATGGGCATGGGACTATGAGATGAAGGATGTGTGATGGGTATATGGGCATGGGACTATGGGATGGAGGATATGTATGATGGGTATATGGGCACAGGCCTATGGGATCGTGCATATGTATGATGGGTATATGGGCACGGGACTATGGGATGGATAATTATAATTTGCTATAACTAACCACAGTCAGTTACTATGCCCGGGCAGCGCCAGGCTCTTCAACTAGTTACAATAAAGAATCACCTGTGATAGTCAGTGCTCATGTGACAAATTAGCCAATGAACAATGATTTCAGTATTTTAAAAAGCCACATGGTAGGCCCAGTTCCTTTCTCACAATGGTGAAGACTAAGGAACTGTCTGTGGACATCAGAACTGCTATTACCAAACACAAGACTTCCAAAGGGTATAAGGCCATCTACAAAGACCTTGGTATCCCAGTTTCAACAGTGTGCAATGTTATCAAGAAGTTTTCCAAGCATGGAACCATCAAGATCTTCCCTGGACATGGGGGAAAGAAGAAAATTGACAAGAGATGTCTTTGAAGGTTGCTGTGAATGGTGGAAAAAAATAACATGTCAAACATCCAAAGACCAGAAGGAAAACCTAGAACAGTCTGAGGTCATAGTTTCAACAAGTACCACACTAAGCCAAGCAGAGCTTTATGGGCAAAGGCCAAGGAAGAAACCATTGTTGAAGAAAACACATTAAAAGGAAGGACTTTTCCAAAGAGTACCTTGACAAACCACAATTCTTCTTGGAAAATTTTCTGTGGACAGATGAAAAAAAAAATAAAGCTTTTTGGCAATGCAAAGCAACAATTTGCTTACAGACGGTGTAATGACGCTTATAAAGAAAAGAGCACCCTACCGACAGTTAAGCATGGTGGAAGTTACATAATGCTGTGGGGTTGCTTTGCTTCATCTGGTACTGTAGGCCTTGACCGTATCACAGGAATCATGAAATCAGAGAATAATCAAGAGATTTTAGAGCGAAATGTCCTACCCAGTGTAAGAAACCTTGGTTTGAGTAAAAAATCATGGGTCCTCTCCAGCAAGACAATGTCCCAAAGCACACATTCAAATGTACAAGATAAGATAAGATAATCCTTTAATCGTCCCACCATGGGGAAATTCAGAGCATTACAGCAGCAAGGCAGGAACAAGTATAGATACAGATGCATAAAGGCATTACATTGACAGTAGGTAGGTACATATACGAAGAAAAAAAAAAAAATGTAACCGGACTGTCACAACTTTGGATCTATCAGTTCTCTGTTTGGGTCGTTCTCCGTTTTGGACAGTGCTGGTTATACAGCCTAACTGCAGCAGGAAGGAAGGACTTTCGATAGCGCTCCCTCTCACATTTAGGATGAAGTAGCCGGTCACTGACAGTACTGCACATCTTTGTCACAGTCTCATGCATGGGATGGGAATCATTCTGCACCATGTAGCTCACCTTGGCCAGTATCCTCCTGTCACCTACTTCCTGAACTGGGTCAAGGGGGCATCCCAGGACAGAGCTGGCCCTTCTAATCAGTTTGTCCAGCCTATTCCTGTCCCTGGTTGATATGCCACTACCCCAGCACGCCACACCAAAGAAGATGACTGATGCCACAACAGAGTTGAAGAAGGATGCAAGGAGTGCCCCTCTAACTCCGAAGGCGCTCAGCCTTCTGAGCAGATAAAGCCCGCTTTGGCCCTTCCTGTACACTGCATCCAAGTGATGGGCCCAGTCAAGCTTATTATTGAGGATCACACCAAGGTACTTATAGGTGTCGACTATCTCAATGTCATTTCCCTGAATGTTCACCACTACTGGTGGATTTTTGCCCTTGCGAAAGTCCACCACCAATTCCTTGGTCTTCCCGGAATTAATCCTAAGGTGGTTCCTATGACACCACTCCACAAAAGCTTGGTTAGTATCTCTGTACGCTCTTTCATCTCCTCCTGTGATGAGGCCTACTATTGCAGAGTCATCAGAATACTTCTGCAAGTAGCAGCTAGATGAGTTGCACCTAAAATCCGCAGTGTACAGTGTGAAGAGAAAAGGGGCAAGAACTGTACCTTGAGGTGCCCCTGTATTGCAGATCACTGTGTCTGACACACTGTCCCGAACCTTTACAAACTAAGGTCGGTTCGTGAGGTAGTAAAGGATCCAGGTGGAGAGTTGGAGGTCCACACCAACAAGGCCCAGCTTGTCTCTCAGTAGACTTGGCTGTATGGTGTTAAAAGCACTAGAGAAATCGAAGAACATTATTCTCACAGTGTTCCCAGGTTTCTCCAGGTGAGAGAGAATCCTATCTAGAAGGTGGATAATGGCATCATCCACACCAATGCTCGGCCTGTAGGCAAACTGGAGAGGGTCCATATCCGAGCTCACTAGAGGACGGAGACGTGTGAGAACCAATCTCTCTAATACCTTCATCAGGTGTGATGTCAATGCTACAGGTCTATAGTCATTAAGGTCTTTCGGATAAGGTTTCTTCGGAACTGGTACCACACACGATAATTTCCACAGTTGTGGTACTATACCCATTCTCAGGCTCATACTGTAATGATCTCACTCAGCTGGTGCCCGCAGGTTTTTGATTAGCCTTGCACTGATGCCGTCAGGACCTGCAGCCTTCAAAACTTTGATCTTATTCAGTTCTTTTGCAACCTGGGTACTTGTGAAGAACAGACCCTGGCTCAGTTGACAAGTTGCAGCAGGGGGTGAGGTTATTGTAGCAGAGAGGTGTGAATGGTATGCAGGGGCAGGAGCAGCCAGTGTGTGATGGGGAATGGTTGGGGAAAAAAAAAATGTTTGGGGAAAAAACAAAAAAAAAAAAAAAAAGGATTGTTTTAAAAGGGCCAACAATGAGTCCAGACCTCAATCCCATTAAAAATCTTTGAGGTGAGCTGAAATCTGCTATTGGGAGAAAAAAAACCTTGAAAAACTTCAAGAACTTGAACAAACTGCAAAGAAAGAGTGGGAGAAAATACCAGCTGAGAAACGTTTGGAGGCTGTCATCAAAGCTTTGAAATTGCAACATGTACCGTATTTTCCGGATTATAAGACGCACTTTCCCCCAAAAAAATTTGGGGGGGAAATGGGGTTGTGTCTTCTAATATGTACAGTGGGGAAAAAAAGTATTTAGTCAGTCAGCAATAGTGCAAGTTCCACCACTTAAAAAGATGAGAGGCGTCTGTAATTTACATCATAGGTAGACCTCAACTATGGGAGGCAAACTGAGAAAAAAAAATCCAGAAAATCACATTGTCTGTTTTTTTTTCATTTTATTTGCATATTATGGTGGAAAATAAGTATTTGGTCAGAAACAAGCAATGAAGATTTCTGGCTCTCACAGACCTGTAACTTCTTCTTTAAGAGTCTCCTCTTTCCTCCACTCATTACCTGTAGTAATGGCACCTGTTTAAACTTGTTATCAGTATAAAAAGACACCTTTGCACACCCTCAAACAGTCTGACTCCAAACTCCACTATGGTGAAGACCAAAGAGCTGTCAAAGGACACCAGAAACAAAATTGTAGCCCTGCACCAGGCTGGGAAGACTGAATCTGCAATAGCCAACCAGCTTGGAGTGAAGAAATCAACTGTGGGAGCAATAATTAGAAAATGGAAGACATACAAGACCACTGATAATCTCCCTCGATCTGGTGCTCCACGCAAAATCCCACTCCGTGGGGTCAGAATGATCACAAGAACGGTGAGCAAAAGTCCCAGAACCACGCGGGGGGACCTAGTGAATGAACTGCAGAGAGCTGGGACCAATGTAACAAGGCTTACCATAAGTAACACACTACGCCACCATAGACTCAGATCCTGCAGTGCCAGACGTGTCCCACTGCTTAAGCCTGTACATGTCCGGGCCCGTCTGAAGTTTGCTAGAGAGCATTTGGATGATCCAGAGGAGTTTTGGGAGAATGTCCTATGGTCTGATGAAACCAAACTGGAACTGTTTGGTAGAAACACAACTTGTCATGTTTGGAAGAAAAAGAATACTGAGTTGCATCCATCAAACACCATACCTACTGTAAAGCATGGTGGTGGAAACATCATGCTTTGGGGCTGTTTCTCTGCAAAGGGGCCAGGACGACTGATCCGGGTACATGAAAGAATGAATGGGGCCATGTATCGTGAGATTTTGAGTGCAAACCTCCTTCCATCAGCAAGGGCATTGAAGATGAAACATGGCTGGGTCTTTCAACATGACAATGATCCAAAGCACACTGCCAGGGCAACGAAGGAGTGGCTTCGTAAGAAGCATTTCAAGGTCCTGGAGTGGCCTAGCCAGTCTCCAGATCTCAACCCTATAGAAAACCTTTGGAGGGAGTTGAAAGTCCGTGTTGCCAAGCGAAAAGCCAAAAACATCACTGCTCTAGAGGAGATCTGCATGGAGGAATGGGCCAACATACCAACAACAGTGTGTGGCAACCTTGTGAAGACTTACAGAAAACGTTTGACCTCTGTCATTGCCAACAAAGGATATATCACAAAGTATTGAGATGAAATTTTGTTTCTGACCAAATACTTATTTTCCACCATAATATGCAAATAAAATGAAAAAAAACAGACAATGTGATTTTCTGGATTTTTTTTTCTCAGTTTGTCTCCCATAGTTGAGGTCTACCTATGATGTAAATTACAGATGCCTCTCATCTTTTTAAGTGGTGGAACTTGCACTATTGCTGACTGACTAAATACTTTTTTTCCCCACTGTATATACCTTACCGATACCATTGCTGCAGGCTGAGAAAAGGGAGTGTCCGGCGGTGCTGCTCGGTGATGCTGCGGAGGTCTCCAGTGCTGCTGGGGCTCTGTAAACATTCTGTGAAAGGCCAGAGCCCCAGCAGTTCCATGTTTTTTTGTGTGGTGGACTCCGGTAAAAAAGGCCTCCAAGGGCGGCGCACGCGCAGATGGAGATCTCGGCACCAAGATCTCGGGAGATGAGATTTCAGCGCTGAGATCTCATCTCCCGAAATATTGGTGCCAAAATCTCCATCTGTGCATGCGCCACCCCCCGGCGGCCATAATGCCAGAGTCCACAGCACAGCAAACAATGGAACTGCTGGGACTCTGGCATTTCACAAAATGCCGGCAGAGCCCCGGCAGCACTGGGGGCACCCACAGCACCCCACCGGGCAGCAGCGCTGGACACCCCCATAGCACCGCCAGGCATTTGCAGCACTGGAGACACCGGCAGCAGCACCAGACATCCGCAGCAGCACCAGACGGCCACAGCGGTGCACCGCACATCAGAACTCCCCCTCATCCCAGCCTGGAGCATCACCCCACTCATGCCTCCTCCAGCAGTGACCCTGGGACCCCGCTTCACTGCAGCCACCACCCCAGTAAGAAATAAGACGCATGGATTATAAGAATCACCACCATTTTATTTTTTTTTTTAAATTCCTATTTTTCTCCTCAAAATTTGGAGTGTGTTTTATAATCCGGAGCGTCTTATAATCTGAAAAATAAGTTGAAAAACAATGTTTTATTTTTGTATTACTTTGGAACACTAGTTAAAAAATCCTGAGGATATAACTATGGTACATTTCCCTTTATTCCTGAAGATATTGTACTGTCTGTGAAAAAAATTAATGCGTACCAAGAATGGAGACCAACACTGTATAAAGGGAGCACAAGCATCATACAAATGTACAACACAGTATTGAAAAGAGCTTAAAATGCCCAAAACATCAAATATAATCATTACAAAATGCTGCGGGGGAAAAGGGAGCTGTTGTGTTATAATCCACCTTGTACATGATAATGGCACAAATGTGACTCACGTGATTTGTGGAAAACTGAGATTATTACGTTATCATAAATGATTAAAATGGAATAGAATATAATTCACTTCCTAATGCTCCATTGTTACCAAAGGGAAAGAAAAGAATAAATATTACCATAAGAAAACATTAGGTTCCATACAAACACAATGCGCGGTGACAGAAATGTCTTTACTAGATATAACCTGTAAAATAACGGCATTTTTATGGCTCCTGTGTGCGTCACGTTCTCAGTAAGAGCTCAAACCACATGCTCGTAATCATATGAGGGAAGGAGCTTGCACGTGCTAGATAAACTCTGTGCTAATGAGAAAAAACACGCCAATAATAAACCACTAAGTACTAGTGTGAGAAGACGCAGCCTTAGAGGACGCTGCAGGTTGTGGGCCCCTTATGGGAAGTTCCGTCTTTTATGGAGGAGCAGATCTGAGAACGGGAAGAGAAGCATCATTATGACCCAGATTCAAAGGCTGGCTGGAGCATGGAAGGCACAAGGCAAATTAACAGCTCGCGGTAGTCGGCTGTCTCTGGTGGTGCTGCATCAGTGCACAGCACACGCTCCGGAGGAAGTTTTGGGAGCAGATGGTGACATCACTTCAGCTTACGCAGTGTATAAGCAGCTGCTTCCAGCACATCAACTATGCACAAGACGAGCGTCTGATACACAGTCATTAACCCAAATACAGGGAGCGAAGCAACAAAGGGAAAAGGCTCCACCGTCCTAATGTGCCTGTAAGCGACTCCATGATGATGGGCTATTACTGGGGGACATCACAATAAGGGACCGGGCTATGCTGGAACGCAACGGCTGGTAATGGCCATCAGCATATCGCAGAAATGAACACAAATTAAAAAAATATTAAAAAACATCAAGCCGTACTACTCGGCTAAAACGACCTAAAAACTAGTGCTAGAATTAGGTCTAGACTACATCAGCCATCTTGCACGTATTTGACCAGATGAAATGAAAAAGGAACAGTCTCACTAAGGCTGGGGTTACACGGTGACCACAAAGATTCGTGCAACTTGCTAACATGTCAATATTTTACAGCAGTAAAAAAAAAAAAAGCCAAACTGCAGACAAGACGCATGCAGATCGGTCACTTGTGACTTGCATTGAAGTCTCTGGCGAGTGAGCAGTGTGAGACTTGTGACCGGCAACGGAAGTTGCAATGTGACACTGCAATCAACGTTGCGGCACACGTGTAACCCATTGCATCTGAGGCGTACGTTGATGTAGACACTAGATATTTTTCCAGTCGTATACAGCAAAGTGCGTCCAATCTACTAGGAGGCAAAGAAAGTGCCCTTATGGTCTTTATAGGTGTGGTATGTATCATCACTTTTTTTTAAGCTGCATAGGAAGAGCACAACAGACTGCGCTTTTCTAAAGAGAGGGCAACATCAGATGGTAGACTGCACACAATGCATTATTTCAGAGTTGCAGAACACGCTTCTATATGAATAAGTGGTACACGCCAAAGCTTCTGTCAGACTCCAGCTGAGAAATCTTACCAACAAAAGTCACAGTGTGTACAAACATGGCCTCCTTCCAAGGCCCAAGACATTGCTCATGACCACCCAGCGGGCCATAATCTAATGGACCCAGTCCATTCGGGAGTTTTGAGGCCTTTCACTTGAATGGCTGTCCTTTAAACCTAGATTTGGCAGCTATGACTTCCCTATGGTGACATCAGCAGCTTATTTTGGCGTCTTTTAGAAAAGGTATTGTCTTTGTGAGAGAACCCCAAGTGACCATGTATAAAGCATTGTGGTTGGCTGAACGTTGCATACAATAATGTTTTATTCTGTACATCAGAGGCGGCACAGGGCACCCCACGATCTTCCTGCAGTGCACTGGTTGGTGCCATAATTGTCATTTTACTGTAATTTGTAAAAATCATAAAGGGGGAAACTAGACCTGAAATCTTTGTCAGCTGCGCTTGCACAACGCGAATATTATATAATATTTCCAATGAAGCGAAAATGAGTTAACTCGCAACGCCCTGGCTCGATCTTTGCAGTTTTATAAAAGGACACAGGTTGCAATCAGAAATGGAGGTGTAACGTGAATGCCCAGAGCTCAGATTTTACACTTTATGAGCTTTTCTTCTGTAACATGAGAAGTGACCACTGATCAGTGGAAGAAACTACATAAAATTAATCTACCGGAGAATGAGATTCTTGAATCTCTAGATCAAAATAATAACCTTAATCAGATGATTGCATGCTGCTTCATTACCCGAGCCCACCGTCCCCACTGGGCACATGTACAAGAATTACCGCCCTACAGATGTGGAAGTGTCATAAACATGGCCAGAAACACACCTCTGCAGCCAGATCGCATAATGCCTCGACGCTGGAGGGGGGCCGCATTAGCAGGGCATTAAATCAGAGGCTCCGCACAAGCCTCCGTTCCGGTGCCGCAGACAGGTATCTGTGTGCACTGATTCATGTTGTTTTGCAGACAGCTCTAATGCGCGGTGCAAAACCAATACTGACAACAAAAGAGTCGGCCTTTATTGCCGTTAATATCCCTGAGCAATTATGGGAACTCAGCGGGAAATTCTGCCCAGAATGGAAACCTTCACATTGTAATTCACGATCTCTCCTCTGCTTCTGCAGTAACTCCCATTGTATAAGCTAATGTGTACAATAGCACAACCCAGGAAAAGGCATTATTACACAGAGCCTGAATAACGCAACAAGACCGCATCTGAAAACTAGCAACAAGAGGGGGATCCGGGTGTGCACGGCAAGCGAAAAACATGACGGAGGAGCTAGCGGAAAAAAAGCGAAGGGGTGCATGATCAAAACCCTTCACAACGCTATTCCCACTGCTTATGAAGTGTATGGACCAAACAGATGACAAAAAGCATTCATTGGCATATATCTGGGTAGATTTAAAGGCAATATATTTATTTTGAGGCCCTGAAAATCATAGCTACTTACTCTTTTAAATACAAAGACATCTGGGTGGGATTTGCTGTACTTTGTTTTAGCAAATCCAATCCAAAAAAGATACAGGTAAAAGAACACCAAATTAACCCAAGACTTTCCTGGTTCCTCCATCATGGTTTCTGTACTTTCACCTCCAGTGATGGACATGAGACTGCTGAAATCCAGCCATTGCAAGGAGTCAATAAACACACACGGGCCAGAGGACCAGACAAGCCTCTCCATGGGAGTGTCCGAACGCTGGAAAGTTGGATATAGTTTTCTCCTTTACTTTGGACCATTTTAGACAATTGCGATTTGGGTGCGCAACCCAAAGAAAAATCAAACAAAAAAAAAAAAAAAAAAAGGACAACAGTTCTGTCCTATGCAGACACACAGATTTGGATGGAGTCTTTCCTGTATCCAGATGATGTAGAATAGCTCTTATTCCTTACCCACGAAAAGTCTGTATTACTCTACCTAGGAATTACCACTGTCTACATCAAATGTGACAATGATAAAATGCCAAGTATAAGTAGACGTGTCTTGACAAATTTTCAGATGGGTGGCAGAGACTATGAAAAGCACTTCAGGTTGTATCAGCGAAATTATCTTAGCGGCTATGACGAGCCTTGTTCACAAGAACTCGGCGGCTGCATTAGCTCTGATAAAACACATGCGGCTTTTAATGACTCTTTCACAATAATTTACTGGCTTGGACGATGTCTGCCGGTGATAAAACAACTAATAGAACTAAAACATGATGGTTGCGGAGGCAAATGAAATTAGTCATGGCTGACGGACAGGGAAATATCATATGCACATTTTCTGTATTGATGACCACAGTGATGGCAAATGACCCTTCAAAATAAACAGCTCTCGCACAATCCGTCAACTTTTTTTTTTTTTTTTACAAAATGTTCGGAGTGCCACCATAAGACAAGAATAAGGAACGGTGAACTTACCAGCTTGAAATCTTGAATGCTACATATGAAGTATGGAGTGTTGGGTCTCCGGCTCTCAATGTACACGCAATCTGAAGGGAGGAAACACACGAGAACGTTACATACTATGGTGGAGATACAAATGTAAGGACGGATAACGTCCAGTAGGGTCATGATTGTTTTAAAATAAAGGGTAATAATGGGTTCCTCGAATTTACTTGCTCTACTGTTACGATTATATTTGGGTGGGTGAGTGGCAAAAAATTTTTACATTATACTCAAAAAGCTAAAGTCATCTGAAAACCAGTTATCTCTTATAAACATTTTATAGCTGCCGACTACAAAGTTCTCCTTTTTTTTTTTAAATTGCATTTCTCAAAATAATTTGCGGTCAAGGCAAAAGAGATTTCAGTATCTTACACCAATACTCATGATGTAAGCACTGGGCAAACAGAAAACCAAGATAAGTTCACAAAACAATACATGGTGCCCTTTTTCTTAAAGGGGATGTCCACCTTTTAGGGGACATTGTTTTTTCCTTGTTAAATGCATGTAATTTTGGCTAAAAATCATTCTTGCAATTGTGTTTCGTTACAAATTTGCCTCGATGGCTTTCTATAGCCTCTATGCTATACATTTATACTGCAGACTACAAAAGGAGTTAACCAAGTATCGGTCAGTAAGCCTGGCAGGGTGTTTGAAATTCTTTTATAGTCTTTTTTGAACAAGCTTTCCTCCCACACACACACACATCGGGGCGATTTAGTAAAGAAACTTGGGTTAAGCTGTATAGGTTCTAGTAGAATAGTAAAAAGGATAAGCATTTTTTTTTTGTGATCTGTCAATCAATATCAGCGGGCTTGGCCGACAATGTGCATTTGGCCTCCAGACTGACCAGGCAGATTATGTTGGGTAACAGGAAGATATGCATGGTAAGATTTCCAACAGCCGATCCTTTGATTCTTCAGTAGATAAGCCGCTGTCAGAGGCACTGGCTCTCAAAAGAACACAAAATTGCTGGTATGTATGGTATGTATGAGGAAAGTTGGAGGAGATTGTGGCTGGCCTAGAGGTGCATTAGGGGAGCCCAGACTTACTCTAAGGCTATGTGCACACGCTGCGGTTTTGGCTGCGGTTCCGCTGCGGTTTTGTCCCTGCGGAACCGCAGCAGTTCCGCAGACATGGTACAGTACCATGTAACACTATGGGTTTTCAAAACCGCTGTGCTCACGCTGCGGTTTTTTTCTGCAGCATGTCACTTGTTTCTGCGGATTCCACTGCGGTTTCACACCTTTAACATAGTAGAGGTGTGAAACCGCAGGGCAAAACCGCAGCAAAACTACCTGCGGTTTTACCTGCAGTTCTGGGGAAAAAAACACGCCGGTGAATCTGCAGCGTGTGCACATAGCCTAATGCACTTCCAGGCTACCTGTCACACGTAGAAAACCCTCAGGTGCATTATCAGGTCAGTAGAGGATTTCAGACACTGATGTGATTTAAAAATGGCTTCCATTCACTGGAAATAAGCAGATCCCTTGAACAGGTGAGAAATGAGCAGCAGTCTCAGAGAATGGCCACAATTCTTTAATTCGCAATTTCTACTTACAGAAGACTGAATAATTCCTGTGTAAAGATTCATGCGTCCAATACATATAATAAAGCAGTGAAGGCAGGGACACAACACATTTACCACAAGTATCAGTCCGCACTGACGGCTTCTCGTATTAATAAAGCCCTTTGTCGTGACCCGCCATAAGCGCATTATGATAATGCTCCTTTAATGCCTCGCTCCACCACACCATTACATGGGATGTCATTATGAATCACAGGTCAGAGGCTGACAGAGGATTCTTATTTAAGCAACATACACAATACATCAGGGGGGGGTCTGAGGTACACAGAAATGGGAAAGGGCCAGCAACAGCCATGTCTGCAAGCTCCAAGACAGCATCTATGCACAGCATATAGGTCGGGGAGAGTATATGCTTGATGACTGTTCAGTCCAGCAGCCACGGACTACCAATACACGCTCAGTCAAGAGTGCATGCGCATAGGGACAAAGGTGGAGAGGAGTAAAAAGATTGGTAGGATCCTGGTCAAGCAGCCAAGCCATTAAGGCCATGGCTCCGAACCTTCTACCTGCCGGCACCCCTGATGACTCCCGAGGGTATGTGCACACGTTGCACGGATTTGTCTGCAGATCCGCAGTGGATTTGGCACTGCGGATCCGCAGCACAATCTCATGCGGTGTACAGTACCACTTAAACCTAAGGAAATCCAAAACCGCTGTGCACATGCTACGGAAAATTCCGCATGGAAACGCAGCGATTTTCCGCAGCATGTCTATTCTTTGTGCGGATTCCGCAGCGTTTTTACACCTATTCCATTCTAGTTATCCGCAAGTGTAAACACGCAGGCCAAATCTGCACAAAAACTGCAGAAAATCCACAGTTAATCAGCAGTGAATCCGCAGGTAAAACGCAGGACATTTTACCTGAAGATTCTGCAGATTCCGCGCGGAAAACTGCGCACTGGAATCCGCAACGAGTGCACATACCTTTGCCGATGCCTGCATATTTCTGAATAAAGCCTTTAATTTTTGAATGGTGAGTGCCATCCTTCTCTTCTTTGCATTTGGATACCCTTAAAGTGAACCTGTCACCAGTTTTGGAAGATATGAAGCAAAGCCACCACCGTTCAGGGCTGATATATAGCATTCTATAATGATGTGTATTCGCCCCCAACCCGAACTGCAAGAACTGAAAAATAACTTACTATACTCATCTGCGGGGCGGTCCGGTCCAAGGTGTGTCGCTGGTCTTGGTCCGGTGCCTCCCATCTTCTTACGATTGCTGTCCTCCTTCTTGATTCGTGTGGATGACGCGTCCCTGCATCATCCACAGTCTCCCCGGCATCGCGCTCCTGTGCAGGAGTACTTCTCTGTCCTGTTAAGGGCAGAGCAAAGTCCTGCAATGCGCAGGCACTGGGCCTCTCTGACCTTTGCCGGCGCCTGCAGAACTTTGCTCTGCCCTCAAATAAGATAAGTACACCTGCACAGGAGCGCGATGCTGGGGAGACTGTGGATGATGCAGGGACGCGTCATCCTCACGAACCAAGCAGGAGGACGGCATTGCAAGAAGAAGGGAGGGGCCCGACAAAAGAGGTACACCCCTCGGACCGGACATCCCCGCAGGTGGGTATAATAAAAGTTATTTTTCAGTTCTTTGAGGTCGGGTTGGGGGCAGATATACAGCCCTGAAAGGTGGTGATCGCATATCATATCAGCAAAACTTGGTGATAGGTTCCCTTTAAGTACACAAATGATGTTGTCTACTAATCAGAAGAGGCACCAGGGATGCCAACAGGTGAGAGGTGTTGACATGGCTTCTGGACCAGGTGGCTACAATTCTATTTGCTTAACTCTACCTAAGTTTCAATCGGCTGAGCTTGTGTGCGTATAGAAGAGTGCCCCAACAACTATTAAGGTGTACATGAAAATTAAAGGGGTTGCCTGGCCTTAAAAAAAGGTTGATGAGCTGAAGTTCTCAGGCACTACACATCGAACGGAGTTGTACTGTTCTGGCTCCATTCACTACAGCCAGAGCTGGAAAAACTGAACGAGCAGTCAGACCCCTACCTGATCTGACATCAATCATCTACAATGTATCATATGATCAGACAACCAGGACTGTCAAGTTGGAGTCGTGGAGTCGGAGCCCATTTTGGTGGAGTCTGTGTCATGGAAATTAAGGAGTCGGAGTTGGAGGTTTGGCTGACCAACTCCACAGCCTTGGTATGGCTGTGAAGTCAGAGTAAGAGTAGGAGTCATGGAAATTGAGGTGTCGGAGTTGAAGTCAGAGGTTTGGCTTACCGACTCCACAGCGCTGCAGACAACTCCTTTAATAGGGGTCCATACATCTTGGATAGCAATCAGCCACACCGCTTTCTGTCCCGAATCCCCATACACATGCAAGTTGGGCCAAGCACTCATGCTCTCTATGAGGAGAGAGGAGTAAGCTGCTGTCAGACAGCCCTTGATCATCGAGAACAAAAAGGGCAGAAAACCCCAACCCAGTAAATATAAGCTGATTACATTTAAAAACACTGCTTTTATACCTTAATGAAAGTAATAGGAAAACTTGCAGAACTAAAAATAGACAAGAGGTTTAAACATATAAAATAACGATCAATTATAAATTGGTAGCAAAAATGCCTGAAATCAGAAAAAAAAAAAAAAATGTAAAACCCAAAAGTTAATTTCTTTTTATAAACCTTATTACAGATTACACATAATCATAAAAAGTAAAGTAAAAGCATTTGCCTTATAGCCTCACACTGCGGTGCCACCATACAGTAAATCTCCCACATTCCGCACGATTTACTTAAGCGCACGGCTGCCAATGTCCTTGTCACTGTTAAGGCAGTTACTCAAGGAGTGACAGCTCTTCATAAAGTCTTGGGGAGAATACAATGTTTTCCAATACCGCTGCTTATTTCATAAAAAAGAGCCATAAAGCAAACAGAGATTGAAATCACTGCGAGGAGTCAGGAGGCGTCTGAATTCATAATTTTATCTCCCAGCCATCAAAGACTTGTCTGCAGCTGACAAGTAAAATGGAAAGGCTGGCTCATTGTGACCTGGCTTTGTGTAATTCATTTACAAGATAAAATAAGTGAAAATATCCATCAGCGCACCTCACATGCTGCAAACGACAAGTCTCCTTACAGCAGACGAGAGCATGCGCTACAGCGCAGGTCTCCTGGGGAGACCCTTCTGTACAGAAGTGGTAAATGGAGACTTACAGAAACACTACGTGTAGAAATAGAAAGAAAAACACAAACATCCTTCCCATTGATCTTGTGTTTTGGTTCAGATAGGTATCCAATAAGTGTGAGGAAAAACAATGTATATGTGGCACCCCCAGGGGTATGGTCGCCACACTGGCTTTGCCTTCCTCCAGGGGAGGGTAATGCCAGGCTTGGAAGCAGTGATGGGTCTCTCCAGCTGTTAACCTAATGCATGCAACACAGTTCCTCTCCGGGCCAGCAGGGGGAACTCTGAACCAGGATTCTGGAGAGGAGTGTCCTCTGCGGGCCAGGAGGAAGAATGGGCATAGTCTGCGGAAGGTGAAGTGTGCGGACGGGAGGTGCGAAGCTGAGAGATTGAGCTGCAGAAGGCGAGCTCCCTCAGCTTGAGAGCGCACAGAACTGGAGCCTGGTCTCCACGGTGGTACGGATACTGACGGTCCTACCACAGATACCAGAGGAGTAGGAGGCTGTAAATGCCCTGCTCCCAAGCAAAGACTTGGGACACAACAGCAATTGACTAGTGAGCCAGGACTCAGGAGAGGAGTCCCCGAAAGAGGCTACAGCTGTCTGTCTTACAAGTAAAGACTAGGAACACCTAAAGAGAGGCATTTCAGAGTAACTAAGTACTGGAGTGCTTCACACTACAAAGCGCTAGGAAGGAGACTGCACAGCCCTTCTGCTGAGAGAGAATCCTGGTCTGCTTCCAGACTAACCTGCCTCAATACCATCTGTAATCAAGACTCTGGACTGCATATACTCAGTAAAGGTACAGAAACTACAACCGCTGTGTCTTGTCTGTTCCCTACGCTTTCAGCACTGCTACATCCCCGTGCCAGCTACATCTACACTGCCCTGGGACTACAGCTCCACCTATGGGGAGCTTTACCATCTAAGCTGCACCTACCATCAGTCCCAGCGGATCTGTATGCAGCGTTGGCCTAACACCATATTTGCCAAACACCACGGGTGGCGTCACGAACTATCCTACCATTAACTACATCTCCCCATTGCTTGGGCGCCCAGAGCCACGGACCGGGTCACCGCTGCTGTGACACATTCCGCTGACACCGGCCCGGTACCGAGTACCCCACAGCCCTGGGAGGGCGACCCATATACACGCTGCATGCTCTCAACCAGTGCTAGAGCTAATGCAATCAGTTCACAGAAGACGAGCGGATACAATGCTTCGCCACTGGCTGGGAAGCTGCTTGATTAAACAGAAAGCTCCTGCTCATGGCCTAATCAAATGTAATTCAAACAACCCCTTTTATCTAAAAGCACACCCCCTATTGTTGGTTTCCAAGATGGAGGAGATGGCAAAATTCGGGATTCTTTCAGGAAGTAACGTCAAAACATGAAGACTATATATAGACAAAAGGTGATCATTTCTTTCTGGAGACGTCGGCAGATGCAAGTTTTAAAAGGGAACCTCAAGACATAGGGTTAATCTTCATTTAAATGGAGTTGAAATTTTGCCTGCTTACTAGAGCAGCGGCTACAGGGAGAACATTAACTTATATCCTCCCTGCAACTGCTTGCTTCGTGTCATAGGGGCGGTGCATTGAGCGATTACAGTCACCACTCATACTGTGAGCGACTGTAATCACTCCCGGGCACTTAGACCATACGCTCTCCACACATACAAACTGCAGGGCGGGGTGTCAACAAGCCGGTGGAGTAATTACAGAAAGGGTCACTGAATATAACCACTCGGTAAACACCCCCAAGACTGGTATTGATTGAATACAGAGAGTATATAAGTTGATCTTCTGCCCATTGATGCCTCTAAAATAAGGCAGGGTTTTAACGCTACTCACCTGCTGACTAAACTTATGTCTAAGGCTGTGTGCACACGCTGCGGATTTTGCTGCGGTTCCGCAGCGGTTTTGGCCGCTGCGGACCCGCAGCAGTTTCTGCTGCGGTGTACAATACCATGATTCCCTATGGGAATCAAAAACCGCAATGCAGACGGTGCGGAATTTTCCGCGCGGATTATCTGCGGTTTTCAATCCGCAGAAAGAATTGACATGTCAATTCTTTCTGCGGATTCTGCTGCGGTTTGCCATCTCCTCCATTGAGGAGATGAAAAACCGCAGGGCAAAACCGCAGAGCAATCCGCAGGTAAAACCGCAGGTCTTTTGACCTGCGGTTTCACCTGCGGATTTTACAAAATCTGCCCGGATGAATCCGCACCTAATCCGCAGCGTGTGCACACAGCCTAAAGGTAAGCAGAATGTCCTGACATGACAGGTTCCCTTTAAATTTTGAAGGAAGTTTTCATTATAGTGCTCATACTATCATTTAAAAAAAAAAAAAAAAAACAATTAAAAAGAGGCAGCACTCCAAAAATCGTAATATAATTAAAATAAATACACACAGAGTGGGGAAAATAAGAATTTGATACATTCTCGATTATGCTATTTTTCGCACCTACAAAGAATGGAGAATTCTGTAATTGTTATCATAGGTACACCGCCTGTGAGAGACAGAATCTAAAAATAAAGGGGGAAAAAAAAAAAAAAAAATCACAGAAAATCACATTGTATAAATTTTAAATAATTAAACTGCATTTTATTGCATAAAATAAGTATTTGGTCACTGACCAACTAGCAAGAATTCTGGCTCTCACAGACCTGGTAATTTTTCTTTAAGAAGCTCGCCTACTCTGCACTCATTACCTGTGCTAATTGCACCTGTTTGAACGTGTTACCTGTATAAAATACATCTGTCCACACACTCAATCACACTCCAACCTCTCCACCACGGCCAAGACCAAAGAGCTGACTAAGGACAAAATTGTAGACCTGTACAAAGTTGGGATGGGCTACAGAGAAATAGGCAAGTAGCTTGGTGAGAGGGCAACTACTGTTGGCACAATTATTAGGAAATAGAAGAAATGCAAGAGAACTGTCAATTTTCCTTCAGTCAGGGGCTCCATGCAGGTTCTCGCCTCATGGGGTAAGGATAATGCTGAGAAAGGTTAGGAATCAGCCCAGAACTACACGGGAGGACCTGGTCAATTACCTTAAGAGCTGGGATCACAATCTAAAACAGTACCTTTAGTAACACTACGCTATCATAAATTAAAATCCTGCAGGGCAAGCAAGGTCCACGTGCTCCCGCCAGTACATGTCCAGGCCCGTTTGACCATCTGGATGATTCAGAGGAGGAATGGGAGAATGTCATGTCGTCAGATAAGACCAAAATAGAACTTTTTGATATAAACTGCACTCGACGTGTTTAGAGAAAGAAGGATGAGTACAACCCCAAGAACACTGTCCCAACCATGAAGCATGGTGGGGGAAGCATCATACTTTGGGGGTGCTTTTCACCAAAGGGAACAGGACGACTGCACCGTATTCTCAAGGGAGGATGAGGTGATTTATTGCAAGACTTTCGCCAAAAACCTCCTTCCATCAGTAAGAGCTTTGAAGATAGTCATGGCTGGGTCTTCCAGCATGACATATGACCCGAAACACACAGCCAGGGCAACTAAGTTGTGGCTCCGTAAGAAGCATTTCAAGACCCTGGAGTGGTCTAGCCAATCTCCAGAACTGAACCCAAAAGAAAATTTTAGAGGGAGCTAAAACTCCCTGTTGCCCAATGACAGCCCCGAAACCTGAAAGATCTGAAGGCAATCGATATTGAGGAGTGGGCCAAACTCACTGCTGTAGTGTGTGCAAATTTAGTCAAGAGCTACAGGAAATGTCTGACCTCTAATTGGAAACAAAGGTTTGTGTACAAAATATTAAGTTCTGTTTTTCTATTGTATCAAATACGTATTCCATGCAATAAAATGCTATGTAAAAATCATACAATGATTTTACTGATTTTTTTTTTCTTTAAAATTCTGTCTCTCACAGGTGAAGTGTACCTACAATAAAATTTATAGACCTCTCCATTCTTTGTAGGTGGGAAAACTTGCAACATCAGCAGTGTATCAAATACTTATTTTAATGTATGTGTATGTAGGTATGTATTCACACATATACAGTATATACACACACTCCTACACATACACACAAATTTACATGCCACACAGCACGTTCCATTCTTTGACTGCCGGACACAGATATAAGCAATATGAATAATATGTATTATACATGTACATAGATACTAAACAATATAGTATATCTGACCTTAAGCTTCTCTCGTTTAATTGTGGCCTAAGCAAAGAGAAGAGTCTTTATGTAAGTTCCCATCTGAAAGACGTTGCCTTATTTTGATCAGTGCGTGAGCTCATATGCACAATGTGCACACCGTACATCACATGAGTTTGTGTGTTCAGCAATAGTGGAATCCATGTATACAATGTTTACAGACTGCTGTTGTATAGTAATTGTATTAAGCTAGAACATTAGACATATACCAGTAAGTAGTGTGGAATTTTGTGCATGCGCAGGACCAGTTATCTAATAAAACTCATAATCCGGTTGGAAAAATGCTTGACGCAAACCCTGAATTGAATCTACTCTGTGAGGGCATATAAGCTCCTTTGTGACGGATGGCAGGGGCATCGATCCAGGATAATGGCAGCATCACACAATTCCATCTGTGGCCTCATTATCTGTAGGGCACCCTGAATCAAACGCCTGGGGCACTCCGCAATGCACAATCCCTCAAAAATGAGGTCACAGAACTAAATGAATGTACTGAAAGGCGTCAGGGAAGGCCATGGTAAAAAAAAAAAAAAAATGTGTATATTACATATACAAATAAGCGTGGTTGTAAATAATAAAAAAAAATCTAATTATAAATAACAAAACTATATATATATATATATATATATATATATATATATATATATATATATATATATATATATATATATACATACATATACATATATACATATACACACACACACACAGTGGGGAAAAAAAGTATTTAGTCAGTCAGCAATAGTGCAAGTTCCACCACTTAAAAAGATGAGAGGCGTCTGTAATTTACATCATAGGTAGACCTCAACTATGGGAGACAAACTGAGAAAAAAAAATCCAGAAAATCACATTGTCTGTTTTTTTTTCATTTTATTTGCATATTATGGTGGAAAATAAGTATTTGGTCAGAAACAAGCAATCAAGATTTCTGGCTCTCACAGACCTGTAACAACTTCTTTAAGAGTCTCCTCTTTCCTCCACTCATTACCTGTAGTAATGGAACCTGTTTAAACTTGTTATCAGTATAAAAAGACACCTTTGCACACCCTCAAACAGTCTGACTCCAAACTCCACTATGGTGAAGACCAAAGAGCTGTCAAAGGACACCAGAAACAAAATTGTAGCCCTGCACCAGGCTGGGAAGACTGAATCTGCAATAGCCAACCAGCTTGGATTGAAGAAATCAACTGTGGGAGCAATAATTAGAAAATGGAAGACATACAAGACCACTGATAATCTCCCTCGATCTGGTGCTCCACGCAAAATCCCACCCCGTGGGGTCAGAATGATCACAAGAACGGTGAGCAAAAATCTCAGAACCACGCGGGGGGACCTAGTGAATGAACTGCAGAGAGCTGGGACCAATGTAACAAGGCCTACCATAAGTAACACACTACGCCACCATGGACTCAGATCCTGCAGTGCCAGACGTGTCCCACTGCTTAAGCCTGTACATGTCCGGGCCCGTCTGAAGTTTGCTAGAGAGCATTTGGATGATCCAGAGGAGTTTTGGGAGAATGTCCTATGGTCTGATGAAACCAAACTGGAACTGTTTGGTAGAAACACAACTTGTCATGTTTGGAGGAAAAAGAATACTGAGTTGCATCCATCAAACACCATACCTACTGTAAAGCATGGTGGTGGAAACATCATGCTTTGGGGCTGTTTCTCTGCAAAGGGGCCAGGACGACTGATCCAGGTACATGAAAGAATGAATGGGGCCATGTATCGTGAGATTTTGAGTGCAAACCTCCTTCCATCAGCAAGGGCATTGAAGATGAAACGTGGCTGGGTCTTTCAACATGACAATGATCCAAAGCACACCGCCAGGGCAACGAAGGAGTGGCTTCGTAAGAAGCATTTAAAGGTCCTGGAGTGGCCTAGCCAGTCTCCAGATCTCAACCCTATAGAAAACCTTTGGAGGGAGTTGAAAGTCCGTGTTGCCAAGCGAAAAGCCAAAAACATCACTGCTCTAGAGGAGATCTGCATGGAGGAATGGGCCAACATACCAACAACAGTGTGTGGCAACCTTGTGAAGACTTACAGAAAACGTTTGACCTCTGTCATTGCCAACAAAGGATATATCACAAAGTATTGAGATGAAATTTTGTTTCTGACCAAATACTTATTTTCCACCATAATATGCAAATAAAATGAAAAAAAACCAGACAATGTGATTTTCTGGATTTCTTTTTCTCAGTTTGTCTCCCATAGTTGAGGTCTACCTATGATGTAAATTACAGACGCCTCTCATCTTTTTAAGTGGTGGAACTTGCACTATTGCTGACTGACTAAATACTTTTTTTCCCCACTGTATGTATATATATATATATATATATATATATATATATATATATATATATATATATATATATATATATATATATATATATATATATATATATAATCTCCATACATACATACACATACCCACACACGTGCTTCTCACAAAACTAGAATATCAAAAAGTTAATTTCAGTTCTTCAATACAAAATGTGAAACTCATATTGTACAAGAGACATTACACACAGAGTGATCAATTTCAAGTGTTTATTTCTGCTAATGTTAATGATTATGGCTTACAGCCAATGAAAACCCAAAAGTCATTATCTCAGTAAATTAGAAGAATTAACAAAAAAAAACACCTGCAAAGGCTTCCTATGAGATTAGAAAGGTCCCTTAGTCTGTTTTAGTAGGCTCTACAATCATGGGGAAGATTGCTGACTTGACAGATGTCTAGAAGGCAGTCATTGACACACTCCACAAGGAAAGTACCGTATTTTGCGTATTAGAAGACGCACTGGATTATAAGATGCACCCCAAATTTTGAGGAGAAAAATAGGGGAGAAAAAAAAACTTTTTTAATAAAATGGTGGTGCTTCTTTATAATCCATGTGTCTTATTGCTTACCGGGGGTGGTGGCTGCAGTGAAGCAAGGTCCCAGGGTCGCTGCTGGAGGAGGCAAGAGTGGAGCATTGCTGCAGGCTGGGATGAGGGGGTGTTCCAATGTGCGCCGCTGCGGGTGTTTGGTGGTGCGGGGGCTCTGCAGACATTATGTGAAAGTCCAGAGCCCCCGCACTTATATGGCATACTTTACAGTGGGCTCTGGAAAAATGACTGCCAGGGCATGTGCAGATGGAGATCTCGACACCAAGATCTCTGGAGAGGAGATCTCATGTTCCCTCTGCTGACAAGCTTTTGGGAGATGGAAATGTCATTCTCCAGCAGGATTTGGCACCTGTCCACACTGCCAAAATTACCAATTCCTGGTTTAAAAACAACAGTATCACTGTGCTTGATTGGCGAGCAAACTCGCCTGACCTTAACCCCATAGAGAATCTATGGGGTATTGTCAAGAGGAAGATGGGAGACACCAGACCCAACAATGCAGACGAGCTGAAGGCTGCTATCAAAGCAACCTGGGCTTCCATAACACCTCAGCAGTGCCACAGGCTGATCCTCCATGCCACGCCGCATTGATGCAGTAATTGATGAAAAGGAGCCCCGACCAAGTATTGAGTGCATTTACTTAACACACATTTCAGTAGGCCAACATTACGGTTTTAAAAATCATTTTTCAAGCTCGTATTATAAAGTATTCTAATTTACTGAGATAATGACTTTTGGGTTTTCATTGGTTGTAAGTAGTGTTGAGCATTCCGATACCGCAAGTATCGGGTATCGGCCGATACTTGCTGTATCGGAATTCCGATACCGACTTCCGATATTTTTTCAATATCGGAATTCGGCATCGGAATCGGAAGTTCAAAGTTGATTGACGGCCTGACGTCATCATGATGCGCGGTGTGTGCGCATCATGATGCGCCGTCATTTCGGGCCTTCCGGGGGTCTCTGCCGGCCTGCCGGGGGGCTGTGCCGGCCTGCCGGGGGGCTGTGCCGGCCTGCCGGGGGGCTGTGCCGGCCTGCCCGGGGTCTGTACCGGCCTGCCGGGGGGCTGTGCCGGCCTGCCGGTGGTCTGTGCACCCTGTGGGGGTCTGTACCGGCCTGCCGGGGGGCTGTGCCGGCCTGCCGGTGGTCTGTGCACCCTGTGGGGGTCTGTACCGGCCTGCCGGGGGGCTGTGCCGGCCTGCCGGGGGGCTGTGCTGATGTCCGGGGGTCTGTGCAAGCATCGTCCGATGGGACTACAAGTCCCATCGGGCGATGCCTGCTACCATGACAGTGATTGACACATTAGCCAATGATGGGACAGTAGTAGTCCCATCATCCGGCTAATGTGTTAAATGTTAAAAAAAAAAAAAAATACTACATACATACTACATGCATGCTACATACATACTACATGCATGCTACATACATACTACATGCATGCTACATACATACTACATGCATGCTACATACATACTACATGCATGCTACATACATACTACATGCATGCTACATACATACTACATGCATGCTACATACATACTACATGCATGCTACATACATACTACATGCATGCTACATACATACTACATGCATGCTACATACATACTACATGCATGCTACATACATACTACATGCATGCTACATACATACTACATGCATGCTACATACATACTACATATATACTACATACATACTACATACATGCTACATACATACTGCATGCTACATACATACTACATACATACTACATACATACTACATGCATGCTACATACATACTACATGCATGCTACATACATACATACTACATATATACTACATGCATGCTACATACATACTACATGCTACATACATACCACATACATACTACATACATGCTACATACTACATACATACTACATACATACATGCTACATGCATACTACATGCATGCTACATACATACTACATGCCACATACATACCACATACATACTACATGCTACATACATACTACATATATACTACATGCATGCTACATACATACTACATGCTACATACATACCACATGCTACATACATACCACATACATACTACATATATACTACATGCATGCTACATACATACTACATGCATGCTACATACATACTACATGCTACATGCATGCTACATACATACTACATGCTACATGCATGCTACATACATACTACATGCATGCTACATACATACTACATACATACTACATGCTACATACATACCACATATATACTACATACATACAATACATTCATACAATACATACATAGACATACAGTACATATAACAGAGTAACATACTTACCAATACTTGTCACATTGTTCCCCAAAGCCATTGTCTTTTCCGGAATAAATATTAACATAACAAACCACAAAAATACTCACCCACGATCCGAAGCAGTCCACGAGTGTGTCCCACGACGATCTTGGGTAGAGAACTGCAGCATCAGCTGTTGCTGCCGTTCTCTACGGGCTGCAGGAATCCAATGACGGAAGGTAGGTATCCTTCCGCACTGTATTCCTCCGCCACTTAAAAAAAAAAAAAGTCCCTAGTCTCACTTTATGCCATTGCTGCGTGGGAAATTCCCACACAGCAATGGCATAAAGTGAGACTAGGGACTTTTTTTTTTTTTAAGTGGCGGAGGAATACAGTGCGGAAGGATACCTACCTTCCGTCATTGGATTCCTGCAGCCCGTAGAGAACGGCAGCAACAGCTGATGCTGCAGTTCTCTACCCAAGATCGTCGTGGGACACACTCGTGGACTGCTTCGGATCGTGGGTGAGTATTTTTGTGGTTTGTTATGTTAATATTTATTCCGGAAAAGACAATGGCTTCGGGGAACAATGTGACAAGTATTGGTAAGTATGTTACTCTATGTTATATGTACTGTATGTCTATGTATGTATTGTATGAATGTATTGTATGTATGTAGTATATATGTGGTATGTATGTAGCATGTAGTATGTATGTAGTATGTATGTAGCATGCATGTAGCATGCAGTATGTATGTAGCATGCATGTAGTATATATGTAGTATGTATGTAGCATGTAGTATGTAGCATGCAAGAAGTATATATGTAGTATGTATGTAGCATGTAGTATGTATGTAGCATGCATGTAGTATATATGTATGTATGTAGCATGTAGTATGTATGTAGCATGCATGTAGTATGTATGTAGCATGCATGTAGTATGTATGTAGCATGCATGTAGTATGTATGTAGCATGCATGTAGTATGTATATGGTATGTATGTAGCATGTATGTAGCATGCATGTAGTATATATGTGTTATGTATGTGGTATGTATGTAGCATGCATGTAGCATGCATGTAGTATGTATGTAGTATGTATGTAGTATATATGTAGCATGTATTATGTATGTAGCATGCATGTAGTATATATGTAGTATGTATGTAGCATGTAGTATGTATGTAGCATGCATGTAGTATATATGTAGTATGTAGCATGTAGTATGTATGTAGCATGCATGTAGTATATATGTGTTATGTATGTAGCATGTAGCATGCATGTAGCATGCATGTAGTATGTATGTAGTATATATGTGGTATGTATATAGCATGCAGTATGTATGTAGCATGCATGTAGTATATATGTAGTATGTATGTTGCATGTAGTATTTATGTAGTATGAATGTAGCATGTATGTAGTATGAATGTAGCATGTATGTAGTATGCATGTTGTATGTATGTAGCATGTAATTTTTTTTTTTTTTTTTTTTTACATTTAACACATTAGCCGGATGATGGGACTACTACGGTCCCATCATTGGCTAATGTGTCAATCACTGTCATGGTAGCAGGCATCGCCCGATGGGACTTGTAGTCCCATCGGACGATGCCTGCACAGACCCCCGGAGCCTGCACAGCCCCCCGGCAGGCCGGCACAGCCCCCCGGCAGGCCGGCACAGACCACCGGAGCCTGCACAGACCCCCTGGCAGGCCGGCACAGCCCCCCGAAAGGCCCGTACAGACCCCAGAGAGGCTGTACAAGGGCAGGAAAGGGTTTTTCTTATTCCGATACCGGAAGTCCCATAGACTTGAATGGGACTTCCGGTATCGGAATCGGCGATACCGATACTTTTTTTAAAGATCGGCCGATACCATCCGATACGATACTTTGAAGTATCGGACGGTATCGCTCAACTCTAGTTGTAAGACATAATCATCAACATTAACAGAAACACTTGAAATACATCACTGTGTGTAATGACTATATATGAGTTTCATTTTTTATATTGAAGAACTGAAATAAATTAAAGGAAAAAAATTCTTGCTACCTTTTCTAAGACAGCAGTTAGACTTGGCTATTATATGTCCCCTCACTTTCCCAGAGCCCCCTTTTCCTTCCCACTCCTGTGATCACTTGTCACACTGCTTGAGAACTCTATACTGCATTAATTCCACTGAACAAAGCTGCGGCCATGGCTCTTTTCTGTTTCATCTCGGTTCTGTAACTAAACAGAAATGAGCTCTGGCTACAGTATTGTTCTGAGGAAATTGATGACACAGAATGCCCAGACACCATGAAAATGGAGAGCATGAGTCAAAGGGAGAATATAAAGCGATAACAAAAGGAAGGAAAAATGAAAAACTGAAAGAAGCTATCACTGAGATCAAAGATCTACATGCCACAAGTTTATTTTCACAAAATTACAGTGCACAAAGTCAAATATTATAATATAAATAGCGCAAAGCAAATTGAAAAAAAAAAAATGGAATAACCTTCTACAGAGCAGCACTCCGTGTGGCAGGAGGAAGAATAACACCTTCATTTGTCATCAGGATTTTTTCATTTAAAATGGCTGATTATCGAATATGACAGCCACACAGTAGTAACCCCCCCCCCCCCCACAGAATCTTTGAATACCCCTGGGATTTGAGTTTATTATAAAATAGACATTTCAGGCACACATTTCACCCCTACTCTCCTCCCGCTGCTGCTAGGATTTAATGTACTGTCGGCATTATTTCGATTTCATCTGTTTAAGCTCACTCATGCCTACCTCCTGATTGTGCACTAAATGGAACATATTTCTGCAGAACAGAATTAATGACAGCTAATTGTAATCTGTCGCTCCCAAATTTATAAAAACAACTGTTAAGCAGTTCAAATGGCGAGCGCCATGACACCCACTCAATTAGCTTCATCTCCTCGCGATTTCACACGCTCTTCTCTGCTGTGACACAGTTTCTTTTGCTTGCACATAATTCTTTATGAGTTTTTGCTGAATGTGTGCAGCAGTAGAGGCAGTTTTAGATCAGGTAGGCTTTCTGTACAGGTACTTTGTGATGTCAATCGGATCTGGACTATGTTCTTGTTTGAGATTGGCTTATAAGAGTGGTCAATGAAATGTAATAATTGTGGGATTGCTCCTCACCTTCTTGCCTGAAATTTTTAATAGGGTTGTCCATAAAGATGACTTCTTGTCAGTTTGCGCGGTATGCAAGTCAGGAAGATGCATCACACTACACCTGCTCATAGACATACAGGGGATTTTAAAGGGAACCTGTAAGCAGGATTGTGCACAGTAACCTACAGACAGTGTCAGGTCGGTGCCATTATGCTGATTAAAAAGATACGTTGGTTGATGAAATCCGTCTTGTGGTTGTTCTTTAATTTTTATTTTCATTTTTTAGCTAATGATATGCTCTTGCCTTAAGACGGGTCTGCATGTGGTGCTCCAAATAGATATAATGCAGATTGCTGACAGGTCAGTGTTCCCTCAGTGACCTGCCCCCTAGTTTGTATAATGAATATCTGTATATGCCTGCTCTGCAGCATAATTGCATGTTTTATGAGCCAATAACACATTTTCTTCACGCTAGAAAAAAAACAATTTGAAAATGGCGACCGCCGCGCCTGCGCAGTAGCTGCTATCGGTGTCTATAGCTGTGATCTGATAGCTGCTACTGCGCATGCGCTGGTGGTGCCATCTTATTGAGAAAAAAAATCCTTCTCCAAGATGGCGCTGCCCGCACAGTAGCAGCTCTCAGTTACACACATCCCTGTTGAATTGCTGTCTGACTGAGCACTTATGTTCATGTTACATAGTAGTCAGTGCACGGCCCACATCATTTAGGCTAGGTTCAAATTTGCATATGGAGAAGCTGCAGACATCTGCGGACTTCCTCCCACGGCCTCACCGACTCCGGTCAGCGCCGCCTACATTCGCATACTTCTGCATGTGGCCTGCGTACCCTATCTTTAACATGTGGTATGCAGGTCGTGCGGATGTATGCCGGATGCCTCCGCATGCGTTGTTTTGACGATGCGGCACCCACATAAAATTCCAACATGATGCGTTCGACGCAGGTCGCCGCATCGTCAAAACGACGCATGCGGAGGCATCCGGCACACATCAAATTAAGTTTGGCAAAAGCATGTTGGAAAACGTGTTATGGACTGTAGAGAACAAGGTTTGTTTTTTTTGGCCATAAAGTCCAAACCGTACATGTGTCACAAAGTCAACATTGGACATTACTAAAAGAACACTATCCCCCAGAGTGATGCATGGTGGAGGCAGCATTATGCTTTAGGGCTCTTTTTCGGCAGCTGGAACTAGGGTTTTATTCAAGGTGTAGGGAATTATTAAACGTTCTAAATATCAGTCAAATTGACAACAAAATCATCTGTGCCTCTGCTAAAAAACTGAACATAAATTTCACCTTTCAGCACAACAACGGCCCTAAGCATAACCCCAAATTAACAATAAAAAACGGCTCAGCCAGAGCACACACCAGAATTGAAAGTCTGTGGGTGGCCTGAAGAGGACGCTGTACACAGGAGATGCCCTCGCAATTTGACAGACGTTGAGCTATTGCAAAAAAAAAAAAAAAAAGAGCTGAGATTGACTTCTATGCCAAAAAACTGAATGCGGTCATAAATTCAAAGGGTACTTCAACAAAGTATTAAAGAAAGTGCATATTTATGCAACCACAATTTCAGATCTTTATTTTTATACTCAACAAGATTTCAGTTTACTTTCAGTGAATTTGGTCAAATTAGGGGTGACATTAAGGGTATGTGCACATGTTGCAGATTTGTCTGGAGAATTTTCTGCACAGGATCTGCACCTCTAGGCAGAAAACGCAGGTAAAAATCTGCGCGTTTTTGATGCAGATTTTCATGCATTTTTTTTCATGCGGATTGTATGCGTTTTTGTAAGCTAAATAAAGATATGTTATTTAACAAAAAAATATTTGTGATGTCATTTCTGGTCCAACCTCCTCTTTTACATTTGTCCAACCCACACAGATAGATATATAGATACGGGATAGATCTATAGATATTATCTATGTATAGATCTATCTATAATCTATAGATAGTTAGATAAGGGATAGATAGATAGTTATGGGATAGATATAGATAAATAATAGTAAGGTCGATGTTTATTAATGAACAATGTTTAATTTTGGGGGGGGGAAAAAAAAAAAGAAGAGAAAAAAAAGAAAAAATGGCGTGGGCTCCAGAGCAATTTTCTGCGCCAGACAGGGAAAGCCGACGGCCAGGGGCCAATATTTGCTGCCTGGGAAGGGGGTAATACCCATGGCCCCTTCCCAGGCTGCAGCTGTCTGCATAGCCTTTACTGGCTATTAAAATAAGGGACCCCCCTACCCCCCAAAAAATGATGTGGGGATCCCCCTATGAATATGTTTAGATAATGGGTTGTCTCAGACAACCCTTTAGAAGAGCTTTTCATTAGCTGTCTAAAATAATGCTGACAATACACATTAGATAATAAGAAAACATCGTATGCACTACTTGGAGAGGTGCATGCACAAGTAGGGTCCCACTCCATGTGTAAAGTAAGAAAAAAACTTGGCACTCAACTTCTGAATGAATGCAGTTGTATTTAATGCAGCCAAATTAAACAAAACGTTTCGGCCTCATGTGGCCTTCATCAGTTAGCAGACTGCTCAGAGATCGTTAAAGACCTTGGTCAATGAAAGAGGTAGGGGAATATATCCCATTTAAATGCAGCTGCTGGTAAGCAGCAGTAGGTGTGGGCACAGTGCTGTACAGCATCCTTACAGATGTCAAGAGAGTGTGCGCGTGCTGCCTGCATTGATGTGGTTTCCACCGTTCGACAGTCAACAAACGGTGGAAACCGCGTCACTGCAGGCAGCACGCGCACACTCTTGACGTCTGTAAGGACGCTGTACAGCACTGTGCCCACACCTACTGCTGCTTAGGCCTGTTTCACACTTCAGGTTTTTTTTTTTTTAAGGTAAAATCCGCCAAATTGGCGGAAAGCGGATCCGTTGGTAAGAGAGAGAGAGAGAGAGAGAGAGAATTTTTTTTACCGTTCGCTTTTTTACCGTTCGCCAGGAATGATTTCAGGGTTAAATTTCCGGCTGAGATCATTCCTCCGGGCATGCGCAGTACAAAAATGCGGATCCTTCAGCCAAAAAAATGTTACAAGCTCCTTCCGGGCATGTCGGCGGACGCAAAAAAATTGGCGGATCCGCCAAAAAACGGATCCGACGGATGGCCATCCGTCAAGATCCGCCAGTAATGCAAGTCAATGGGAAAAAAACAGATCCGCCAAACAAAATGGCGAATCCGTTTTTTTAGGTAAACGGCGGATCTTGACTGATAGAAAAAAATATTTTCCTACTCCATGTCCAACTTTCACATCCTCATAAAAACGAATAATACTGACTTTACTTTCAGGCGAAGTTCTCATGATGAGTATTTAGTGTGTTTTTGATTATGCAGATTTTATGCAGAATTTTAGCAATTAGCCAAATTAGGTTACTTACGTTTTGCTTTTTTTTTTTTTTCCCAGAATATGCTTTAATTGCACTTTTTATGTGCAATTCTTCTGCAAATGACTTTACCAAACTTTATTGGTAAAGTCATGTGCAGATTGCAGGCATTTTTAGTCCATTCCTAATAGGGAAATGTAGCATAAAAACATGAATTTTTTACCTGCAGATGTTCTGAACTTCATTTCAAGTCTATGGGGAAAATCAAATAAAATGCCTATTTACTGAAAGAGAAAGTGATATGTTGCGGAATCCAAAGATATTGCATGATATAAAAGCACAGTGGGCATGACATTTCTATTAATCCCATACACTTTGCTGGAACTGTAATATGCCACATCTCATGTTCAGTAATTGATAAAGGAAAAGACAAAATTTCAGCAATCACAGAAGATCGATAACTAATGAAGATGATGCTCAGCACCCTTGATGGTTTTTCCACAGGGGTGGTGGAAAAGACATCAAAATACGACTCACCCCTTACTATATTGAAGGCCTGATGAAGGCTCCAGAGTTGAAATGTAAAGCCAGATATTTCTTCTGCGTCCATCCAATTGTCATGGCTGGAGACTGGTAGCAACTATGAAACCTTAACCCTTGTCTATGCACAAGTCTTTATGAGGACTGTAGAACCTAAATGTCCGAATCTTAGGGTGGGCAGCATCTAATACCTTAAGTCTGGTTTTACACATCCATATTTTGTGGACCAAAACACAGGGACTGTTCAATGGTCTCGTGATTATAGAGAAACACATTGATTTGCGAGACTCCGGTTTAACGTCTGGGTCAGTGGTACCAGGTGACTAGACAGAAGTTAGCAAATCCCTTACCTCCCGGTGTACATAAGGGCAGCATTTGATTTGTCAGGGGTGCGACACATGGCCAGCCCGTGCATTGCGAGCATGTGGATGTACGATACCGGCCTTACACATCCCTTAATACAGTATTGTGCCTAGTTTGCAATCTGTGGCTACTTCTGACATCTTTGCACTAATGAGCGTTATATATTCTCCCCCCCCCCCCCCCCGACTGGTTCTTGAAACACTTGCTTTTCTTTGAAATCTTGGAGAACCTCTTTTAACCTTCTCAAGACCTCTTGATGTAGACCAATAGAGAAGACAATACTTCGCTCAGCTAATGAGACTTTGGGAGGGGCAGAAAGGTTCTTAAAGGGAGCAAACACCTGTAATCAGGTTTCCTGCCATCAGGATGGTTCCAATCCAACTCGCGACTGGGCAATGTACGGCTCAGAATACATCTTGAGCTCATTTAGGTTTTCATCCTACTGTGAAGCAAAAACATCCATATTTGGACAGATTTCCAAGCCTCACCATGTAGAGCAGGATGACATTGGTTATGCTCCTAACAATGTAATTACGCTATAATTTTCAAGCTATGGTTTTAACACACTTAAATAGGCCTATTTTAGTATTTTGAGAAAATATCGCTTTAATCTGGTTAGTTCCCTAGCAATGGAAATTACAATCAGTCACAGACAAAACTGTTCTTTGGGAGTGGGGGGTTGGATAAAACCTCCCTGTACTATACTTTTTTTGCAGCCGCAGTAAATCTGTATCTGATGTAACAAATATAGATGACATTTTTTTTTTCTTTGCTCTGTTCACTTTTATATCGCTCCTTGAGAAATGACAAGTGAAAATCAAAACAGTTTTTCAAAAGGCACAAGTCTAAAATAGTGGTAATCTATAAAGCGGAGGTTTGAAAACACACATTACACATAAAAATAGAAGAAGTGAGCAACTTGGCACATACACAGACGTTCCACAGATGTAAATTACAGGAGAGAAGGAAAAAAAAAAAGTATAAAAAGAAACTGATGGTAGGAGACGTACTGTGCTAAATCCAGCGAGCACTGAAAAATAAGCGAGGAGGAATACATAAATTGATGCGAAACATAAATGTGAAAAGGTGCAGATGGGAATGGCTTTAAAATTAAGACAGATGAATAAATGTAATAAAATCAGGAGCCTCCATAGAAAGCAGCGCTGTGTTCTAGACGTGCCGGGCGGCTGTAAAATATGACAAATGTAGCTGCAATCAGCCAGGGCACAGGCAGAGGGGGATGGGTCATCTTTTTAATAGGCATCCTAACACTGCATGCATATTGTGTTTGCTTCAATCATCTCCTTCCCAGAAAGCTTTTTGTTAGCAGAAAGCATAATTGGGCAAGCAGAGAAAAATGCACCCGAAAAGAAAAACAATTATGACCATAATGAGGTTTAGAATGGCGACACCACTGTGATGTACGGCTGTGACGTCAGGTTTGCAATAGTTTTATGTGCAGGTGTTGCAGGGATGAGCTTCACTCCCTATATCAGGAAACCGGCCAAACAATACAATGCACGTCACCTCAGACGACAGTCCTTAAATGGGTTGTACAGGATTAGAAAAACATGGCTGCTTTCTTACACAAACAGTGCCACGCTGGTTGACAGGATGTGTCTAGTATTGCAGGATAGTCTTATTCTCTTTGATGCACCCTATGGACACAAGTGCCACAATTTCTGGGGGACACATCAATTTTTCTATTCGAAGACAACCACCTTAACATTGTGAGGCTTTACTAATTAATTCCCACCCCAACATTAAAGTATGTGTACAGGCCGTAATTTAGCCGCCGGCTCAGCTGTCAAGTTTTCCCAGCCAGTGGCCGTTTTCTGAAGCGGCGTTGCCGTTGTTCTTCCGGCGGCTCCACAACAGACACGTAGAGAGCGGGCAGCTTCCCAGCTTCAGACACCCGAAGAATGGACATGTCGCTTCTTTTGACCACTTGAGGGTTTCTGAACTCTGAAGCACTTAAAGGAAGTGACATAATACAGAATATATTATGCACAGCAAAGTCGTGCTGACATTGCTGGGCACCGTGTATTTGTTTCTGGCACATTGCACATGACGTCGTGTGCACATATCCTTACCGTGAGGTTTCAGGAAATAGACATTTACGCTTTTGTTCACACTGTGTTCAAGCCCTTTGTTGGAGTCCCATATAAGGTTTTCTGATGTATACCTCCAAGGCATGTCACTATATAAGCACACAGGAAACATATGTCGCCCATTACTTGTCACTCTCTTTAATACAAAGACAGCAACCCATACAGGAAAGTGCCACCTGCGTCTTACACCAAGGAATACCAAGTCTAAAGGAGGACAAAATAAAGAAAGGCGTTAATCACTTTCGATTAGTCAGCCGAGTCCAGTATATTGCTTGGCAGCAAAGCTTGTCCACACATTAGATAAATGTCATCCATATTTACCGGGTTTGGTCAGTGGGACAGGCCATCTACCTGATGTGCATAGTAGCCACCAAACATTCATGCCGGCGACAGCCATCTACAGTATTGCAGTTTCTGGAACTGTCAGCTAGCAGACATTTCTCTCCATCCGGCCATACACCTTCATATGCTGGGCTCGGATGTGGGGTGAGAGGGGAATACACCTGACAGCACTTAAAAAAAAAAAAAAATAATGGAAATGCCAAAAAATACACAAAACCGGTATAAGCCTTAGAATGCAAAAGGTACAGAAAAATCAAGTACATACAGTAAATTACGTATATACTGAAAGCAATATGTATTAAAGTTAGGACAAACCCCACCCCCTTCACAACACTCAAATGCCGTTTCGCTACTGCTTCGTCAGGGAGTAATACACCACATCATTTGCTGTATGTACTTTAGATCATTTTCAGCGCTCTTGCATTGCTTTGTGGTTCCGATTTGTCATTTATGACTGACACTAATGTTCTTTATTTTGCTATCCTGCTGTCTACGTGGTATCACTCTTAATATAACCATTTGCTATCAGCCCTATATTTATTATACTACTTACAAGGCATTTAGTCATTGTACTTTTGACTTCTAGATATTACCTTACTCTATTTTTAGGTCATTACTTCTGGTCTATGACAACATATTGATAGTGGATATTTTTTTCTGGACATACCCATCACACCTGTTTTTTATGTATTTTAAATGTCCTTGTGTTTGTTATGTTTAATGAGGTTAAAACAATTCTATGTACATTGTTCTGTTAATACATTTTTGGGTACTTGACAGCACTAATCTCCATTAAAAGCAATCTGTCACCTGAGAGCAGCATAAGGCAGAGGCAGAGACCCCAATTCCAGTGCTGAGTCACTTATTGGGCTTCTTGCTGTAATAAAATGCATATCTGCTGTAATAAAATGCATATCTGCTGTAGCTCTGCAAGTCCCCTCAAGCGTTTGCTTTCCTGTTCTCAATATTAATAAGCTCTATCCATGCTCCCTTATTAATAAGCTCTATGCATGCTCTCTATCAATGATTTCCAGCTTTCTTCTACACACACTGTAGACAGAAAGCTGCCAACCAATGGTGCGGGCGAGACTCGACAGAGCATTGAGTGGACTGGAGAATAAAACAGTGTTCTCAAAATAGCAGCAAAGAGTCCAGTAAGTGACAACATTAGAATCAGGGTCAGTGATAAGCGGTCATAAAGGAGCGCTTAGGAAGCAACCCAGGGACAGACAAGGATGTCAGGTCTCCACCGCAGCTCTAGCCGAAAACCTCCAATAGAGGATAGGAGCAATGAGAAAATGGAAAACGGTCTTAGGAGGGCAGGAAAGAGACTCAGACAAGAGATGGGTTTAAACCACAACGCGTTTCGACGGAGGATCCCTCTTCATCAGGTGGAAGACGTTGTGGTTTAAACCCATCTCTTGTCTGAGTCTCTTTCCTGCGCTCCTATGGCTGTGTGCACACGATGCAGATTTGCAGCGGATCCGCAGCGGATTTTACCGTGCAGAAACGTTGCATATCCGCATTGTGATGTACAGTAGCCTTAAAATCAATGAAAAAAAAAAACCCGCTGTGCAGACGCTGCGGATATTTCCGCACGGTTTTCCTGCGGTACAAAATCCGCAGCATGTTACTTCTTTTGTGCGGTTTTCCATCTCCCCTGTCACCAAATCCGAAGGGGGAAAAACGCAGTGGAAAACCGCACAAAAACCGCAATAAAACCGCAGGAAAAATGGAAGAAATCCGCAGGAAAAATGCAGGTCATTTTACCTGCGGATTTCTTCCATTCTGCGCGGAAAAATCCGCAGGGCTAACAAGTCCATCTGCACTTAGCCTAAGAACGTTTAACATTTTCTCATTATAATCAGGGCCTCTCTCCCTATTTTATGCACAAGGCAAAGCCTTGTGACCATTTCCTTTTAGAAACAAAAAGGATAGCTCATGTTGCAATTCAATCTCCCTCCACATCTGATCTCATACACCGTGGATCATCAGCTGGTCCACTTTGGCCAAGATTAATCTAACATTGTAAGCCACCTTTGCTTATTGCTAATCAGAATGGCTCTCAGAATTAATATAACACAACGGACAGAATATATGAAAAAAAAAAAAAATAGACAAATGTGTGTATCTAAGTCCTAACACAATTATGGTGCTGATCATTGTACTGGACTAAAAATCTGACAATCCATCATAGCAGGCCTACACACTGATCATTAATTATAAACCGTTGTCAAGCGCTAATCCCACATTTTCTGATCCCTACAGTATGTTCTGGGTCGGCCCAGATGGCACAATAGATAAAAATCACTGCGTCCCAGAGAGCACCATAGCGGTAGGCTGTGCTGTACATCTCCGTAGTACTGAAGGGCATCATTCACTAGGTGATTATTAGCTTGATGCACGTTGCCCTGCTCATCTCCATCTGTTATCCACACAAAAAGCACTGAGGCAGAGCCGCTTCCAATTTGATCTCCCGCAGCAATGCTGAGATCCAGCCACGATTTACAGCGGTTCCATCACATCAAAGTGCGAGGCTGTCTTATTCCTAGATGTCTTCGGCTGCGAGCCACAAAAAACTCATTTCCAGCTTACATGCCATCATTGCAATCTTAATGTGCAAGTAAACAGCAAAGCGGACGTGCAGACAGTTCCTCCTGCCCGGACACTGACCTGACTGTTCGCCATCGCCAGGCACAACGAGGGGCATTGAGAAACCCGTTCACCCACAACTAAAGCTGTTACTATAATAAAATGCAGAAAATGACTTCATGGAACATGTACTGAGGTCATACCTCTCTGGAAACCGTGATGGAACCAGACACAGAGTGAAGATTACCAGACTTCCAATGCTCAAGTCTCATGGACAAGGGATCTTAAAGGAGATGTGCCGACATATTTCACAAAACAGACTGTGCCAAACAGCTCAGACCAGTGGAAGGGTGAGCGCTGCAGCCCATCAGTGGTCGCTGATATATCATGTCACATGAGCACTGCAGTCGAACAGGCGCTATGACAGGGACAGTACCAACATCGATGGAGCAGCGCCAATCCATGGGAGTATATGGTCTGGTTTTTGCTTTATTCTCTCATGGTGGAATGTTGCATTTAATAAGTTATCCCAGTAATGGGAAACCACTGTAATAAATAGCTCTCTTGAACCAGATGAAGCTGTTGTACTTACAGTGCAAATTAATGTCAGAATGGCTGTATAGTCCTGATATTAAAAGGAGTAGCTAAAGATCAGCCAAAAAGCTCATGAGTTTAAATGGATTTTGTCAGCAGGTTTTTCCCATGTAACCTTAAGACAGCATGAGGAAGGGGAACACAAGGAGTTTATAGTTCAGGACTCAGATTCCTTTTAAGAGAATAAACAATTAGAAGACTGTCAGTAGTATCAACCCTCCTGAGCCATCTATATGGGCATGTAAGAAGCTGAATAAAGTGATACCTTGATAACTGTGATCCGATGTCTTATTCTAGAGAAAACCACATTTTTCTTAAGTAAATGAGCTGTTAAGATCTATGGGCCGGACGTAGCTCTCCCCGAGAATCTGCCTCCAGAGCTTGTTATAAATGAAAGAGGGTGTTACCAGTGTGAGACATGTAGATCAGGAGAGCAGACTGTCACTCATTTCTTCACCATATCTTGGGTTAAAGGGAACCTGTCCCCCCCCACAGGCGTTTTTAAGTAATAGAGCCACTTTGTGCAGCACTAATGCTGCATTCTGTCAAGGTGGCTCTTTTATTTAGCGTCCCTTCCACCACAGAAACATGGATTTTTGTGATAAACTCACCGTAAAATCCTTTTCTCCGAGACGCTCATTGGGGGACACAGGTACTGTGGGTGTATGCTACTGCCGCCTGGAGGCTGACACTAAGTGAAAAAAAAGTGGTTAGCTCCTCTGCCGTATACACCCTCGCCCCGATTGCGGGCGGAAACCAGTTTAGTGCAAAAGCAGTAGGAGAACAACAAAAATCAGCCTTAATGCAGGTAACAATATGTCTAGAAAAGAACCACCCTAATATCAACGAAAATGCACATTAATTAAACAAACAGGAGCCAACTGGCTATCAGGGTGGGTGATGTGTCCCCCAATGAGTGTCTCGGAGAAAAGGATTTTACGGTGAGTTTAATCACAAAAATCCATGTCTCTCCTTCGCCTCATTGGGGGACACAGGTACTGTGGGACGTCCTAAAGCAGTCCCTGGGTAGGAAGTTGACTCACCAATCCAAGCAACATGCACCTCCTGTCTAAAGGTGCGCCACCGGCTGCTTGGTGAATCATATCTAGGCTCGCATCCGCTGAAGCCCGAGTATGGATATTGTAATGTTTGGCAAATGTGTGCAGGCTGGACCAGGTTGCTGCCTTGAAAACCTGTTCCGTCGAAGCCTGGTGCTGAAGCGCCCAAGAGGCGCCCACTGCCCGAGTAGAGTATGCTCTGATCCCTGCTGGAACTGGCGCACCCCTGATGTGGTAGGACTCCTGAATAGTCAGACGAATCCACCTGGATATGGTAGATTTTGAGGCCGAGAGTCCCTTCCTGCGCCCCTTGGGGAGCACGAACAGCATGTCTGTCTGCCGAAAGGGTGCCGTCCGTAACACATACCTCCTGAGGGCTCTTAACAAGTAAAAACGTGCCAAGGCACCGGATGGACCGGGAGACGCCAGGCTCGTTTCCCCCGCGTCTGCCTGGAGTGAGAGCGGCCCCTGCAGGCCGGAGGCTCCTGTGAGGTGGAGGACCCCTCCAAGACAGGCGAGCCACTACCCCTGGCCCTATCTGGGGCATGAAAGGACTCGAATGTTCTTGTAAGCGATGCCATAGACTGCGACAGTGATAGGGCCCATTCCGGGGGACTTGGAACACTGGGCTCGGTCGCAGGGGAGGGCTCCTGGGTGCGTTCGGAATCGCAGGCTTCGCATAATTGCTTGCTCTGCGCCCGCGGAAAAGCGGCCCGACAAGAGATGCATGCAGCATATAGAAACGTGTGCATCTTCGCTTTTCCGGACATATTGTATCTGCCAGGCATCAGTACCCTGCTGGGGGGGGGGGGGGGGAGAAGCACTCCTCGTTTACACGTAGCGTGGCCTCTCGGGTTGGGGTGCAGCACTTACCCAACTCCTGTGCGCGCCCCCTGTCTCCTGGAAGTGTTGGGCGTTGCTCCACTCAAAGAAGTGCGCACCTCAGCTGCATGCGGGCCGTCGAAAGAGGCCTGGCGGTACTTCCAATTGAGGCCTAGCTCTGGACCGAAGCTGGGGGCTCAATTTCTTCGGCGCCTGCCCAGGCCACGGGGGGCGGGCCGCCAGAAGTGACGCAGAGAAGGAAGGCGGGACATCCGCCCGTGGCCTAGCACCAGCCGAAGCCACGGGCTGAGGGGGGGGGATACATGGCCAGACGTCAGGACACGCCACCGTGAGCAACGGGGGGGGGGGGGGTTGAGGACTACTTTCACCCGACAAAACAAAACAAGGCTGGACGCTGCTGCAGGAGCCTTCCCAGGCCATCCCCTCCGAGACGATGCTCCACTTCCAGCTCAGGTAGAGAGGCCACATCTAGGACGGCGCAGGCACCGTAGCTCCATCCTCCCTCCAGGGCTGAGGAGAGGGACCGTCCACCGCCTTGCAGCACTGCAGTCTAGCATTGGTGGAGCAGTGGGGACCGCACGGACTATGCTTGTGCCTCTGTACAGCCTAGGGTTTCAATACCTTAGGGTGGTTAGGGCTAAGTCCGACATCATGTCCCACGTTGCGGGAGAGGACGTGCTCGCCCATTGATGGTTTGGGGAAATCGGACCCTTTCAATAGGGTCCGTTGCCCCTGTCTCATCTTCATGAAAAAGTAAAAAATAAAAAAAGTCTGGGAAAAAGAACAGACGTGTCCCACGTTGCGGGAGAGGATACGTGGAGGCGACACTCGCACGTGTTCGCCCGTTGTTGGTTTTGTGAGATCGGACCCTTTCAATAGGGTTTGTCGCCCGTCTCATCTTCATAAAGAAAAAGGGAAGAAAAAAAAAATAAGTCTGGGAGAAAAAAAAAGACATCAGACATGTGTGCCTCCAACGGACACTAAGCATGAACTGGTTTCTGCCTGCAATCGGGGCGAGGGTGTATACAGCGGAGGAGGAGCTAACCTCTTTTTTTTCCCACTTAGCGGCCAGAGATCCCGCCCTGCAGTCTCTTCTGATTTATTCACACTGCGGGGCGGGATCTCTGGCCGCCCATCCACGCAGGCGCGATAGGAAGGACATGATGTGATAGAGCAAGGGCAGCGCTAACTGCGCATGCCCAAGAGAATATAGTACAGCGCAGGTGCCGGAATTTGAAATGAACGCTGAGGAGATGGAGCAAAGACTGAAGGAGGACGTGACTGATGGATGTGAGGAGTCTGTGTCCGAGGGGGAAAGACCTGCCCCCGGTCAAGCTTCAGGTATGTCTGACCAATTTTAAAAACGCTTATTTCTGTGGTGGAAGGGATGCCAAATAATAGAGCCACCTTGACAGAATGCAGCATTAGGGCTGCACAAGGTGGCTCTTTTACTTAAAAACACCTGGGGGGGGGGGGGGTGACAAGTTCCCTTAAAGTAGGGTGCTCCCCACTTACATGACTATGAATGTGTATGGCCAGATTTAGGCTCAGTTCAGATCTTGTTTTTTTGCTTGTGTCAGGGGTATATGTTGGAGTTACTCCCCAAAGTATGCCACCAAAGTAGGCACAACGTGGCATAAAACAGCCCCACAAAAAAGCATATGCCAAAAGAAGACACATGGGGATCTATGGATTAAATTTTGCATATATATGCATCAGGCGTTTCTCCGCTGCATACACTGAACATGAAGGTTTGAAAAGAAATTTTACTAATTTCTCTATTTTTTCTTTTTCCAACGCCGAATACCACAAGGTAACACCAGGCCTATTCATAGATTCATAGATCACATACACATTTCCAGAACATCATGGAGGAAGGTATATCAATGTAAAATTAAACTAAAATTCAATGCCCCAGCTTTTATTTAGCACATTAACAGTCCTTGGGCCCTGTCTGCATAAGCAAACAAAAAAAAAAAGCCATTTGCTGGATCAACCACTATTGATCAGCCTCAAAGTGAGAGAGAAGCTCTCCATCTGTCAAGCTTTAAACTGCTTCAATCTGACAAAGACGGCTGAACAATACCTGCCAGACAGGCCTATTCAGCGAGCGGGCGAGAGCGGCACATCTTCACCTATACAAGAGGGTTGTGAAGGATTTTATTTCAGCTATTATGTGCGGTGTAACAGGCGGCATTGTTCTGTCCCAGAAAGGAGCGGAGCCCTTGTTCTGCACAGACGAAGCAGGCCGGCTTGCCCTTGTTAGCACTCCGCAAAGATGTTTGCTGTGTACACATGATTAGTGGCGGCTCAGGGAAAAAAGGGGGCGAGGATCCATGGCCTATATAAAAAGAGCCAAGAAACACTTCTCATACACCGAGCAGAGGCCTCCCACTGGCATGGGTTTTGTTCCTGCTGTTCACTTCCGGCACTGCTTTTACACGTCACAATTGCATGCCACAATTTTGTGCATGTTATTCAGATGTCCATGTTCCTGGAGTCTCCTTCCATTCTGCCTCGTGGGAAAGCCAGGCACACAGGAAAATGGCTTCCCAACCACAAAATGGCTGCCGTCAGACACGGCCCAGCTCCTATCTGTAAGACACAGCCTGGCTTCTATAAGCGCTTTCACCAACACAGATGCTAGCATCCACTCCACGTTCTGAAAATGCCTCAGAAATAACACTCAATTAACAGATTGCTTCTACTGGGGTAAAAATTGACAGTAAATATACTAAAATCCTTTTTTTTTTTTTTTTTTACATTGATTTAGTAGTGGACAAAAAAAAGTCAGACGTTTGCAAAATATAAAAAATTTGGAGTTGTGTCACATTTTCCAAGACCCGTAGCATTCTGATTTTTTTGTCCAATGAAGCTGTATAACTGCTTATTTTTGTGGGGACAGGATACGTTTTTATTACTGCTATTTTGGGAAAGATGTGAATTTTTGATCGATTATTACTCCATTTTTGGAGGAACTGAGGTGAATGAAAAAAAATTAGTTTTCTCATTGTTGAATCTTTTACGTTCACGGTGTTAACCAATTGGGTTGTTTTTATATTTTGATAAGATTGGATTTTTTTTTTTTTTTTAACGCGGCGATACCACATATACAGTTGTGACCAAAAGTATTGACACCCCTGCAATTCTGTCAGATAATACTCAGTTTCTTCCTGAAAATGATTGCAAACACAAATTCTTTGGTATTATTATCTTCATTTAATTTGTCTTAAATGAAAAAACACAAAAGAGAATGAAGCAATAAGCAAAACATTGATCATTTCACACAAAACTCCAAAAATGGGCCAGACAACAGTATTGGCACCCTCAGCCTAATACTTGGTTGCACAACCTTTAGCCAAAATAACTGCGACCAACCGCTTCCGGTAACCATCAATGAGTTTCTTACAATGCTCTGCTGGAATTTTAGACCATTCTTCTTTGGAGAAGGCACCCTTCAAATATCAGGGACCTGGAGCAGTTTGCCAAACAGCCATTTTTAGATCTCTCCACAGGTGTTCTATGGGATTCAGGTCTGGACTCATTGCTGGCCACCTTAGAAGTCTCCAGTGCTTTCTCTCAAACCATTTTCTAGTGCTTTTTGAAGTGTGTTTTGGGTCATTGTCCTGCTGGAAGACCCATGACCTCTGAGGGAGACCCAGCTTTCTCACACTGGGCTCTACATTATGCTGCAAAATTTGTTGGTAGTCTTCTGACTTCATAATGCCATGCACACGGTCAAGCAGTCCAGTGTCAGAGGCAGCAAAGCAACCCCAAAACATCAGGGAACCTCCGCCATGTTTGACTGTAGGGACCGTGTTCTTTTCTTTGTATGCCTCTTTATTTTCTCCTGTAAACTCTATGTTGATTCCTTTGCCCAAAAAGCTCTACTTTTGTCTCATCTGACCAGAGAATATTCTTCCAAAATGTTTTAGGCTTTTTCAGGTAAGTTTTGGCAAACTCCAGCCTAGCTTTTTTATGTCCCAGGGTAAGAAGTGGGGTCTTCCTGGGTCTCCTACCATATAGTCACTTTTCATTCAGACGCCGACGGATAGTACGGGTTGACACTGTTGTACCCTCGAACTGCAGGGCAGCTTGAACTTGTTTGGATGTTAGTCAAGGTTCTTTATCCAACATCCGCACAATCTTGCGTTGAAATCTCTTGTCAATTTTTCTTTTCCGTCCACATCTAGGGAGGTTAGCCACAGTGCCATGGGCTTTAAACTTCTTGATGACACTGCGCACGGTAGACACAGGAACATTCAGGTCTTTGGAGATGGACTTGTAGCCTTGAGATTGCTCATGCTTCCTCACAATTTGGTTTCTCAAGTCCTCAGACAGTTTTTTTGGTCTTCTTTCTTTTCTCCATGCTCAATGTGGTACACACAAGGACACAGGACAAAGGTTGAGTCAACTTTAATCCATGCCAACTGGCTGCAAGTGTGATTTAGTTATTGCCAACACCTGTTAGGTGCCACAGGTAAGTTACAGGTGCTGTTAATTACACAAATTAGAGAAGCATCACATGATTTTTCGAACAGTGCCAATACTTTTGTCCACCCTCTTTTTAATGTGGAATTATATCCAATTTGGCTTTAGGACAATTCTTTTTGTGTTTTTTTCATTTAAGACAAATTAAATGAAGATAATACAAATGAATTTGTGTTTGCAATCATTTTCAGGAAGAAACTGAGTATTATCTGACAAAATTGCAGGGGTGTCAATACTTTTGGCCACAAGTGTACACTACCATTCAAAAGTTTAGGCTCACTTAGAAATTTCCTTATTTTTGAAAGAAAAGCACAGTTTTTCCAATGAAGCTAACATTACATGATTCAGAAATACACTCTATACATTGTTAAAGAGGTAAATGACTATTTAGCTGCAAACGTCTGGTTTGTAATGCAATATGTTCATAGGTGTATAGAGGCCCATTTCCAACAACAATCACTCCAGTGTTCTTATGGTACTTTGTGCTTGCTAACTGTGTAAGAAGGCTAATGGATGGTTAGAATACCCTTGAAAACCCTTGTGCAAGTATGTTAGCACAGCTGAAAACAGTTTGGCTGATGAGAGAAGATATAAACCAGACCTTCCTTTGAGCTAGTTGAGAATCTGGAGCATTACATTTGTTGGTTCCATTAAACTCTCAAAATGGCCTGAAAAAAAGAACTTTCATGTGAAACTCGACAGTATTCTTGTTCTTAGAAATGAAGGCTATTCCATATGAGAAATTGCCAAGAAACTGAAGATGTCCTACAACGGTGTGTACTAGGGTGACCGCAAAAAATTGATGTCGGAATTTTGTCCGTCTGGACCCCACAAAACGATTCCCCTTTACAGATAGCCAAAATTTGAGCTCGATCAAACGACGTTAACCCGTGCCGCTCGTCGCTCAAAGTTTGAAAAAATCCAAATTGAGGTATTTTAAGATTTAGGTATTTTGCATAGTCTGTTAGACTATAAAGAATGTGACAACATCATTGCAGAAATAGCCCTGACCAAATTTTCTAACCATTTGTGGTATTTGAATGCAGAGTTGGTGGGATTATCGTTTTTTGATCCCACCATTACAATAAAAAGTTGTTAATGGCTAATAAATTGCTCAGTAGCACAGATGAACCATCAGAGCACGCTAGGGTTGTAAATCCAAAAGTTAGGAAAGAAATATTAAAAGAGGTAGGAAGTAACCGACTTTAACGACCTTCTGACAAAAGATGAAGAACAAAAGCAATATGTCCTGCAAGTTGTAAGCAAATGCCGAGCATTATATTCTGACGTTTCAAAAACTACTTTAACAAAATCTCTAGAATAGATTAGATAACTATGTAAAATTATCAACTCATGTAGGTTAGCGTGCTCTGATGGTTCATCTGTGCTACTGAGCAATTTATTAGCCATTAACAACTTTTCATTGTCTGTAATGGTGGGATCAAAAAACGATAATCCCACCAACTCTGCATTCAAATACCACAAATGGTTCGAAAATTTGGTCAGGGCTATTTCTGCAATGTTGTCGTCACATTGTTTATAGTCTAACAGACTATGCAAAATACCTAAATCTTAAAATACCTCAATTTGGATTTTTTCAAACTTTGAGCGACGAGCGGCACGGGTTAACGTCGTTTGATCGAGCTCAAATTTTGGCTCTCTCAATATCTGGAAAGGGGAATCGTTTTGTGGGGTCCAGACGAACAAGATTCTGACATTTTTTCCCCCCCATATGAGATCCGGTCACCCTAGTGTGTACTACTCAATTCAGAGGAGTGCACAAACAGGCTCTAACCAGAGTAGAAAGAGAAGTGGGAGGCCCCAATGCACAACTGAGCAACAGGACAAGTACATTACAGTCTGTCGATTGAGAAATCGACGCCTCACAGGTCCTCAACTGGCAGCTTCATTAAATAGTGCACACAAAAGGCCACTGTAAACGTCTACAGTGAAGAGGCGACTCCGGGATGCTGGCCATCAGGGCAGAGCGGCAAAGAAAAAGCCACATCTGAGTCCGGCTAATAAAAGGAAAAGATTAATGTTGGCAAAAGAACACAGACATTGGACAGAGGAAGATTGGAAAAAAGTGTTATGGAAAGACGAATCCAAGTTTGAGGTGTTTGGATCACACAGAAGAACATTTGTGAGACGCAGAACAACTGAAAAGATGCTGGAAGAGTGCCTGACGCCATCTGTCAGGCATAGTGGAGGTAATATGATGGTCTGGGGATGCTTAGGTGCTGGTAAAGTGGGAGATTTGTACAAGGTAAAAAGGGATTTTGAGTAACGAAGGCTCTCTCTCCATTTTGCAACGCCATGCCATATCCAACAGGATAATGACCCAAAGCACACCTCCAAATTATGCAAGAACTATTTAAATAAAATAAAAATAAATCTTTATTTTTATATAGCGCTAACATATTCCGCAGCGCTTCACATTTTGCACACATCATCATCACTGTCCCCGATGGGGCTCACAATCTAAATTCCCTATTGGTATGTCTTTAGAATGTGGGAGGAAACCGGAATGCCCGGAGGAAACCCACGCAAACACGGGGAGAACATACAAACTCCTTGCAGATGTTGTCCTTGGTGGGATACGAACCCAGGACCCCAGCGCTGCAAGGCTGCAGCGCTAACCACTGAGCCACCGTGCCGCCCACAGCATTTAGGGAAGAAGCAGGCAGCTGGTATTCTATCTGTAATGGCGTGGCCAGCGCAGTCACCAGATCTCAACCCCATTGAGCTGTTGTGGGAGCAGCTTGACCGTATGGTATGCAAAAGTGCCCATCAAGCCAAACCAACTTGTGGGAGGGGCTTCTGGATGCATGGGGTGAAATTTCTCCAGATTACCTCAGCAAATTAACTGCTAGAATGCAAAAAGTCTGCAATGATGTAATTGCTGCAAAGGGAGCATTCTTTGACGAAAGCAAAGTTTGAGAGAGGAGGAGAAAATTATTTCAAATAAAATCTTTTTTTCGAACATTGCCAATGTCTGAACTAGATTTTAAATTCATTTGGCAACTCCGTTGAGTAATAAAAGTATGAGTTTTCATGGAAAACACAAAATTGTCTGGGTGACCCCAAACATTTGAACAGTAGTGTATTTATTTTCAATGAGTGTAATCGGGGTGATTTGAACTTCATTTTTTTTTTTACTGTTTTTGCTAGCCCTGTTAGGAGACTTGAAGATATGATTCACTGATCACTTGTGCTATATGCAGCAATGGCACAGCATCGATGCATATAGCAGAAATCATGGTCTCGTTTGAAGCCCGGCCATAGGCAGGGTCTCAAAAGAGTTCCGTAATGACACACACAGGGGTCATCAGATGACCCCTGGCTGTCAAGACCACCTATCGGCGACCCGCAGTCAGATCATGGGTACGCCAATGGGCGGAGGTAATGACGCGCACGCATTCCGGCACATGTTATATGCCGCTGTCCGAGATTGATAACGCCATTTAACAAGTTCACAATCGAGGGCAGAGTTCCAATCCACCCGCGATGGTTAGCAGCAGGACCTGGCTATAATACTCAGCGATCACCTGCCAGGTATGGGACACGCTTGCTGTGTGAGCCAGCTACATACACCCACTTCTGACAAGTGTCATATATACACAGCGGATGTCTTGAAGGGGTAAACGTAATATCAGTTTGTGTTGGTGGAACTACAGTCAGGCCAGGATTTGCATCCAAAAAATAAAAAATGCACTTACTTGCATCACGGTGGCCCCAATGGGACCTAGTGGCATATTCAGGAACCTGGGCAAGATGAGGATCTGCAAAGGCAGCCGCATCAGTTTCCACCCCACTTTCCTATCCTTGGAGCATTTAAATTTTTCCAATTCTAGGTTGTAATCATAGCACATTGCTTTTTTTCTCCTTTTTAAATACACTTTCCAGCTACAGATAAATAAAAACATGTGTAATAAGAGAAGCACCTTTTGATGAAGCTCTTTGCACTAAAGAACCTAGGAGTCATTTAGACAGCAGAGGGGAATAAAGAACTTCAAATAAAGACAGTGCCATGGAGCAGAGCTTTGTTAGCTGCGCCACAGGCGAAAATCTGGCTGCAGTCCTAAGCGAGAACTTTTATTAAGCGGATCCTGGGGTACTGGATAGTTTTTAAAGCATGGTGTCACTACAAGAGCAATCCCCTGCTGAATGCTAATGAGCGTCTCCCCACATGCTCGGTAGCTGCACACAAAAAAAAAAAAAATGGGCTTGGATGCCAACGTGTGTCGGCGCCCAACCCCAATCCACCTCCAGCGATCCCTCGAAATCCTGCTCCTGTCTGGAAGGCCTGGCCTTTCTCAGCTGGTGTGGCTGTCATAAGGAATAGACGGCAGGATCTGGAAGGATGACAAACACATGGGTCAATGACAGAGAAGAGCCAATAGCTGTCAAGGCAGGAGCCAAATTCTTTTATTTCAATCTAACTAATGCCGCCTCAGCTCCCCGGCCTATGGGGTGGACAGGAAGGAAAGCTGGCGGCTGGGATGGCGACGCGGCTGAATGGGTTAACGGTGATAGCAGAGCACAACACAAGTGAGAAATAGAGGTTGCAACCTCATCTGCCAGGAAGGCAGGATGATACACCAAGCCGAGGTTCAGGACAATGAGCACAAAGGAAGCATTGATATAAACTCAGCTGGCAGAGAATCATCCTCGCTAGCCGTCGCTTCCTTACTCATTAACCCTCAGGGCCAATGAACATGTTTAGAGAATATAAATATATAGGAGTTATGGAGGAAGCAGGCTAGGTCAGCTGACAGATGCATTACAATCACCGAATCAGAAGCGCCAGCGTTTCAGCCCTATGCGCCAAGGGAGCGTTAACCCGTTGGATGCCCGGGTCAAACGATGGTTGGCCAGCGATCACGACTTGCAAAACATATGGCTTGAACATTTTAATTACCCTTCCTGCTAAATGAAGATGTAGTATCACGTCACGCTTCCCTTTCCCAAACAAATGTACTGACCAAGTGCAATCCTGGAGGAGCGGAGAGCACAGGAAGACATTAACAACCTGTCCAAGGTCATCGGGGGCAAGTGTAGCAGTGATCTCTATTTTCATCTGGTATGAAAATTCAAGGAATTTGGCCAATATTAGGGAAAAAAAATTTACAGGGCCACTCCTGTTCATGAGTGGTGTCTACATTGAGCTGCAATACCACACACTACCTGTGGACCAGCATGGCGCCGTTTTAGAAAAAAAAGACATTTTACGAATTCTTTCACCATGGTGCAAAAACTACCATCAAAACGCAAAGTAATAACGAGGTCTTATACACATTTGTGTCATCTGGAAGTAACACTTCAAGTTCATGCAGCAGATGGGCTATAAAAAAAGGGAAGAGGATATCAAAATATATTACCAGCCCAGCTGTAATTGCGCCCCCTATGGCTCTGAATGAGTAGGAGAGAGCTCATGTTTGATGTACACAGTAAAAAGGAAAACCTGAAAAACCTGAATCCTCACAATCTGAGACTACTGAACCCATTATGCCGTATTATTACCTAGAGAATGCAGGAATTGAAATGATCATCCTGTAATGATCATTCCATTATACGAAAGCCGCATGATGACAACCCATCCCACATCCCAACGTGACAAACCCCGGGGTAGTGATGGATTTTCGCTGGACACGCACACAATTACAATTGTAGGACGCCGCCGATTAAGGCGGCTGCACTAATCAAGCACTTTGTTTCCTCGCGGAGAAAGGGACAAACACTGCTGCCATATCCCACCAAGTCATCAGCGATTCCAGCTGACTGTGGAAATCAATAGCCCCTTGTGGGGATGGGTGGAAACGGTACTGGCAGTACATAACCTGCAATAAATCAATTTGTTGCTATGGTGAGCGCGAATTTTCAGAACAGACAGAGCAAGTGGGGTAAAAAACAAAACAAAGACAACAATATACAAATGGCACAAGATAATACTAATCTGCACATATAAGGCAGCACTATTGTTTATACAAGTGAATCTGGACATTCTGGCTCTCGGGTTTTCATACAGATAGACCTTGAACACTGGATAATAAAAAGTCATTAAACTTTCTAATAAAACGTGTTTTCAATTGATGAACAATGACTACTAATATACGGTAAGTGGGGGATTTGGAAAACTTGTACAGCCCTAATGCTGAAGCCTAGACAGCCCCTGCTCATTATGCTGTAATCAAACATGCATGTGTCACAGTGCATGATTTTACGGACTGTAGACGGGTCTCACAATCCAACCTCTACACCCTCATAGGGTCAATAAACCGGTGGCCAGTCGGTCCTTTGAGTTCTGTACTCTGGCTGCGATACAGATGTGTGAACCTAGCCGAACACGCCGATTTCGGCTAGAGCTGCCAACTATCCAATATGTATGGGTGTAACCCGACTGTCCCAGGACAGATGATGCTGGAGGAGAGACTGATCGGGCAAGTTAGAATTTCAAAACTCGATTCACTTATTTTTGAGACATATAAACAGCTGGCTCGACCGAAAGAATAGCTCATGTGTATCGGGGAGTCGGGAGAGAGAGCTATTGACCAAACAATCATCGGATAACGGCCATCTCATATGGACAACCAAATTAATTTGCTATAGTCAAGTTTAAACTATCCAAGCATCTGGAGTATCAGGATAAACTCCAACGTTATGGATCTTGTCTGGACAGATGTTTATCTAAAGTTAATGAAATATGTCTCAGAATAGCATTATAGACAATAAGCAAGCATGCATGTGAGGCTGCAATCTATGGGCGTTCGTTCCCAGTCATGACAGTGATCAGTGAATGATTGAGCAAAACCTGTTGTGCTGCCAACAATTATTCTTTGTTTCCTTTTAGGCCACATCTTATTGTGTAAGCTTTATCCCCTATACGCTCCTAATTATCAATGTGAAGCAGTGCAAGTGTATTAAAATACTTAATCGCCGTCTTCCCCAGTTTCCAGCACAGATCTTTTCTCCTTCTGGGTCACGTGACCTGAAATCTGACTAGCTGGCTCCTACATTGGTTTGTGTGCGCAATCAAAGTCTTAAGTCTACTGGGCCTCGTTTTATAATTTCATAGATTTAAATTGGAAAAGAAGCATCAACCCACGTAGTGTGAGCTGGCAAAGTTTAAGAGCAGTCACGTGGGACTGAAGGGGAACAGAGCCGTGCTGGAAACGGAGGAGGACGGGAAGTATTTTAACCCCCTTAATGACCGGGCCAATTTTTTAAATAAATATGAGGCGTCACTTTATGTAGTAATAAATCTGGAATGCTTCAACATATCCGATTGATTTATTTTTTTCGTGACACATTATACTTTATGATAATGACAAATTTAGGTTGATACACATAAGATGCTCGTCTCTTATTTCGCAGGTCAGTTTTAAGTCGCGTTGGTGATCACTAAGGGGTTAATACATGCACGACATCACATAAGTGGTTAAGAGGAGTTTTTACTGAGACTTCATCTTTAATCATTGTTCATCCAATACAGTTCGCATCGGCCTGTGCCTTTATCTGAGTGTCGATCAACCTATTCCATCATCGATCGGTGCTTATTATAAGCTGAACAGCAGGCTGGTCCTTAGTTTGTTGAGATGTCTATGACACATTGGTCTACACGGTATTCTCCTTGCATGATATCACACTGCCAATTATGCCTTCAGGGAGGTCATGGCACTGAATGTTCATTACACGTAACAAAAAACAAATATATATTGCTTTAATCCATTGCGTCTTGATTCCGCCTTGCAGTATTCTGTCTCTATTTTAACAATAAAACGAAAGAGCTGCATATTAATAACCGCAGCCATGGCTGTCACTGACAGCACCCTGTAATGCCGACGATTGGCAGGCGAGAGTTCCCATGTACCACACTGGATGAACGTGGCATAAATCGCTTGCTATCAAATGCTGGGCGAGCCAGCATTACAGCCGAAATTCCCGAGAGGCTGCTTGATAAATCGCAGAATCTCATCTGAGTAAGTATGTGTAACCTTTCAGTCTTCCTCTAAAAACAGAGGGCTTAAAATCGCGAGCATGGCTCGAACCTCAGTAGGCTAAATATGTTATTTGTACTAAGCTCTGCGTCATGCAGAGAGAAGGGCTGGGAAGTGCAGGGTAGGTAATGACATATGATGGCGCAGGCAGCCATTTATTTCCTCTATGCTACAAGCTGCCTCAGCATTCCAAGGGCTTTCGTTATCAATGCGGTTAACTTGTGCAGCTCGAGATCAGCAGAAAAACATCTTGCATGAAAATGTTTTTTTATGATCTATTTCGCCAACAGCAAATATTTATCTGCACATAGGTGCTCGTAAAAACGATCCTGGATATTGCATCAGAAAATATGCTCAGCATGCAAGGGGACAAGGCGGTCTACCAGGAACTCGCACAACTCAAGAAACAGGAACAAGTGGGAGAATTATGCCTGCCCAACACTTGCATTAAGCTTTTCATCAAATTTGTTTGGTTTCTACAGCTCCTATGCAGACAATTTATCGCATTGGTAACAGCAAACAAACTGTGCAGTGTAGTCCTGCAGTCTAACGGCCTTCACATTTGTGCTAATTTACATTACATAGATTAGCAAAAAAAAAAAAAACACTGCAAGATCAGACTACACAGTTTGTAGTCTGTTACCATGGAGATGCATAGCCGTTAAGGAGCTGTAGAAAAAAAAAACAGCAAGGTAACTATTGCAGTGATACCTTATTTTTCGTTGTATATCCATTTAAGAGGTTAAAAAAATAAATAAAGATTTCTGCCAACAAGACAGACTTGGCAAACCCTATCTTCAAATGGGCACCTCGAACAAGACTATAAATGGCTTCTACTGAAGGGGCAAATTCTCGTAAACAGTTAGTAGTGTGTGTCATTCGCTTCTAATACATAGGTGCACTTTTTAAGAAGATAAAATTCCAGTTTTCGCTATGCATAAGACGACGGAACAGCTGGGAGAAAAAGGAGAACTTCAGCTATATACTCAGTTTAGAAACACAAAAGGACGCAGCATCTTCCTTGGACAATTAATATTCTGCTTTGAAAGCTTTACCTTGTATATTGATGAGAACAGAACGATGACTAAGGAATGGTCTCATACAGAAGAACTAGCTAAGCACATCATGGCATCCAAATTAATTATTTAATAAGCCTGAGTTTTCTATTAGCAAAGTGCAAATACCAGAAATGTGCTTGTGTCAACATGGATCATTTATTGCAACGGATTATAGCAGTCCCAGGCAGACCAGTGAATGTCGGACATTGGCGATTGTATGCACTAACTTTTTTTATTTGCTAATAGACAAGGTTTTCTAGCAAATCTGCAAATCACATTCTTACCTCTAAAAAAATCAATACAAAGTGCCAGTCACTGGCCTTTTCCCTTCTTTCTAAATTGCTGTCCACAGCACGTTGTCAAGTGCTATCCACACCAACAGCAGAGACAACAAGATGGATTACATGAAGTGTATTGTTGTGTCTATCTCTACAGGAAACCTGGGCTAGGGGGGGTCTATCTCTACAGGAAACCTGGGCTAGGGGGGGGTCTATCTCTACAGGAAACCTGGGCTAGGGGGGGGGGGGTCTATCTCTACAGGAAACCTGGGCTGGGCGGGGGGGGTCTATCTCTACAGGAAACCTGGGCTGGGGGGGGGGGGGGGGGTCTATCTCTACAGGAAACCTGGGCTGGGGGGGGGGGGGTCTATCTCTACAGGAAACCTGGGCTGGGGGGGGGGGGGGTCTATCTCTACAGGAAACCTGGGCTGGGGGGGGGGGGTCTATCTCTACAGGAAACCTGGGCTAGGGGGGGGTCTATCTCTACAGGAAACCTGGGCTAGGGGGGGGGCCTATCTCTACAGGAAACTTGGGCTAGGGGGGGGGGGCCTATCTCTACAGGAAACTTGGGCTAGGGGGGGGGGGCCTATCTCTACAGGAAACTTGGGCTAGGGGGGGGGGGCCTATCTCTACAGGAAACTTGGGCTAGGGGGGGGGGCCTATCTCTACAGGAAACCTGGGCTAGGGGGGGTCTATCTCTACAGGAAACCAGGGCTGGGGGGTGGTCTGTCTCTACAGGAAACCTGGGCTGGGGGGGGGGGGGGTCTGTCTCTACAGGAAACCTGGGCTGGGGGGGGGGCTCGGTCTCTACAGGAAACCTGGGCTGGGGGGGGGGGGGTCTATCTCTACAGGAAACCTGGGCTGGGGGGGGGGGGGGTCTATCTCTACAGGAAACCTGGGCTGGGGGGGGGGGGTCTATCTCTACAGGAAACCTGGGCTGGGGGGGGGGGGTCTATCTCTACAGGAAACCTGGGCTGGGGGGGGGGGTCTATCTCTACAGGAAACCTGGGCTAGGGGGGGGGGGGTCTATCTCTACAGGAAACCTGGGCTGGGGGGGGGGGGGGGTCTATCTCTACAGGAAACCTGGGCTGGGGGGGGGGGGGTCTATCTCTACAGGAAACCTGGGCTGGGGGGGGGGGGGTCTATCTCTACAGGAAACCTGGGCTGGGGGGGGGGGGTCTATCTCTACAGGAAACCTGGGCTGGGGGGGGGGTCTATCTCTACAGGAAACCTGGGCTGGGGGGGGGGGGGGTCTATCTCTACAGGAAACCTGGGCTAGGGGGGGGGGGGGTCTATCTCTACAGGAAACCTGGGCTAGGGGGGGGGGCTATCTCTACAGGAAACCTGGGCTAGGGTGGGGTCTATCTCTACAGGAAACCTGGGCTAGGGGGGGGGGGGGGTCTGTCTCTACAGGAAACCTGGGCTAGGGGGAGGGGGGGGTCTGTCTCTACAGGAAACCTGGGCTGGGGGGGGGGCTCTGTCTCTACAGGAAACCTGGGCTGGGCGGGGGGTCTGTCTCTACAGGAAACCTGGGCTAGGGGGGGGGGGCTATCTCTACAGGAAACCTGGGCTAGGGTGGGGTCTATCTCTACAGGAAACCTGGGCTAGGGGGGGGGGGGGGTCTGTCTCTACAGGAAACCTGGGCTAGGGGGAGGGGGGGGTCTGTCTCTACAGGAAACCTGGGCTGGGGGGGGGGCTCTGTCTCTACAGGAAACCTGGGCTGGGCGGGGGGCTCTGTCTCTACAGGAAACCTGGGCTAGGGGGGTCTGTCTCTACAGGAAAACTGGGCTAAGGGGTCTGTCACTCTACAGGAAGTGTGGGTGACTGATTTTAACATTTTGTGAGGGAGGAGGAGTTGCTTTTCTACAGTTAAGTGTTGCTGCAATTTGAGATTTAAGGTCACATAAATTTGACCTATGTGTCATTAGACCCACAGTACCAACAATGAGAATAGAGAAGGGTCCCCTATTTAGTATGCAAATTGAGATTTTAATTTGGCCTTTATCCCAAGTCATATTGCAAGGCTCGTTAAAGGGTCAATAGTGACTTGTAAGATCGCTGTTCCAACAGGGGGTGCTATAGAGTTATAGTCCTTTTCCTCTCTGAAAAGGCAATTTGCCTATTTAGTTCATATAACCACAGCTGTAGGGCAGTAGGATTTAACAATCACATTCAGTGGAGTATTCCCCAATTTAAAGGACTATAGAAAAATAACCAACGCTCAGCAAAATTACATCGGTTGGAAATAATGTTTATGTATTCAATAAACAGGGGACACTAAAGGAAATCCCCAATCACCACAAAGTCATAGTGAAAACATCCTGTAGGAGAACATGGATGATAAAGCCAGGAAATTTTTGATGGGAGGAGATATATTAATTCTCATTTGCATATAAGTGTGCAAATGGTGCAGAAAGTGACTGTTACCAGCCAAGTACATTCATAGGGATCCTTTTACCTGCCCTGTGGAGGCCGTAAAATTTAACTTCGGCCTTCATTAAGCATGTATCTTTTGTTTGTGCTATGGAATAGTGCAGTATACGTAGCTAATCTACACAAAGGTATACAGCAATAAAATACTAGTAAAAAGGGTTGTTTTTTTTATTTACTGGAGGCATATCATACTGTTGGCGTAAACCTATACACTAGAATAGGTCTGTACCATGTTCACTAATTTATCCCACAATAAGTACATATTGAAACCAGCCATCATTATAAAGCGTGCAAATGATATACTAACATCTCCTTAATCCTAAAGGTAAATACAAAACTATCATCGTGTAATTGTAAAGTGCTGCGGAATATGTCAACGCTATATAAATAAAATTATACTCATTTTTATTATATCATTGCCGCCATGTCAGAAGAGCGTGCTGGAGAAAGAGAAGTGTCTTACCTCCCGGCTTGTACACCACATCGTCCTCTGTGATGAAAGATGTAATCTCCCCATTGGTGGCCCTTTCGTATCGGGACTTCTTCTTTGGCAGCTTCTTCTTATTTTTCTTGGCAGCCTCCTCGGCCGTCGTGCCACTGTTCTCATTATCCTCATCTTCACTGTGGTCACTCTCGGCATAGTTTTTGGCACCGCCCTCCAGTGTGCAACTGCGCCGTGGTCGAGAGTTTTCTCCATCGCGGGTTTTATCTCGTTTTTCTCTCTCCCGATCCCGGTCTCGATCCTTGTCTTTATCTTTTTCTTTGTCGGCCGTCATGATTCGCCACGTGCCTTCTTCTGTCCTCTCACGGCTGGGCCTCCGTGAAAGGTAGACTGTGAGCCTGGGCTTCAGTCTTCTGAATGTGTCACGCAATTCCAGGAAAAATTGGACCACTCCAACAACCCCAACGCTTCAAAAAGCTCTGTGAAAACAAAAAAAAAAGATGGAAAGTAAGAATAAATACATTGTGATCAACCGTTTCCAAACAGTTATCTGCTATTACGAGAATCATTCAAGGATGCAAGTGCTACATAATATCACAGTGCTCATATCCGAGTCAATAGCCTTGACTTCACGGGAAGAAAGGAAATTCTATTATAACACGCAACAAAAAGATGAAGAAAAAAAAAAGGTACGCCTAAGTGTGTGCACTACACTTACAGCATGCTACAAATCATGAGCATTCACAACCCAGTTATCTAGTTATGGGAGCAAGGAGGAGGATTGCATAACCAATCGGGGAGTCTGGGAAAGCTGGGTGGAAACCCCTGTGTGAGTCCCGAATGTGGTATGCAAACCAACAAAAGAAAGGATCAAAGGTCAGAACCACCAGGATTACAAGGTCAAGGTTCACACATCCATCAGACATCTCTTACACAGTCTTAAGGCCCCGTCACACATAGCGACTTACCAGCGATCCCGACAACGATATCAACGTGTCAGGATCGCTATGTGATCGCTGGTGAGCTGTCAAACAGACAGCTTCACCAGCAATTAGCACAGCGACGCCGCGCGTGCGGCATCGCTGTGTTCAGCGCCGATTCATGTCAATAATAGAATTAAAATAGAAAATATTGTTATTCTCACCTTCCGACGTCCCGCGCAGCATTCCCGCCTCTCGCCACACTCCGGTCCCAGTAATCCTTTGCGAGAATTACCGCGATGACGTCCGTTGTCGCGGGATCGCGAAGTCTCGCAGTCATTCTTGCAAAGGATTACTGGGACCGGAGCGTGGAGAGGCGGGAATGCTGCGTGGGACGTCGGAAGGTAAGAATAGTAATTTTTTTTATTATTATTATTTTATCGCTGGTCTCCCGCCTGTCACACACAGCGATGCGTGCTGGCCAGCGGGAGATCAGCGATGAAAGAAATGTCCAGAGATTTCCCAGAGCGATCAGCGATACCGGTAGTGGGGCCGGTCGCTGATCGCTGTCACACACAGCGATCTCGCTGGCGAGATCGCTGTTGTGTCACAAAACTTGTGACTCAGCAGCGATCTCGCTAGCGAGATCGCTATGTGTGACGGGGCCTTTAGGCTGGAGTCACACATAGCGACTCACCAGCGATCCTGACAACGATATCAATGTGTCTGGATCGCTGGTGAATCGCTATGTGATCGCTGGTGAGCTGTCAAACAGACAGCTTCACCAGCGATCAGCACAGCGACGCCCAGCTCGCTGTGCATGTTAGTAACCAGCGCGCTGATGCAGGAAGCTGGTAACTAACGTACACATCGGGTATCCAAGGGACGTGCGTCCCTAGATATACGATGTGTACGTTAGTTACCAGCTCCCTGCATCAGCGCGCTGGTAACTAACGTACACATCGGGTATCTAAGGGACGCACGTCTCTTGGATACCCGATGTGTACATTAGTTACCAGCAGATCGCTGGTCTCCCGCCTGTCACACGCAGCGATGCGTGCTGGCCAGCGGGAGACCAGCGACCAAAAAAGTCCTGGCCTTTCCTGCAGTGATTAGCGATACCGGCAGGGGGGGCCGGTCGCTGATCGCTGTCACACACAGCGATATCGCTGTCACACACAGCGATATCGCTGGTGAGATCGCTGTTGCGTCACAAAAATTGTGACTCAGCAGCAATCTCGCTAGCGAGATCGCTATGTGTGATGGGGCCTTTAGTTTATAGCATTGTTACCTAGCAAGCAATTTTTAGGGCATTTTCTTATTTGATTGCATTGTAAACAAGCATTATCCTGGTCCTTTAATTGTCCTATAACAAAGCATAGGTGAAATCCAGAAAAAAAAAAAAACAACACACCCAGTGCAGAATTAACAATAAAAAAGAAAAAAAAAATAATTGTACTAAGTCACCACACACTTAAAAAGAAGCAGATGGTTGAAAAATACAGCATTTTTAATAGCTATTGGTGGGGGCTAAAACCATATCAACCAGACGCTGCTTTAAGGGGATTGTCTGGTCATATATTGATGACAAATCCTTAAGATACATCATCAATATAAGGTCTGACAGCCCCATCGCTCAGGCGTAAGTAAACATTAAATGCAGCTGATCTGCAGTACACGTCAGTGGCCACTACTCGTTGGCTGTTTGCAACTAACCGCTGGGGTTGCAGGGTGTCAGACCACTACCTATCTGATACTGATGACATTATCTAATGATCGGTCATCAATACATGCCTGGGCAACTACAGCTAAATATTAAATCAACTTGTAACGCATTTAGGTTTGTGGCTTTATTAAAACGCTACATTCTTTCAGTATAGGGTTTCAAAAATGTCAACGTGACAAATAATGTCACAAAAAAAAAAAACCACTTAGATTTTCAAGCATTTTTATGGTCTTTTTTTTTTTTTTACAAATATATGTAAAATAAATAACATTAAACACTGAGAAAAATGAGAGGCTGTGTGCACACACGATGCAGATTTGCAGCGGTTCCGCAGCGGATTTTACCGCGCAGAAACGTTGCATTTCTGCATTGTCATGTACAGAAGCCTTAAAATCAATGTAAAAAAAAAAACCGCTGTGCAGACGCTGCGGATTTTTCCGCGGTACAAAATCCGCAGCATGTTACTTCTTTTGTGCGGTTTTCCATCTCCCCTGTCACCAAATCCACAGGGGGAAAACCGTGATGGAAAACCGCACAAAAACCGCATGAAAACCGCATCAAAAATGGAAGAAATCCGCAGGGAAAAATACAGGTCATTTGACCTGCGGATTTCTTCCATTCTGCGCGGAAAAATCCGCAGGGCCAAAAAGTCCATCTGCACTCAGCCTGAGGTGGCCTAAAACAGTGAAAGATTCCGGCCAAAAATAGGCTTTACTGTCCCAATTTTGGACCATTGCAGACCCTGACCACCGTCCTGGATGGCTGAACACACTGGCATACCCAGCTTTTCTAGAAATGGCATACACCGACTTTTCTAACAGTGCATCTTTTCTATAATCATGAGGAAAGGTCGCACCAAGAGTACAACCAACGCTAGAATCTTGCACATGTTCATCTTTGCGTCTAGAGCTATTCTTGCATTCATCTTGTAAAGACACGAAGGCATAGGTTAATATAGGATTACAGTGAATATATCAATTTCCAGGTCAGTGTGACTGAGTCAAACCATAACCGGCCATTGGAAGACAATTTCAAGGTGAGGGGATTTTTATTGTAATGTAAACTGAGCCGGTCATCCACCAGCTGCCATCTACAGGCTCTTTCCTGCCTAGGAATCGGAACACAAACATTTGCGCCGATTTGTTCACAGCTTCCTCTCCTGCCTTCCTGTTGAAAGTCAATGAAGCTAAACAGACCCACAGGCCTCGCTCATCATCCCTGGGAATCGTAGAAGTCCTTTTTGATGTGTTCCTTTTCGAGGAGAGGGCGAAGTACCGGCTGACACCATGAAGCAATGTGTCCACCGGATCATGGACTTTCCTCCCCTCTTTTCCAATCCATGTGTTTTCAAAATGACAAGCAGATCACAAAGAGTGATATCCTGAACAATACATCTATTTATATGGTGTAATGCACAACACACAGGCGCAGAGATGACGACAGGAGCTCCAGGGTCTGCGATGGGAACAAGAGCACAATCGCTGAGCAAAGACAGGATCTAGTGTTAAGCACCTTATTAGGATTAAAGCTGGGTGATCCTACAGGAAACTCTGTGTGAATTAATCCCTTATTGCTTCCACAGATTCATATCTCCACCAGTCCCTGAACACTTTGTTCTTGCACAATGTCAGCTAACTGAGCCTGAACACGGCGCAGCGCCGCCGCCTGATATTCCTTCCCATTGTCCTCATAGGGAAGATAAAATCGTTAACGGCTGTCATCCGTGCCGCACGCCCAAGAATGTATCATTGCTCCAGCCTTCACCCACAAAAACGAGACAGTAAACAAGAGTGCCACCTCCAGTGTCCTTGGCTCATGCATATTGGTATGATTTATTCATTCATTCACAAAGCCTCAAGACGTCGCAAATTAGAACCTATTCTGAGAAGCGAGAGGGAAGCAATCCTCAGAATACAGAGATTGCAGCCTTCAAAGCCAAGCGTGATGCAGCCTACAGTAGTCGTGTCAATGTGGAATCCCAAGCCTCAATGTGACCCATCATGAAGCCAAATAAAGAGAATAATTAGGATACATGCTATGGGCCTTGTTCAGAAAACCCACTGCAGATTACAGCAACAGTAAGGTGGACGACGGAGGAGAAAATTAAACATCCCATGCGCTCCTGTGTACGGAGAGTTGGGCAAGATAGCTAGCTGCTGGCACAATGATGGGCTAGACAGCTGTTCGGAAGACAGCTATGTACGGTGTATTGGGGGCTTAGCACGAACAAATATCTGAACACTCTGTAACTGGATCAATTTCAATCAAAGCTGCATTCACACCTCAAGATAATGATGAAACGAATACGCGTTGTTAAAAACATTCCCGATTATCTTGCGTACAAACAGACTGACGATTACGTGATGAACAAGCAAAATGCTCATTCATGGGGTGAAATGATCTTGTGCGCAGCGCAAAAATTATTGTTCTCATTAGTGCGTCGTCCTGTGTAAACAGGTCTTACAAGAACTATGACAGCCTATGAGTACCAAACTAGTACAGACCACTCAGTGCGCAACGTTTATTTTGGTCTGCCTGTGAAAACAGACGTTTCAATGAGCGCCAATTATGAAAAGTTTACTGAGTGGCGGTCGTATCGTGCTGCCGGTTGATCCATGAAAACTGACCCTAGGTGTATGTAACAGAGCAATTTGATGTACGGTAATTTTTACACCTACGTTTCTGATGCAGATTTGACTGACTCAATTGAAGTCAATGAGTCAAAAACGCTGCAGAAATGCAAAAAGAATTGACATGCTGCAGAAAATAAAATGCTGTAAATATGGACGGAAATTTAATGATCATGTGCACAACACTTCAGGATTGTCATTGCATTACCTTGCATAAGTACTCCATCCATTGTGTTTTTGGACCATTTATGTGCGTAAAAAACGTTGCAAAAATGCATCAAAAACGCATTGTGTGCACACAGCCTAAAGCATTACAGCCAATGGTCTGATTGGAAAAGATAAGCTTTATTGATTATCCTTATGTGCATGTTACTAAAGTTGCTGGTTTTGAATTTTGGATCAGACACTGTTTCGTTTGTGAAAAATACAGCTACAAAATGTAATTCATCACAAGGAAAAGATCTCCCTTGTGTATGTCCCTTCTCCAGATGATCGACTAAATTACGCCAAGGTCCATAGTTCTGCTTTCTAGGATGAGTCATTAAAAGCAGTCCATATTTTTTATGGAAGCGTGCAACTTTTTATTTTGCATTATGGGCAAAACGAATGCCAACCTGATGGCAAGAATAGAAACGACCAAATACAGATAGAAATTGTATCCAGCACATTGATAAAACATTTTCTCGTATACAAAAAAATGGATGTCTGACTAAGGCCTTAAGAAGCATTTAAGCTAAAAGATAATTGTGATCAAGTGTTAACACTCGATTCATGTTCATCTTGCCGTTTCAACAGGCTGCTGATCACATGAACAAAAAACCGCTTGTTCAAAGGGATAAATGATCTTCTGTGCAACACAAAAAAAGATATATATCCATCTAATCTTTCTCAGCAGCTCATTGTCCTGATCAAACTGGACTCGTGCTGCCGAAAACTATAGCAGAGGAGCATTGATTACTTTTGACTGTGTAAACAGGCATACCATCAACCGATCGGCGGAAGTAAGATGCCGCTGGTCAGTCCAGTAAACGGCCCCTATAAACATTAGGCAGCTGTTTGCTGATGAATCGTATGGCTGCTCTTTTCCATCTCTCGCATACACAGCAACTCTTAGCAAAATGCTCCTGTGCGCTCTATCATAAAGCCGTATTGAACAATTTTGGTGGGTTCGGATGACTTGTCTAGTGTGTATGGGGGTCTCAACACAAGGCAAACGATGAGTGGTGTTCAGACACAGTCTAGATACAAATTGATTGCAA